>NC_142047.1:51660885-52007135 GCF_982192425.1 Myodes glareolus
TACAGTCGGCGTGTCTACAGGCCAGCGAGGAAAACAAGCCACCAATGTGGGCCCTGGACCTTGGCTCTCCCAAGTCCAGGCTGAGCTGAGGACACTGTCCCCTGGCCCCTCCTTTCCAAGCTCAATGGTTTTCATTGATTCCTGCCTTGAAAATTTTCCCCCAGTCTCACCACAGTTTGGTGCTACAAATCAGAACTTAGCCTGTCTGGAAGGCCCAGTAGGGTTTGCCCAGGATGCCTGACACCCCAGGAGCCTATTCCTAAGCAATCTACTTAAAACAGGGTGAGCAAGTAGTGTCCCTGGAGGAACTGGAGGGACCAAACACAATCCCCCACCTCTGACAGATGGATTTCACATAGGCAGACAAACATACACAACACAGACCGCTCCATCTCTCTGTGGGCTAACTTAATCTGATCGTGGAGAAGGTCACACGTGGAGGGGAGCTGGCTGCTCCAGAAGGTATAAGGTGGGTAAAGAGTTGGGCACGGTGCCCTGGGTGAGGCTGGGAGAGCGCAGAGGAACCCAGCACTTATGACACCGAAGGAGAGCAGCTCCTTGCCAGCAACGGACACATACCGCGGTTGGGATCTCCAGTTCTGACACCAAGCCAGAGACTTCTGGGGCGCCCTGTGCCCCAGTCCCACTGGAAGGTAACCAAGTAGGGTATAAGAAGACAGGTTTTTCCAAGGCATGGGGTAGACAGCCTCGGAACTGGGACTAAGAACACTGGGGACTGCGCCTAGGGTTGGAACATTATTAGTTCTTGTAGGAAAAGTCTGACTTGAAAAGCTCCAGGCAGAGCACTGCCTTCTCCCAGATTGGTCAGGAAGTCGTGATGCAAGTTTGACTTTTTCTTTCTTTCTTTCTTCTTTAAAAAAAAAAAAAGAAAGAAAGAAAAAAGGAAAGAGAATAGAAACTCGCTCTTCCCTCCCGTCTCAGACGCTAACAACCCCTTGCCCGGGCCTCTCCTCCTAGCACGCGCGGAAACGCCCAACGCTATCTGGGGCGCTCGGGGACCCGCGCCTCGCCGCTGCCTGCCGCGATTCCACCCGGTGCCCGGCCCGGCCCGCCGAGCGCGCTCACGCCTCAGGAATGCGGGCGCCCTGGGCCGCGAGTCCCGGGGAATAGCCTCGCATAGCTATGCTCGCCCGCGCGCACCCTCGCGGGGCCGGGCGACGCAGCGCAGGGGGTTCCGGACGCAGCCTTCCGGCCCGCGCCCACCAACTCACCCGCCAGGAGCGTGCAGGGCAGCAACAGCCAGTAGAGCCCGGCGCCCAGCACGTGCGGCTCCATGCCCCGAGGCCCGGGGACCGCCCGGGGTCGCGCCGCCGTGGCTAAAGGGAGGTACGGGGGCCGGAGGAACCACGCGCCATGGCACTCAGGGCGGGTCTCCACACGTGTGGCGCGCCGCTTGCTAGGACCTCCCGTGGGCCTCGTCCTCTGACCGGGACCCAGGCCGGCCGCGCCCTCTGATCCCGACGGCCGGAGCCCGCGCGCGCTGAGGTGTCAGCCCGCCCCGGGCGGAACTCAGGGCGGCTCTCTCAGGCCGAGCTGGGCCGGACGGCGACTCGGCGGCTCACTCCCTGCGCCCGCCTGCGGGCCTTTATAAGCCCGGCCCCCGCCCTCCCCGGAGTGCCCGCCTCCGCGCTTCCCTCGACGGCCTGGCGCGCCCAGGCACCCCTCGCTGCCCAGGGCAGTTGGCGCGCTCGCCGGCCCTGCGGGCCAGGCTGGTGCCGATGAGCCGAAGACCCCGGTCCGCACGCCGCAGAAGACCCCCCTGCATGCAGCCCGGTGCAGTCACTCGCACAGTGCCGGTGGGGCGCTTTTCCCCGGGAAACCGGAGCCTGGGACCCTGGGTCGGGAGGATACAAAAAGACTCCCAAGGGCCTGACTCCCCCGAACCTCGGTAGCACCCACCGCAACTGCGCCCCTCGTGGCTGGAGTAACTTTCCCCTTTGCTCCCCAAGTCGCGAGAGCGCAGCGCCCCCTGGGGGTTGTCGGTGTTCTCCACAGTGGCCACGTTGGCCAGGACTTGGTGGTTGGGGTGGAGAGACTTTGTACTGCTGTGGCACCGGACAGCTGCATCCCGCTGTGGTCTGGATTGGGGCTTTGGGACTGCTTCCAGTCATACCTGCCCCCACTGTGTGGTTTGTCCTTAATCAGTGTGCTATAGACGGTAGCAAATGATGACGAGCACCTGCTGTCCCATTGGTGCCCAGACTGGGTCTGAGTCCTGCACGTGCTGGGTACTTTACCCAAGCCATCTTGGTTTGGCTCGGCCTTCCATATTCAGGTGGACGGGAAGGAAGAAAGGGAAAAGGGCCCATGACTGTACTGCTGCACCAAGTCTAGCATGCCGAGACTCAGCTGCACTGAGAAATGAGTTAGGGGACAGACAGAGGCTTAAGGACCAGGAGAGGTGGTGTGACCGCTATTGAGCCTCAAGTCACCAGCAGGCTAAAGTCAGCCAATCATAACTTCAGAATCTTCAGTTCTGCAAAACCACCAAAAATGCAGGCTTTTCCTAGACAGCTAGTATTTAAACATTTCCTAACGCTGTCTCCAAGACTCACCTCTAGCCTGGCTCTGAAGGGGTGCTGCAGAGACATGGGGGAGGTTCTGAAATCCATTCAGAGCGTCTGCTAGAGCAGTGGTTCTCAACCTATGGGTCACGACCCCTCTAGGAGTCGACGGACCTTTTCACGGGGGTTGCATGTCGTTTATTCTACATACCTGATGTTTACATTACGATTTATGACAAAAGCAAAATTACAATTATGAAGTAGCAACAAAATAATTTTGTGGTTGGAGGTCACCACAACAGGAGTATTGTGTATTAAATTGTATTGTATTAAAGGGATGCAGCATTACAAAGGTTGAGAACCACTGCAGAACTGAAATGTTTGTGTCCCACAACTGTCAAAGTAGCAAAAGGTGAAAACGTAAAGACCAAAGCACAAGAACTGTCAAAGGAACTAGAATGTCTCCTGTGGTATTCTCTGGAGCAGTTAAAGAGTATCTGAAGACTCCCTGCCTTGTAAGATACAGTGTTACCACTGGAAAATTATGCCACTCTTCCATGCCTCCCTCATGTGCAACAGAGCAAGCATGTGCTCTCAGCCTGCAAGCAAGCCTCCTAACCTTTGGTGTCATGGTCAGTCACAAACCTGTGTTACCTAGGCCAAATAAAATGGACCAGATCCTTTGTATCAGAACTTGCCTTCTTGCTGCTTGCCACGCAGGGAGAGCCTGCCTGGCCTGCAGCCTTCTTCCTCTCTCTTTAGACTTGGCTTCAAAGTTGCTAGGTAGCCAAGGATTAGTCTTCCTGCAGCCTCCAGGAGGGGTGTAGGATTGCTGGTGTGCACGGCCACACCGAGTTTCATGCAGTGCTAGGCATCTGTCCCCTAGGTGGGGAGAATGGAACAGGGTCAAAGAAGACAGATGGATTCAGCTCTGCCACTAGGGTTCCCCTTCCCCCTCCCCAGAGCTGATCCAGTCATCCCAACTTGTCTACACTGGGATGTTAATTCTGTGCAGAAACACCCCAAGTGTCTATTAGGGGGTGAATGGGGGGGGCAAACATGAGCCATCATGAAGTTGAGTGTTACCTGGTTATAGCAGGGAACCAAGTTATGGCACCACTGCAAACCAAACATCTGGAAAACACTGAGCCAAGTGATGGGTGTCTGCCACAAAAGACAAACTGTGTGTAGTTGCAGGATTTGTTTGTTTGTTTGGGTTTTTGATTATTTGGTTGGGTTTTTACTCTTTAAAAACCAATTTTCAAGCAGAACTTGGTATTTGAGTGTTGAGAACAAAACCATCCATGGTAGACAAACGGGCCCTCAGCCAAGGACTGCTTGACAGACCGTAGCTATCCAGTGCCATCTGGCCATATTTGATTTTATTTTTTGATGCAGGGTCTCACTATGTAGCTTTGACTGACCTAGAACTTGTCATGTAGACCAGGCTGGCCTCCAGTTCATAGAAATCTTTCTGCTTCTGCCTTTGAGGCATGCTGGGAACATGCCTGACTTTATGAAAGTATCTAGATTGGGTCAGTTCAGACACAGAGAATAGAAGACTGCCCGAGAAGAGTGGGGGAGGAAAGAGATGGTTAATGAGAACTTAAAAGGCTCCAGAGGTAGGCATGGCAGTGCCAACTGGTCAGCCTGGCTCTCAGGAGGCAGGAGAATTGCAAGTTTGAGGCCAGACTGGGCCACCTTATCTCCAGAAATGAAGAAGGAAGAGGAGGAAGGATTTTGAAAGTCCTTCAATTGCACATTTGAAAAACGGTTCAATGGGTGGTGGTCTATGCCTTTAGCCCCAGGAATTAGGAGGCAGAAACAAGTAAATCTCTGAGTTCTAGATCACCCTGGTCTACAGAGCAAGTTCCAGGGTATCCAGGGCTACACAGAGAAACCCTGTCTCAAAGAAAGAAAAAGAAAAAATGGTTAAAATGTCAAGCTGATGCTGCGTGACTTACTATGGCAAACAGTTTTCAAGTAGCACAGCCTGACCCGCTCCACCCATCCCCAGAGGCAGCCCATGTTGCCTACTTCTCCAGCATCTTGCTTCCTTGACTCCTGGCCAGCAACTGTGATACTCGGGAAACATTTTTGTCAAGTGCCAGTTCCCATTCTTGGAAACAGAAAAATTCATCAATCCCTAGAAAACTGGCTTATACCTGCCTTTGCCTGCAGATCAAGGACTCTCCCAAAGGGCTGTTTTGGCCTGGGCACAGAACCGGGCTCTATCACGATGCCACCCTAGCAGATGGCATTCTCGCCTCCTTCCTCCTTCCATCCAGGGTGACCTCAGAAGGGCTCTCCGGATTGACCTGGCACACTCATGTTGGGGAATGTACCTAGAGCTCTCACTTGCCCTCCTGCCTCCACTTGAGCCAACCACCGCACATGGTTATAGACGCTCACCTTCCAGAGCCTGGCAGCAGACCAAAGGACTGGCCTTTCCCCACTCTTTACCACTTGAGGAACCATTCCGACTCTGTCTCTGCTGTGACAACCCTGGGCCAGAGTCTTGAGAACCTCAGCTCCCTGTCTGTTATTTGGAGTTGTATCTAGAACTTGTCTGCTGCCTACGTGTCAGGTGGAAATAGAAAGTTGACCATTGGATTTGGGCATAGTGGTACACATTCTGAGTACAACATTCAGGTAGCAGAGGCAGGAGGATCACAGCAAACTCAAGCCCAGTCTGGGCTACAGGTAAGACCGTGTCTTAAAACAAAAAAAGCCAAGTGTGGTGGTGCATGCCTTTAATCCCAGCACTTGGGAGGCAGAGGGAGGTGGATCTCTGAGTTTGAGGTACGGAGCAAATTCCAGGACAGCCAGGGCTACACAGAGAAACCCTGTATCAAAAAAAAATATATATATATGTATGTATATTTGTGTGATTATATGTAATATATCATATATAACATATGTGTTAACATATATGTGTGTGTGTTAAAAAGCTGGAGCTGGTCAGTGGTGGCATTAGCCTTTAATTCCAGCACTAGGGATCCCAGTACTTGGGAAGTAGAGGCAGGTGAACCTCTGTGAGTTCAAGGCCAGCCTGGATCTGCAAAGAGAGTTCTAGGACAGACTCCAAAGCTACACAGAGAAACTCTGTCTCAAAAAACCAAAAGAAGAAAAAAAGTTGTCCTCCGACTTCACCATACATACTGTACCACAACCACACACACACACACACACACATACATATGCAGACATATAAATACACACACATCAAAGAGATGTTTTCGAAAAATAAAGTTGGTAGTGGAGACCCCTCTGGGAAGCATGCCAGTGGGGCTTGTGGCCAGGAGTCTCTGGCAAATTACTAATAGGAGTGGGGTGGGGGCAGGGGCAAGTGTTCAGCCCACACTCACGTGAGGAAGATGGGGGAAGGCAGCCAGATTAGTCATCAGCATTTTCCAAATGAGTTCGGCATCCGAAGGATGTCTGCGGTTATATTAACCCATCTAGGCAGTGAAACCAGATCAGGACTGGGGATTTTGGAGGGACAAGCCCAAACCAACCAGAGGCTGATGGCCCAGACCCAAGTCCAGAACTGCACTGCACTACACAAATGTCTCAGTGAAGCTGTTTCTAAACAGGCCTCAGAGAGCTTAACTAACAACCTCTGTCCAGTCCTCCATGGCTCTGAACCATCGCACAGCAGCTGAGTGGCTCTCCCAGGGAGGGAGCCGGCCTTCCAACTATGCTAACATTGAAAATTAGCAAGAAACAGAGCTGCCAGGTCTACCACCTGCTCTCCAGCCCTGATAAGTGTTCCTAGCTCCCACCCCCTCCCCTTAAGGTCTGGTTCCCCCATCCTGGCCCTTGGAGGGCCACAGCATGGCTTCTTCCAGGGCCTGATCAGAGCCAGGAGGGGAGGGGCAGGCCTATGTGTAGACTTGGCCATCCCTGCCACTCAGCCTTTTCCTGCCCACAGCTGGGTGTGGAGGCGGGGCCCTGTGCAGGGGTGGAACTGCTCATGAACTCATCCCCTTCCTCCTTTTCCGGAAGCTCCTGGAGGGGGTTACAAAGGAAGGCCTGTCCCCACTCTGGAAGCCTGTCCTATCCCTTCATGACCTGGCTTTCTTCAGGCCGAGGGTGCCCGGATGTCTCCTAACCCCAGGGAAAGAAAAGTTACCTGTTTCTCAGGAAAAGGCAGGAAGCACACCCATACTGGTGAGGATAGCCCCCTCCTCTTGCCCCCCAGGCCCCCCAGGTCAGGAGCAGAGGTGAGAGGTAAGGACTTGGGCATCCAGGGCCTGACTGCTGATTGATTATGTCACTCCTGTCCTTACAGGTGACAATGAACAGTACTTACAGATCTCAGGATGACCGGTCTTTACTGTTTAACTACTGTGCACTTGCACAGTTACACCCGAGAGCAGCCAGCGTGATTACCTCTGCCACACAGCCACCTGGATGCCATCCCCAAACTCCTAATTCTTCTGAACGACTTCTGAGCAAGCCCCTTAGCTGCCCTACTCACCACCATGTCTGGACATCTAAGATGGACATCTAAGGTGGATGAACCCTGTGACCACCCTACTTCCTGGGTGTGACCATGGCGACCATAGATCTGAGCTCTCCCGGGCTATCTCAGTGACTTGGTATGCCCAGGGCCAACAAAGAGAATCACAAGGTCAGGGCCTTTGACACCTCGGCAAATGCTAACCACCGACCCCAACCAGCAAGTTGCACACCTTGTACCCATAGACAATAATGAGTCCATACCAACCCCAACCTTAATCATGACCCTCCTATACCTACTTTCTGCTATAGTTCTTTGTTGGCAGGGAGAATAGGTGGCTGGAACACACTTGTACCCACATAGGTCCACTTCCAATGGGGCATAGCTGCCCTTTGACAACTGTGGCTAAATATCCACATCCTGAGGTGTGGCCAGATCCTTAGGGTACCCTTGAGTGTAACTGAGTGCCCAGCTTCATGGAGATAACCCAGCCAAGACCAGCCTCTAGGGCCCTATCTGTCCTGCTTGGTCCTCCTTGCCTCTCACACTATTTCCTGAAGGACCTGCCTCAGCAGAATCCTTGCTGGATTAACTCCAGCTCTGCCTCCTTCCCTTGTGTTCCAGGTGAAAAGTCCCCAACCCTTGGCTTGGGTGTAGCTCAGTGGGAGAGTGTTGGTCTGCCACGTGTGTATCCCTGGCTTCCATTGGTGTGCATGTGCACTGTCCTGTCCCTGACACAGTCCCGGGACAACCGGGACAAGTCTCTCTTAGTACCTACCCATGGCTTCTCTCAGCACTTCTCACCTCTACCCTTGTCTCCCTCCTGCCCCACCCCATCTCCTCCAATGGCACAGGTCAGTTGGTCTGCTGTCCTGGTTCAGTCTGGACCCTTCCAGACGCCTCCGGCTGTTCTCGCCCCCACATCTGCAACAAACCCTCTCCTCAACCATACCTAGGAGCAGCCATGGCCTCACTTGTATCATTCACCTACCACAGCAGTTGCTGAGAAAGGGAAAAACAGATGTCAAGCCAGGGTCCCTGCAGGCTCAACGCTCACTCTGTGGCCTGCCACTCTCCCTCAGGACCTCCCTCACCTCTGGGTTCTGTGAGCCCTTTCTCTGGGCTGGTCTTTAATTATGGTGTGTTCGTTACTGTCGGGAAAAACAGGGCTGTCAGTCAGCAGGCCCAGTGCCTCTGTCAGCACCTCTGCCAACAGCCGGTATGCCTCACTGCTGCTGGCTGTGAAGGTTTCCCTGCTGAAGAAAGACCGGCTCAGGGAACGCCCATTGCCACAGCCCTGTGCTGGCCCTTTAGACAGGTCACTGAGAGATCAAGTCCCCGGCAGACTCCATCACCTCCTTGTGCAGGGAGCACATCCGAGGGCTGGACCAAGTCAAGGGGAAACGTAGACACCCTCTCAGCAATCTCTCAGGCACGGCTTGGTGCAGGAATGCTGAGAATTCCCTCCTAGATTCCAGGTCGGGGATGGACTGCTGGAAGACTGGACTGTGTTCTCAGGGTGGCACCATGACTTCTACCTTCTGCCATCTGCCTGTTTATTTCCCTCCCAGGGCCTGGGACCTTCCTCTTTCCCTGTAGTGTGTCTGTCTCTTCTTACCACAGACAGGACTTCTTCGAAGGCTACTAAAGGTCACAGTCCAGCTACGCATCTTCAAAGCTCAAGGGCCCCAGCCAAGATACTGTTCTCCTTTCCCCAGGTCTCCTCGCCTGTCACCTTGGCACATCATATTTGTCACCGTTCCTAACGGTGGGTGGGTTCTGTTCTTCAGCACTGCCCAAGAGGAAGCCTACACAGGCTTACAGTTGGCCTAGTGAGGAATCAGGGAGCACGTTTTCTAAGGGGTTGAGTTTCACATGCAGGCCCTGTACATGCTACATCTGACCTCGGGTTTGTTTTGGGGTTTTGTTTTATTTTTTGAGACAGGGTTTTTCTATGTAGTCCTGACTGTCTTAGAACTTGCTCTGTAGATGAGGTTGGCCTTGAACTCAGAGATTCACAAACCTCTGCCTTCCGAGTGCTGGGATTAAAGGCATATACCATCAATGCCTGGCCCCCCACCCTTTTTTTGTTTTAAGGATTTATTTATTTATTTATTATGTATGTATACAGTGCTCTGCCTTCTTGTATCCCTGCATGACAGAAGAGGGCACCAGATCTCATAGATGGTTGTGAGCCACCATGTGGTTACTGGGAATCAAACCCAGGACCTCTGGAAGAACCGTCAGTGGTCTTAACCTCTGAGCCATCTCTCCAGTCCCTTTTTTTGTTGTTGTTGTTTTTTGGTTTTTGAGTTAAGAGTCTCACACCGTAGTTCAAACTTGAGGTAATCCTCCTGCCTCAGCCTCCTTATCTGAAATGCCATCCACCTGTGATACAAATGTTGTGGGCTTTTCCAGATAACTACATTAGCTTCCCTTCAGCTCCCAGACCCATGCAGACTCCCTGCCAGAAACAGGAAACTAAGCGCCTTGTATGATCTGGAATGTTCTAGGAGCCAGGGGATCCATGGGAGTTTCCCATAATGTAATAGATCTTAAACAGCTTCCCAGAGGAAGCTGGCCATTTAGACTTGCTGGGGCACTTAAAGTGGTCCTGTAAGGAGATGCTCTGTGAGGTCTTCCAGGCCTCTGGGAGCTTCTGCTCTTCCTCCAGGGACAATGAAGGCTTGGGTAGAGGAGCCGCAAAGCAACAGACACCCAGAAGTGTCTGTTGGAAAGGGTGCAGGGGAAAAGACCTCATAATGAACCTGTTTGTCTTACCACACTCAGGCCCTGGCTTCCTCCTAGAAGCTCTGTTGTTTGGGGGAATATCGGAGGAACTCAAAGCCAGAGCTTTATTGAGTTATTCAGACAGTTCCAGGCAGTTTCTCTTGAGTTCTTATAAGTAATTCAAAGACCCTTCACCAAGAAGGAGGGCTAAGAATATGGTCATCAGAAGGCAGTGGAGGGTAGCAGACAGATGAGAGACAGTGGGTACCTTAGTCCAGTTGACCAGTGGTCCTAAAGCAGAGCAGCTGCACCCAGAGCCCCAAAATTCAATTGTTGCACCAAGTCCATAACTATGTGACCTTCCACCAAATTGACCAGGCTGTAGACTCAGGGCCCTGTGGCATAGTTGGTTCTGTTAGCCGACAGTGCAGCTAGTGGGGAAGCTGTGTCCATGGAGCTTGTACAGCTCCACTGTGGTCAGGGTGGGTTGCTATCTAGGCTGACACCCATAAGTCACTTCCTGCTGACAGAGGCTAGGCTTCTCATCATGCCCTACTTCCACCAAGCTTTGCAGCTCTGTTTTAAAGACAGGGTACAACAGAGGAGTCGAGTGCTGAGAGTGCAGCATCCTAGCTGAGGTTGTTCAACCAATAGAGATGGAGCTATAAGCACAATCAGGAAATCCTGATGATGGTGACGATGGTGATGCTGATGATGAGGATGGTAATGGCGGTGAGGGTGATGATGATCAAGATGATTTTGGCAGACAATAATAAAGGAAAATTTTTTTTTCGAGCCAGGGTTTCTCTGTAGCTTTTGGAGCCTGTCCTGGAACTAGCTCTTGTAGACCAGACTGGCCTCAAACTCACAGAGATCTGTCTGCCTCTGCCTCTCAAGTGTTGGGATTAAAGGCGTGCGCCACCACCACCCGGCAATAAAGGAAAATGTTAAATGTCTCACTAAAAAAAAAAATTCTATTATCTAGGTGTAGTGAGTGGTGCATGCCTTAAATCTTAGCACTTGGATGCCAGAAGTATGCAGATCTCTTGTGAGTTTGAGGCCAGCCTGGACTACATAGTGAGTTCCAGGACAGCAAAAGCTACATAGTGAGACCCTTTCTTGAAAACATAAATAAACTGAAAGTGATGGTGTACACCCTTAATCCCAGCATTCTGGAGGCAGATGCCGAGGCAGGTCAATCTGTGTGAGTTCAAGGCCAACTTGGTCTACACAGTGAGTTCCAGGACAGCCAGGCCTATGAAGAGAGACCATGTCTCAAACAAATAAAATAATAAATTATTTATTTATTTTGAGAGACATTTTGGCATAACTGATACAACTTAATTTTATAAATACTGTTTATGTTTTATTTTTTTGAGACAGGGTTTCTCTGGGTAGGCCTGGCTGTCCTAGAACCACTCGGTAGACCAGGCTGGCCTCGACCTCAAATGTTCATCAGCCTCTGCTGGGACTAAAGGTGTGCACCACCACCACCACTAGGCTCTTACAAGTATTGCAACCTGGTGCTACAGAGATGGCCCAGTGAATACCGGTTGCTCTTTCAGGGAACCCAGTTTTGATTTCCAGCACCCAAACGATAGCTCACAACCACCATCTGTAATTACAGTACCAGGGATCCAACGTCTTCTGCTTCCCCTGGCAATGCACAAATGTGGTACACAGACATACAAGCAGGCAAAAGACTCATACGAAAACAAAAACTTTGACACTATTACTGCCACCTGATTCTTACTTTTTGTAATGTACTAGTAGAAAATTTGGAACCACACCGCTCATATTGCATTTCTATTGAACAGAGCAAAGTTAGATGCCCACACAAGAAGGGCAATGGTTACTTGTCAGCTTAACAGAATGCAGAACTACCTGAGAGGCAGGCCGCTAGGCATGCCTATGAAGAGCAATCTTGGTTACATTAATTGAAGTTCATTGGAAGACCCACCCACTACCGGTAACACCATTCCCTCGGCAGGGGCTCATAGGCTGTGTAAGAAGAGGAAGCAGGCTGAGCACTAGGATACATTAATTCTTTGCTCTCTGTGCTTGACTTTGGATGTAATGTGACCAGCTCCCTCTCGGGGTCCCACTGTGTCAGGATAGACTGAAATCTGAAGTTGTGAGCTGGATAAATCCTTCCTCTCTTAAGATGCTTTTGTAAGGCATTTGGTCACTGCAGCAAGAAAGAAGCTCAGAGGGCTAAAGGCAGGACTAGCCCTCTCCCCATCTGGTGCTTTTGGAAACCAGTGTGAGGAGATTTATCACTGAGATAAAATGAGGCTCTCAATTCATCCTCCCGGGGCTCTTGCAGCAACTGTGCTGTGAAACAGGTTCCGGTTCCGCAAGACAAGGCACCCTGGTACTGACAAGGAGATCAAGTGCTTATTATTATTTTTTTAATATTTATTTTATGTATGAGTGACCTGTCTTGTTTTCGAACACACCAGCAGAGGGAATCAGATCCCATTACCGATGGTTGTGAGGCACAATGTGTTTCCTAGGAATTGAACTCAGGACCTCTGGAAGAACAGCCAGTGCTCTTAAACGCTGAGCCATCTCTCCGGTCCTGAAGGCTGAGTTTCAGAGGGAGAATAAACTGCTAGTGTCACGCAACCTGTGGCAGGCAGTAGCATCTTCTCCATGAACCCTGCTCTAGTCCATCCACAATGGATTCCAAGGTTGTTTGGCAGACAGGGAGTCGAGCACAGATCGATCCTGGCTAAGCCCCAGATGCCTTCATTGAAGGTGAAAGCTGCCTCTCTATGCTTGGCCACAAACCTCGAGGTAAAAGCCAAGACCACAAGAAGCTCCTCGGTGGCTGCAGGTGACCTCACAGACCTTCAGCAGATCTCCATGGGGTTCCACGTTGTCTCAGCATCAGCTACGGTTTCCTGTGAGGAAAGCAGTAGACAGAGAGGAAACGGGAGGAGTGTGCATGTCGGTATGATGTAGAGAAGCGCTCTGAGCCATCCCAGCAACAGGAAGCAGGGCTGTCTGTGCAGCACACCTGAACAGCAGCCATTCTCTTGCATTACAGGAATACGGAGCCGGGGAAATGCTGCAGCATGGCTGCGCTTGATCATTGTTTCTTTTTTTTAAAAATATATATTTATTTATTTTATTATGTATACAATATTCTGTCTGTGTGTATGCCTGAAGGCCAGAAGAGGGCACCAAACCTCATTACAGATGGTTGTGAGCCACCATGTGGTTGCTGGGAATTGAACTCAGGACCTTTGGAAGAGCAGGCAATGCTCTTAACCGCTGAGCGGTCTCTCCAGCCCCTTGGTCATTGTTTCTTACAGATGACTCCGGAATGCAGCAGAAGAGCAGAGCCTGCAACCATTCAGCCTGTGCCTGTATTGAGGTTGCATCTTGGCAGGGAGCAGGTCTCAGGGAGCTACAGTGGGTTCTAGGGAAGGTAGGCAAGGCCAGAACACCATGGTCACCAATACTGAGGCCCCTTGGCAACTCTAACCAGCCTCAGGCAGTGACAAGAGCGATGATGGTCTTGATGACAATGGTGAAAGTGGTGGTGATGGTTATTTTTCCATTGTCGCCACAAAATATCCAACAAAGCAACTTAACAGGAATTAGAATCACCAAGGACACAGCTCTTTGGGTGCGCCTCTGAGGATGGTTCCATAACGGCTTCACTGAGGAGGGAAGACCGTCCTGAGCAAGGAAAGGAAGCTGAGCATTGGTCTCTCTTGACTGGGGTTCGCTGCACCCAGATGCCTCTTGTTCCTGAAGCCAAGCTTTTCCTGCCATCAAACCATGGATAAAAAAAACAAACTCCTTCCTTTTCAAGGGGCTTTAATCAAGCCTCATGGGTCTCTTGGACAGCCAGGGTTACACAGAGACAATGTCTCCAAAAAAAAAAGTCTATGTAGCTTTGGCTGACACGGAACCCAATATTTAGACCAGACTGGCCTCAAACTCATAAAGATCCACCAGCTTCTGCTTCCCATCATACCCAACTTTGATTTTTTTTTTTCTTTTCTTTTTTGAGTTTTTCTGTGTAACAGCCCTGGCTGTCTTGGAACTCACTTTATAGACCAGGTTGGCCTTGAACTCACAGAGATCTGCCTGCCTCTGCTCGGAATTTTGACTGATTTTTGTGAACATGTTTTAATTAAGCCTCCACGGAGTGGAAGAGGCCTTGACAAAGTACCTGATAAAAGTAACTTAAGGATTTGTTTTGCCTCCCAGTTTGAAGGTCCAGCCTGAATGTTCACAATTGTGGGAAGGGCGTGGCAGGAGTGTGAAGTAGGCAGATCTCAGTGAGTTCAAGGCCAGCCTGGTCTACAGAGTGAGTTCTAGGACAGCCAGGGCTATTACACACAGAAACCCTATCTTGAAAAATCAAAAACAGAAAGAAAAAAAAGAAAGGAAGAAAGAGAAAAAAATCCCTCATGGACAAAGACACCGTTCGGAGGGTAGCGTGCTGTTGTCTTGTACGTATAACGCCTTGGGTTTCCTTCCTCATCACTGCAAAAACAAAACAGGGAAACTGTTTCAAAACCCCGAGCTGGAGTTGCTGTGCCTGGCGCTTCCTGTGGAGGTACTTGTTTGCTGGTTCTCAGCATGCCCTACAGAACGGTAAGAGAGGCCACCGGCACACAGGAGGGTAGGCGGTTCTACCCTAGAGCAGCGCTAATCCTAGGAGAACACCTGATTGGCTCAACCACGCGTCACTTATCTAATCAGCCGAGGCCAGGAGGCAGCTGGCTTTGTCCTGTCACTGAGGCAAGTCAAGATTTCCTGAGGGGCTCCAATGCTGTGTCATCCCAAAGGCCTACTTTCCAGGGGTGGCTTTACAAATGCAGAGTGGTTACTATGACTGCTGAGAAACATACAGAAGGGACGCTGGCTATGAGGCTCCAAGGTATACCACACTCACGAGGTGTGAGCATCGAGTCTCAAAAACTTCACTACTCCAGGTCCTTCATCCCACGGCTGCAGATACATTTTGGACTGATGCTCTGGACTGCACAAGCCCCCGCCTCCTGGGAATTGTCCTTCAGTGCAATGTCCTTACAGCTCTCCAAGGTCTCCCAGGTCCTGCTTCTGCTCTGTCCTTTTCTTTATGTCCTCCCTCCTTCTAGGGAACCACCTTTGCTCCTCCAGGAGTGTGGGGAGCATTGAGTGACAGTGACTGAAGAAATCAGTCTTTTCTGCGTGGCCTTCCTGATTTCCCACGCCTCTAGGCCGCTTCCTGCCCTGGAGCCCCTCCCAGAGCCGACCTCTGCACTCCATAGCCCGGATGTGGCAAGAGAAAGGCTTTTGGAGCCTGCTCGGCTGCGTGGGCCGTCTTGGGTAGACTCATCGCGCGCCTGGAACCAAGTATTCAGCAGTTGCTTGTGACTCAGGTCCAGCTACGCTGCTGGCACGCGAGACCAGACTATTATTCTGCAAATGTGATCAACAGGAGCAGAAGCGTCCTCTTTCATCCAACAGCCTGTTTGCCGGGCCAGGAGCCATTGGCTCGCAGCCGCCCCACTTTGAGCTGCGCGCGACGTGGATGTGAGAGCCGTACGCGCCACAGCCAGGCTAGCGCGCGTAAATGACGGACAGCGCATGTGCCACGCCGTACGTCAGCCCGCCACTGGTCAAGAGTCCAACCCATTCCTGTCCACCAGCCTGGGGCCGCTCCTAATTGCGCCCTAACTCAACCCAAACAGCGTCCCGGAGGTGGCCCGGCGTGACGCATGCGCGTCTTGGTATATCCTAGCGCGCATGCTCTGGAGTATGCGCGCGTCTGGGCGGGGCAAGGCAGAAGCCGCGAAAACCGCGCGAAATCCGCGGGAACTAGCATTTTGGCGCCATGGCGCAAAGTCGTGTTACCGATTTCTATGCTCGCCGTCGCCCGGGCCTTACCGCTCCGCGGGCCAAGTCGGCCTGTCTCACCCCGAGCCCCAGTGGTCTTGTGCCCACCGAGTTGACCCGGAGCAGCAGCCGCAAGCGCGCCCGTCCCTCCACTGAATCCGGGAGCGACCACCCCGCGCCGCCCGCGCGCCGGAGGCTGCGGCTTCCTGGACTGGTGAGACGTGCGTGGGACCCCAGAGGACCCCTGGTTAGGAGAGAAAACCCTGACTATCGGGCACTGAGGCAGGGGACTGGATGCTAACTAAGACTGAAGGAGGATTAGAGTCTCTTTGCATGCTGGGGACTCCTTTCTCTCCCCAGGGGAACCAGACCTGGGTTTGCTGGGAGATTGCAGCAGGCAGGGGGATGGGGGGGTGTTCCGCAAAGAATTGGTCTGGAGCTAATGAAATGGAGAGAAAACACAAGAGAGCCAGGCCTCGAAGTTGCTTCAAGGAAGAAGAGGTCCAACAGACCAAGTGGATCTTGCCTGTGTCATCAGACGCCTCAGATGACAGACACCCCCCTCCCCCCCCAGCCTGGCTCCAGCCCTCAGGGTCTGGTGAACTGAGATGACCTGGTTCTTCAGGCCAGTGCTCTTCCTGCTGAGCAGGTAACCCCACTCCAGTGTAATAATCTGTGGCTTCTTAATTACCAGGACTCCTGCCCCAGTTCCCCAGCTGACCCCAGCTCTCCAGCTGACCCTGACTCCCCAGTAAACCCATCTCCCGTCAAGAGAATAAAGAGCACCGCGGTTTCAGAAGCTCCAGGCCTTTCTGCCACAGTTCAGCAGCAGGACAAGGTAAGGAGGCTGCGCTGAGGGTGGGCTGTGGGCAGGGCTATGATGAATAACTGGTAGAACTAACAGCGCCTGTGTCCCTAGGTCCCCTCAAAGGACTCTCTCTCTGAGCTCCAGTCCTGCCTGAGGCGGGCACGTAAGTTGGGGGCCCAGGCTCGGGCCCTGAGGGCCAGAGTCCAGGAGAATGCTGTGGAGTCTTGTACATCAGATGCCAAGGAGCCCACAGAGCAACCATGGTGAGTCCTAGGGGGCCACAAGGTCCAGGGGAGGACAGGCTGTTGGGGGGGGCACTGTAGGACCGGGGTGGGTAACCTGGGTGCCATGACTTGCAGGGAGGCAATTAGTGTGCCTACAGGGCTGAGAGCCAGATTGTCTAGACATAGATACACCAGTCTACTCTTCACCGGCATTATGTCCTTGTCCCCCACCTGAAAAGGACATGGTCACTCCTGCCTCTGGCTCGTTCTAAGTACTGTGGGCAGTGTGGATGCTGTGCCTGTCTCTCCAAGCTGAGTGTGCTGGGCAGGCAGGTGAGGCAGAGCTGGTGTGGGGAGCAGGCTGCTGCTTGTCCCCTTCAGACGCTGTCCTCACAGACGGCAGTAGATCCTCAAGGACTTTGCAAATAGGGAGTTCTGAGGTTCTGGCTCTGCTATCTCGTTGTCTGGTGGTGGGGGTGGGGGTCACATTGTGTGGTTTGTTGGCATAACGAGACTGCTTCCCATTTACAGTGTCGAGAAAGTCCCTGCCTACCAGCGCTTCCATGCCCTGGCCCAGCCCGGCCCCCCTGGCCTTGTCCTGCCCTACAAGTATCAAGTGTTGGCCGAGATGTTCCGGAGCATGGATACCATCGTGAGCATGCTTCACAATCGGTCTGAGACCGTGACCTTTGCTAAAGTCAAACAAGGTGTCCAGGACATGATGCGCAAGTGCGTGGTGTGGAGACGGGGTTTGGTTGCCCTCAAAGTCTGATGCCAGTCTGCTTGATCCTTCTGACCCAGCCTTCTTTCTTCTGCAGGCGCTTCGAAGAGCGCAATGTGGGCCAGATCAAAACCGTGTACCCCACATCGTATTGCTTTCGCCAGGAATGCAATGTCCCCACTTTCAAGGACAACATCAAGAGATCTGATTACCAACTCACCATCGAACCCTTGCTGGGACAGGGTGAGTCTTTGGCGAGGCCCGGGGTGTGCTCGCTCACCTTGTGCTTGGGGGTGAAATGGTTGGTATCAGGTGGGCGGTTGGACAGGCCTGGGCTCACCATGTTTTCTTCTTGCAGAGGGTGGTGGTGCCACCCAGCTCACAGCCACATGCCTCTTGCAGCGCAGACAGGTCTTCCGTCAGAACCTGGTGGAACGAGTCAAGGAGCATCACAAGGTGGGCGCTGGAGTTTGTGGAACCATTGAGCGTGCTCAGTCCCTGCTGTAAGAGGACATGGCCATAAGTGCCCTGCTCCCCCTTCAGTGACTGTCTTGACTGCAAATACAAAGGTTTCTCTTAATCCCTTGCTGTGGCTGTGGCTATCTTAAAATGTAAGGAGGGTTGATTTTATTGCTGATAACCTTCTGCACTATAGGCTGGAGTTGGGGCAGAGCTGCTTGGAACCCAAAAGCTGGAGAGCTCAGATTACCTTGAGACCCTGAGAGGGATCTAGTGTCATTGTCAACAATGCCTAGCCAGGCGGTGGTGGCGCGCCCCTTTAATCCCAGCACTCGGGAGGCAGAGGCAGGTGGATCTCTTGAGTTCAAGGCCAGCCTGGTCTATAAGAGCTAGTTCCAGGACAGGCTCCAAAGCTACAGAGAAACCCTGTCTTGAAAAATAAAAACAAAAAACAAAACAATGTCTATATGCTGTGAACACGCCTCTTTATACCAGGCTCTGTACCGAGGCACAGAAAGGCTGAGCAAGGGCTTCTAGCTGGGACTGAATCGAGTAGCCCAATGCTCTCCTTTCCCCCAGGCTTTCCTTGCCTCGTTGAACCCCCCCATGGCTGTGCCTGAAGACCAGCTGACACGCTGGCATCCGCGGTTCAATGTGGATGAAGTGCCCGATATTGAACCTGCCGAATTGCCCCAGCCTCCTGTCACAGAGAAGCTCACCACCGCCCAGGAGGTGTTGGCCCGAGCCCGCAACTTGATGTCACCCAAGGTGAGGCTCTCTAGCCTCTGATCTCATCCCTTCAGGGAGTATGGAGGTAACAGCTGAGTACCTCTGGGTGGGTTCCTTCTTACTTTCTCGGCTAAAGGCACAGAAATAGGATGTGCACCGGCCCTCTCAGACACATATACGCACACACTGCAGCAGCTCAGCTGGCTGTGTATATGCTGGAAACTTGGCCTGGAGAGAGCAGAGGGCTTCCCCTCACAAGTTACTGTTCGTGACATCTGACCTGTGCTTACTCTGCAGATGGAGAGGGCCTTGAGTAACCTAGCCCTGCGCTCGGCTGAGCTTGGTAGCCCTGGGTCCTCTAGTCCAGCACTCCCAGCCACTCCACCAGCCACCCCACCAGCCGCCTCTCCCAGTGCCCTGAAGGGTGTGTCTCAGGCCTTGCTGGAGCGGGTAAGTCCTGGGTAATGGGTAGGGGCCTTGGTGACCAGAGCGGGCCTTGGTAACCATTTGTTGCTGACCCACTTCATGCAGATAAGGGCCAAGGAGGTCCAGAAACAGCTGGCACAGATGACACGGTGTCCGGAACAGGAGCTTCGGCTGCAGCGGTTAGAGCGCTTGCCAGAGCTAGCCCGGGTGTTGCGCGGTGTCTTTGTGTCTGAGCGCAAGCCAGCACTCACTATGGAGGTGGTCTGCGCAAGGATGGTGGACAGTTGCCAAGCGGCCCTGAGCTCAGGTTTGTACAGAGCAGGATGGGGGAGGGTGGTCATGCTCACTGTGTTCTTGGCAAGGAACTGGGTCCATGTCTGACCAGAGACAGTTTGGTTTGCCATGGACTTGTTGGAATCCCAATCCTGCCACTTAGGGCCTCATCTCTGCTTTTCAGGCCTGCTCACCAGGCTTGGAGTATGTGTGTCTTCCCCTTGTTGTTCATTCCCCTGGTGCTTGAGAGCAGTGCCCAGGGTCCCCCAGGCCTCTGCTTGGATCCACTGCACACAGCAGTGGCTAAGCCTTGAGAAAGGTTATGCTGAGGGGTGTAAGGTACCAGGTTGGGTAAGTGAGCTGAGCAAGTCATCCAGATCATGTGCTTCAACTCAAATGCACTCTGCAGGGGAGATGGAGAAGCACGTGCTGCTCCTAGCCGAGTTGCTGCCAGACTGGCTCAGCCTGCATCGCATTCGCACGGACACTTACATCAAGCTGGACAAAGCTGCTGACCTAGCTGGCCTTACTGCGAGACTGACCCACCGTGTCCACACTGAAGGGCTGTGACTGAGTTCTTCGCCTGACGGTCTGTTCTCTTGATCAGAACAACGCACTGGAGCACCCCTCCCCGTGTCACGGGCATACCGCCAGAATGGGCAGCGCTTGTGCCCATGGATTTCATACAGCGGCTTTGGGGTACCCCAGAGCCAGCTTTGTAGTTGCTGGGGAAGTAGGCTGTGAGAACAGAGGATGTTGGATGTCTGTCCATCCCACAAACTACGCGGCTAGTTCAGGTACTGTCGGTCCAGGTGGGAGCCCTAGGCCAGCCTAGCCTGCTCCTCTGTGCTCATGGAAGCTGCTGTCTTGCTTAGAGCCTTAAGACCCACACGGAAAACCTGGACTTTGGCCAGATTTCACAAGGACAGTTGAGCTTTGAATGGCAGAGTGAAATTGGGCCTTCTGTATATAATAAAAATAATTTTATAGCTTTTGAGGCCAAAATTTTTATGAAAATGAAGATTGGGTTTTTTTTTTTTTTTTACCTTCTATACCTATAGCCTTGGATGTGACTTATGGTCATGTAATATTTAAATAAAAGTACTATCAAGATCAAACTAAACAGGTCACCATAAAATACCTTTAAATGATGCCCACTGTGGTGCAATGTTTTCTTCTGTGACTAGCAAGGCCAGGCTAGTAAAAATCTGGGTGAGAACAATCTTCTGGGGGTGATCAGTGGCAGAGTGCCTGCCTAGCACACGCAAGGCTAGTTCTGTCACCCCAGCACACCCACAAACCTGGTATTGGTGCTCAACAGAATAGACAGGGTTTCTCTGTGTAACACCTCTGTCATGGAACTCACAGAGATCCACCTGCCTCCACCTCCCAAGTGCTGGGATTAAAGGTGGGCGCCACCACCACCTGGCCTCAAAATAGGATTTTAAATAGGTAGTGACTGGACTATGTCCTTGGTCCACTCTCTCCATTTTGGTCCTAAAAGCCCAGAAAACTTTCCAGAGGCTGTAGCTTCTATATAGAGCTGGTTTCCACCTGTTTTGAGGAGGTCCACAAAGTGACAGCCACCACCTGCCCCCCGCCCCCCAGTCACCCTTTGCTGGGGGTGGGAGGATACAGAGACTTCCAATTTCCGTTTCTGTGGCAGTGTCCGTTCCTACTACAGATTGCCTGGGATTAGAGCAGGTATTGTCCCTCTGCCTTGGACTGGGCTGGAGTTGCCAGGCAGCTGTGGAATGTGATCCATCTGTGCAGCAAGATGACAGGAAGAACCATATGTACCAGACTGTTTATTAATTTTGCTGTGTTGTAGCCTGCAGTAGCTCTGCTCTAGGACTCAGCATGGTGACCAGCTGACCAGCAAAGTGAACAGTCACAGGAAGGGCAGCTGGTGGCTCACGAAGGTCACTTAGGTGGCGAGGCTGAGCCACAGTCCTGGGCCATTGTCCGGCCATAGGTGCTGGGGGCAGGGGTGCGGCAACTATTCCACCATCTGTCACTCATATTGGAGGAGAGAGAAGAATGGCACTGGCCCTAGCTTCTCTCTGCCCTTCAGCGAAGTCAGTTCCACCAGGCTCACACACTCCACCACCTCAGCCCGTAGCTGGCCCAGCAGTTCACAGGCAGCTCGCATGGTTCCTGGGGTGAAGGGACAAGGGAAGAGAAGGTAGTAAGGCTCTTTGCTGAGTCAGCATCCCGGACAGAGCTTGTCCCTTTGAAACCGGTGGCTCTCACCTCCAGTGGCCAGGAGATCGTCTACAACAACCACCCTCTGCCCAGGTTCTAAGGCGTCTTTCTGGATTTCCAGCTCAGCCTGCAGACAAGAAATAGAGTCTAGGAGTTAACAAGTGACCACCACCCCTAGCCATGTTTCCTGGTGGTATAAACCAGGTTTCAAACTTGCCCACATTGACTCCTAGACAGCTACCCACCTACCTTGCCATACTCCAGGGCATAGGAGGCTGACACTGTGGGGCCCGGCAGTTTCCCACGCTTCCGGATGAGCACACAGCCCAGGCCCAGCTCCTGAGCTAGGGAGGGGCCAAACAGGAAGCCCCTGGAGTCCAGGCCTGTTAGGGCGAGAGAGGAGTGTTGTTGGAGCTGAGTGGTATGGGGTTCCAAGAGACCTAGAATTGAGAGAACAGTACTGGCCAGGAATACTAGGTCTTACTAGCTATAGCTAGAAGGCGCTGATGGGTGCTGGGTAGCTTCTTAGCCTTGGGGGTGTTATCTGCCTTCTGTATAGCTCAGGCTAGCTCAGCGACACCTATGCTTTTGCCACCTCTTTTTTTTTTTTTCTTTCTTTTTTTGAGACAGGGTTCTTCTGTAGCTTTGGAGCCTGTCCTGGAACTTGGCTCTGTAGATCAGGCTCGCCTTGAACTCAGAGATCTGCCTGCTGGGATTAAAGGCGTGTACCGCCACCACCCCGTTTGCCACCTCTCAAATACAGCATCGACCCAGGAGCACTTTATCTGTAGTACAGGGTCCAAGATGGGTCACCTCCGGGGAAGCCTGAGTACTGTTGCACTATGATCTCTGAGTACTTGTCAGGAGTTCTCACCATCTGGGATAGGTCTGACTCCCCTGGTGGACATTCAGCGATCCTAGGGTGTTTCTGAAGCCCAAGCATGGAGCCCGGTACACAACAAGTGTTTAGCACAAGACTGTGTAGGAGAGATACTCCGGTATAGTCCTGAGGGATAAGCAGTCCCTGAGGCTACCAAGACTCTAAGCCTGTCCAGGCACGCCCCCATCTGTTGCAAGGCTAGGCATTTTTAGCATCTAGCTCATCCTATGAGCTAGCAAGTGACGACCCCTAGCAAGGCTGCCCATTTGGAGGTTTCAAGGCCTTCTTCAACGTTCTCAAAGCACACAAATGCTCCTTACAGTCCTGCTGTCAGGCTGCTCAACCTCGCGTCCTAAAAGAGGAAGGTCTGGTCCTGAACAGGGACAGAGCAGAGTCCATCTCTAATAGAAACAGACACTGAGGACTGAGGTCAGAGGACCTAGCAGGGGTGGGAGACGCAGTAATCATCCAGGGTCAACAAGATTTTAAGGCAGGTAAGAACAGAGTGCTAAAGGAGGGTCAGGGGTTGAAGAAAGAGGGGTGGAGGGAAGACGGAGGGAAGCTTGGACAGTGGGGGACCAGCACGGCCTAGCCTGGCCACTCGCCTGCGATGTAGTCGATCTTGCCGCCATGCGTAGACTTAAGGTGACTGGCCAGGAGGTGGATGGAAGCTCGGAAGGAGTCGGGGTCTTTCAGGAGGGGCGAGATATCTCTAGGAACAAGGTAGGCGAAGTGGGGGCGGAGGCCCAGCAAGATCCCCCCACGACTGCCCACGCGCCTGCGCCGGGAGCCGAGCGCAGGGCGCCAACGCCTCGCGGGCTCGTGACCTCACCTGAACAGCACGCCGGGGATGGGGAAGTCGGGGAAACTGCGGATGCGTCGCGCCACCAGCTGCAATTCAGGTTCCGCCATAGCCGCGTGCAGGAGAGAAAGGCAGAGCGAGTGAAGGCAGGCTGGAGTCACGCCTGTCCGGGAACAAGGCTGGGACGTCCTCGGTGGGCGTGGCTTCTGGGCGTGGCGTCCTTAGGGAGTGGTCCAGCACGAGGGTCAGCAAGTGAGGGGGCGGGGCCTCTGGGAGACGGGGGTGGGAGGGTGACCTCTGGCAGGAAGTAGAACATTTGCTCGAAACCTAGGTGACATCAAATTGAAAGCCTGGGGTTATTTCTGGGTGGAAAAAGGATACGAGCTTTGGTACCCTTTTGAGTTCTGGGTTCTGGCTCCCGCACGCCTGCCTATTCAATCCCGCTTTTCCCAGGGCCCGCCTTCTGGACCTGGACTGTACTGCACTCCCAGCGCGCAGTGCGAGGGGACTGAGACCCAACCCTGCTTTCCCGGAATTATCCTGGAAGGGAGCTGGCAGATAGCTTCAGGTCCAGAGGTGCAAGTGCATTATGCTTGGCCTGGCTGGAGTGGAGGAGAAAAAGCAGGGTAGCACTTCGGGGTGGGGGTGGGGCCACAGACCCTCATGTGCTTCTGCAGCAAGATGTATCCTTTTCGCTTTGGGGAGGGGACCAGAAAATCTGGACAGAAGACTGGGATCTACCTGCCCAGCATAGTACCTGGGCCTACAGGTAGTGATTGGAAGACTGTCCTCTGAGTTATCAATATCATCCTCAATGCGGTTATTACTCAAAAGAAATCTTTCAGATTGGGTCTATGTTCTGTCAAAGGAGAGGGTGTAAGGAGGGTCTAATAGATCCCAACTCTTCTCTTCCTCACTCCCACCTCCCTGCCTGCTGCAATTCTTCCATCTGCGGTGGTCTCTGGAGGTGGTAGAGTACACGTGTACACACACAGTGGAAGATTAACTGAAGGGGAAGTTGTCATCCATGCTAGATTGAGACTTTCAGTTAGGGTAATGGAGTTGCTTTGGGGTCATCCATGCTCCTGTAATCAATGAGCTCATTGGACCCAATGGCTCCTTTGGTCTGTCATTGGCATTCTATCTATACAGCTATTTGTATCTTTCCAGGAAAAGTTCATACAGCAGGCACATGGCCGTCTAATGTACAATGTCTCCTATTATCTCTATTCCAAATACCAGGATAGGTGGGCATGATGGCATATACATTTAATCTCAGCATTCAGGAGGCAGCTACAGGAGGATTTCTGAGTTCGAGGCCAGCCTGGTCTACAGAGTGAGTTCTATGACAGCAAGGGCTACATAGAGAAATCCTGTCTAAAAAAAAAAGAGAGAGAGAGAAAGAAAGAAAGAAAAGCAGATAACAGCTAACACATCTCCTGTTCCTTTATTCTTGGAACAGAATAATTTATTATAAGAGAATTTATTCTCTCAGTCTCTCTTCATTCTCATTTTCCAACCTTCACAATTCAGCTTCGCCACTACAGTCATTGCACAGATGTGAGAACTTGTTCAGGATGGACAACTCCCAGGAGCCTTCAGGGAAGGGGTTTAGAGATTATATCTTATAGCCTGCACATGACAGGAGGCAGGTACAGCAGAAGTGGTCCCATAGTGTGCTGAGCCGAGCCAGAAATTTAGGATGTCATCTTCCTGTCTCTTGGGGGCAGTGACTGACCTCACCTTGGGCCAGACAATGAGCTATCTTTGTCTCTTGTTTGCAGCCAGTGGGAAAAGAGGAAGGGTAACTCCAGGGAGTTGACAGGGGGTGAGGACTGATGCCCAGGTAGATGTTGGCTCCTTGGCACAGCACTGAAATCTTCACCTTTGTCGATGACACCAAGGTTGAAATATACGCAGCAACAGTGAGAAGACAAAGTGACAGAGCTTCAGACCCTGGGCTGCAGCACTGGGTCATGGTCAAGGCCAGCAGGGCACTAAGAACTTCTTTTTCAATAGCCAGCTGGGAAGATGGCCCACAGTGCTAGGGAGCAGACCCCAGGATCAGGTCTCCAGTATGTGCAGTCTTGGACCCTTGCTACCGGCTGCAGAGGCCAGCCGGCCAGTGGTGGGTGGGCAGAGGACAGCTGGTCTCTTTCGCCCAAGGCCAAGCTTTCTAGGCACTTGCAGGGCTGGTTGAAGATTCCGATCTTGGCTAATGGGGCCAGGAGCACTTCTCAGGGACAGACTCAGGAGGTGTCAGACACTTTCCTAATTTTTCACAGCCTGGAGGTGCCCAATTCTAGAAAATGAAATTCAAGAAAATGAACTGCAGTTATTCAATCTGGGCACAGTTACAAGATGTGGACCTCCCGCCTCACCCACCCACTTGACCGTGGTGCGCAGACACAGCCATCTCCATGCCTTCCAGAATCCCAGGAATGTGGAGCCCCAGGACCTTCTTCAAGCAGCAGCTCTGGATCTGGCTGGCAAGGGGGGTGGCGTGTGGGGCTGCAACCAGAAAGCAAGTAGCAAGGAAAGTGAGGCCCAGTGAGGGAAGCCTCGGGGTGGAACTGCACCCAACTGCCTGCATCTCAGACAGCTTCCAAGTGGGGGAGTCAGGAAAAAGAGGTTGCTATGCCACGGGGAGACTAGGAGTTAGACAGACTCCCTGTTAGCTAGACAGACAGACACAGGGGCTATGCCTAGGTAATATAGATGATGAATTTCCAAGATGGCCAGCTTCTTCCTCACCCTCCTGACTCTTCACAAAAGCCTGGCAGTCTCCCACCAGCAGGCCCCCTGCTTTTGGATTGGCTCAACCAGTTCAAGGCCTGCTCAGGACATGTCACACATCAGTTCTGGGCCAGTCACACATCCTAGCTTTCTTCAACTGACCAACCCTAAATTAGGGGAGGAAAACTTTTCAGAGGCTGTAAAAGCTCAGCCCTAGGAAGAGACTGTATTTTTCTGCTTCACAGAGGAGTTGTTTTTCTGTGTGTCTGTTACATGTGTGTTTCTTTACCCCCAATAAATGCCTTTCTTCAGCGTCTGATTCTGTGTGTGCTTGAAACGGCTCTGCTGCTACCTGCTGCACTCTAGATTTCTCCGGCCTTTTAATTACTTGACTGGCAGAGTAAATGGACTTGATCAAAACCCTAGAGTGTATCACAGCAACTTATTAGGAAAAGACCATATTCTCCGCTGAGGCCACTCACTGGACTACTAAAGAGCAGCTGCAGACTGGGTAAGAACGGCAATGCCCCACTGTGAGGACACTTGAGCTCTTGAGGCCCCAGAACTCTGGTAGGCCTGAGAAACTTCCTGATCTACCACTGTCATTTAGAGGTCAGAACACTAGTATGGTGGGGACTATCTACTGAGCCAAACTCCTGCCATCTTCAGGAGTTTAGTTGGGCTTGCTTACGACTTTTTTTTTGTCTTTCCTTAAGGACTACCAGATGAGTTCAATTCTCAGCAACGGCATGGTGGCTCACACTCATCTATAATGAGATTTGGCTTGCAGGCATACATGCAAGCAGAACACTGTATACATAATAAATACACACACACACACACACACACACACACACACACACACACACAAAGTTCTATCAGGAGAATCTTGGGACTCTCACCTGATTATCCAGCCACTCCTCCTAGTCAGTTGCATGCAATTCTGCCCTAATTGCAGGCAGACTTGGGGGCTTGGGGAGGGGCTAGAGTATAGGGAGGGAGCTCTATGGACATAACAATGGGGGAGTCATCCTTGCTGGCTACAGACTTTACAGCATGGCTGCTTTAAGTGACCCCCTCCTCTCCCATGTTCCTGCCTGTAACTCTTCATCCACGGTCCTATGAGAAAGCCTATACATTCTTTGGTTCCCCAGAGTAAACACTGGTGGGATGTGCCTCCGTTTGTTACTGGGACTTTAGGAGGAGGGGCAGATGTTTCCATCTCCCCTGGGAAGGAATTTAACAATAGCCAGCAACACAGGCACCAGTCTGTGAACGCAGTGAAGAAGTAGGTCCCAGTGAGACCCTCAGAGAAGGCTGGGGCCAACGTGATAACTAAATCCACTTAAAACCCAAGAGAGTTCTAGAAGGAATTCTAGACACAAAAAGAACAGTTAAACACGGCTTCTTGGTAACAGCATTTTCTCGAGTGGGCTCTGTTTGCTAGAGGTAAATGTGTCTCATTTAAGAGAGGCTTCCTGACTCAGCTTTAGCTGCAAAAACCTTGCAGCTCTTTTAAGAGGCCCCGCCACAAAACACTTAAATGGTGTTTATGAATAGCCGACAGCATGCTTCTTGGTGGTAGCAGGGACATTGCAACTCCACAGAATTGTGGCAATAAACATGGCTCCTGCCAGTACCTCTGCCATGAAGCTAGACTCTCATAAAGCTATGGAATGGGGTTGATCCAGTTGTCAAAGCCACGGCTTTAATCCTAGCCATCATATGACTTAGCAAAATAAAGTCTCATGTGGTCAGAAAAAGAGAGATACACAGTAAAGATATATTCAGGTAAAAAAAAACTCTAAACGGTTTAGAGTGTGTTTAAAAATATATGTAGGCTTGGGAGAGAAAAGATAAAGGATAAAGTCCTTAAAATAAAAAAGAGAGTAGTTGGGTGTGGTAGAGCACACCTTTAATCCCAACACTTGGAGGCAGAGGCAGGTGAATCTCTGTGAGTTCAAGGACAACCTGGTCTACATAGTGAGTCCCAGGACAGTCAAAGATACACAGAGAAAGCTAGTCTCAAAAAACCAAAAATTAAAAATAAAATTAAAAAAATTGAGTTTAAAATAAAGCCACATAAAGATGAAAATACACAGAGAGTCTGGATACTGTATGATACTCTGTTGTCTTTGAATGGTTTGATGGCTGAGGAAGGAACAACAGCTGCTAAAAGACATTTGATTACAATTGCTGCTGGATTAATACAACATATATATTTTGAAAATGCTTTGACTTCAAAATTTAAGTCAAAAGACATGTTACTTTGGAGAAGAGATTTTGCTTTTGTTTCCACAGGAAATGAGAGGCTGTAGATTTATTCTGGGTTAAGGAAAATCAGGTTTGATTAAGGAAGACCCCCTGAAAAGTCTCCAATAGGAGCAGATGACCCAGATGCTCCAATATTTCAAAAGACCTCTGTTGGAGTTTCATCTGAGTTCTACATCCAGAATAGCCTCAAGACTGCTGGCTGAGATGATCAAGCCTCACAGAATATTCCAGTTAGGACTTGACCATAATTCAACATTTTCTTTAGGTCCCCATAAGATTATCAGCACCCGATCCAGAGGGCCTTCGGAGTGATCCTTTGTCTGGAGAAGGACGGCTATGCAGTCGGAGGCCCACATTGGAGCAATGGATTGAGCCCCCCGAGGTCCGGAGGGGGAGCGGAAGGAGGAGGAACATGAAGACGAAATCAGTACTGCGAGGGATGCTATCACCCACTGATACAAGGGAACGGATCTGATGAGAATTTACCAGGGCCAGTCGGACTGGGACTGAACGAGGACGTGATCTAGCCAGATTCTCGGAATTTGGCCGGATTCTCTGACTGTGGCTGGCCCGGGGTCTTTCTGAAAAACCATTGACTATGACACTGGGACCTGTTTCCTCTGCATATGCTGGATTTTGGTGATCCAGTCTGTTTGGACGCTCGCCTTCCTGGACTTGGAGGGAGGGGGAGGGAGCTGGAGCTTCCCACAGGGCAGGAAACCCTGACTGCCCTGGGGGACGGAGGGGAAGGAGGGGGGGAGTGGGGGGAGTGGGAGGGTGTTGGGAGGGGGGGCGGAAATGGAAACTTTTATAATTTAATAAAATTTACTAAAAAAAAAAAAAAAAAAAAGATTATCAGCACCCCCAATCAGCAGAATAGAAAACTATTCCCACATTCCCAAAAAATGGATTATGGATGTTTTTCTTGTTTAGAGTGTTGGTTACAAGTTGTTATGGATAATGGTCAGAAAGAAAGCTAAACAAAGGGTATTAGATTCAGAATCCTTGTTTAAAAAAAGGGGGGAGTGCTGTGGGAAAATGAATGGTCTTTTATCCTGTCACTTATATTATTTTTAATAAAATGCCTGGCCAGTAGCCAAGCAGGAAGTATAGGTGGGGCGACAGCAATCAGGCAAAAAGTAGAGGCGGGACAACAAGAATTCTGGGAAGAAGGAAATTTGAGTCTACAGTCGTGACCCAGATGCAGAAGAAACAAGATTTGACTGCCTGCTGAAAAAGGTACCAAGCCACATGGCTAACATAGACAAGAATAATGGGCTAGTTTAAGTTATAAGAATTAATTAATAAGAAGCCTGAGCTACTGTGCCAATCAGTTTTAGAATTAAAAAAAGAGTTAATAAGAAGCCTGAGCTAATAGGCCAACAAGTTTAGGATTAATGTAGACCTCGGTGTGTTTTTTGGGACTGAACAGCTGCAGAACTGGATGGGACAGAAACCTCTGTCAACAAGAGGCTGTGCCCAGACCTGAACAAGGTTACCCACCCTCCAACAGTCCTCAGCAGTAGTGGGATATTGTGTATTTCCCTCCCATACTGACCGGAACAATGATTTCCATTTTGCTGTTTTAATACACCTTGCCAGGCTGAGCTGCATGTGTACAGGGAGCCAAGGTGTCCTCATGGCATGGGACAAGCACATGTAGTCAAGCCCAGGCAAGTCCTGGCATGCATGCATGCAAGGACTACTCACCATGACAGCCTGGTTACACACATTGAGCTGGGGCTGTCCAGGGACCAAGGACATCTGGTGCTGCTGGACAACTGGGGTGATCCTGCTGAGGGCATCCTGATATTCATCACTGGCAAAGCTGGAGAGAAGGCAGCTCTGGTTACAAGGCTATTGTGTCCAAGGTCAATCTGCTCCTGTCAGGCAGCTCAGGAGGTGCACAGAGATTCTAGGACATGAAGTAGTCTAGTCTGGAAAGCCTGAGACCTCGAGTTGGTCTCTAGAGGTGGGAAGAGCAAGGGTGGCAGTCTGAAGTCAGAGTGAGCTATGGGCTCCCACGTGGTGACCCATGAGCCTCCCTGGACAGCTGTCTGTACTGTGAGCTGCTCTCCTGTTGTCAGACTCCACAAGGGGAGGGAAATGAGGGCCTAGGAAGCTGAGCCATGGCAGCGAGTCCTCCTCTGTTACTGCCAACATGACCTGTGTGTGATGAGAACCCAGTGGTGTGGGTCGGAGACTGGATCCTGAAAACGGGGCCTCTCCACAAGAACTGCCACACAGTGAGTACTATTTTGAAACATGTACACATATGACACATGATTTTTCCTTAGAAGGAACTGTTTTATGTTGAGAAGGGGTCAGGTACAGATGGAGAAAAAACACATATAGCCCTAAAGTTCCAGCATAGGTCCCCAGCATTTGATTCATTTTTCACTAAGGTTTATGGAGCCGGTTACACGCCTTTAACCCCAGCACTCGGGAGGCAGAGGCAGGCAGATCTCTGTGAGTTCGAGGCCAGCCTGGTCTACAGAGCTAGTTCCAGGACAAGCTCCCAAGCTACACAGAGGAACCCTGTCTTGAAAAACCTCACAGCCATCTGCTGGACTGTCAGGGAACCTTTAGCTGAGTATGAAGCAAACCATTGAACATTCACTGTGTGACGTACAACACACAACACACACCACTGATATGCCCACAGCGGAGTAAAGAGGGCAGGGCCTGGGTGTAGGTACCCAGGTCTTTTCCCCTTTTCTTCCTTGGCGATTCGCAGGGCCATTTGACCTCTGGCTCCTGGAGATTCTGCACTAGCTCTGGCTTGAGGGGATAGCTTAGGAAGAATTTGGCTCTCTTTTGTTATGGTGATTCTACCTGTAATCAAGATTCTAGCAGTGGGCCCCATAGGCCTGCCTCCCCCAGCTGATTCTGCCTGAGGCGCCTGTAATCTCCTTCTCCTGCTCCTGATGGGAGGAGGCCTTGCCCTTTTGAACCCCCTTGCCCACTGGTATAAATACCCGACTTGAGTTTAATAAAGTGGCCATTTACTCTTTGGTAAGTGAGCAAGGTCTCTTTTGTGTGTGTCTGTTTAAACCCTCAGGACAATCGTCCATTCTCGTGGGCCCTAGTTCGGGAAAGCGTGCGCCTGGATCAGGTGTGGGTATCCACAGAAAAGGCGGGGGGCTTACACCTGGGGCTGTGTACATGCAGGGTGCTGAGCTGAGTCTGAGGCTGCAGACGAATCTCAGATATCTACAACTCAGGCTCTGACAAGCCATGGGCAGAGAGAATTCTGCATGTGAACCAAGCCCTTAGATTTCTTCGTGTCTCAGGATGACTGGTGAGAAGATGACCATATGCTCCCTACCCTGCAAGTATCCCAACCATCACTGTGACCCCCAAGGGGCCTGAAGGCCTTCAGAGGCTTAGGCTGTCCTCCAAGCTTGTGCTGGATTTGGGTGCTCTCTGTGAGTTCGAGGCCAGCCTGGTCTACAGAGCTAGTTCCAGGACAAGCTCCCAAGCTACACAGAGGAACCCTGTCTTGAAAAACCTCACAGCCATCTGCTGGACTGTCAGGGAACCTTTAGCTGAGTATGAAGCAAACCATTGAACATTCACTGTGTGACGTACAACACACAACACACACCACTGATATGCCCACAGCGGAGTAAAGAGGGCCATCTCTGATGATAGTAGGGCCACTTCCAGTACAGCAACCTCCTAGAAAGAGGACTTAGGCTCCTGGGGTGCAGTTATGCCCTGGGGAAGAGGCATCTCAGGATGAGAGATTCCCCAAGGACCTAAACTGCTCAGCACAAGCTAGATGTGGGTAAATGAAGCAGGGAGATCACTAAAAGACACAGTGAACTTTGGGTTGATCCTGAGGGCATGAGGCCAGTGGTGGTTGATTACATAGGCACTTATCTTATAGGACAGCCAATCAACCCTGCAACCCTCCATCCCTTATCAACAGACCTCCCACGGTTTATGACATTTATGTGCTAGTGGGTCTTGAGGAAATACCAGCTTCTGCCTGAAGAAAGGGAAAGGAGGCTCCCCACAGTGGCAGTTTAGAAGCCAGAGGGTTGAAGTTGGGGCACTGCAGAAGACCACACTCCCTCTACAGAACCTGAGCGGCACCTTTCTCTCAGAATAATGCCCCACCACTATCCAGGATGACTGCATTGTCATCTTGACCTTAACAATGTCTACAAGACCCTATTTCCAAAAGGTTGCCTTCTGAGGTGCTGGAGACAGACAGCTACTCACACAGGATGTAGGAGCAGCCTTAGGGACCTTCCTGGTGTCTTAAGTCCTCTGTTTTATAATCTATGACCAAGTCTTAGCCTGTCACCGAGAAGGCTGTGCCTTCCAATCTGTCAGGAGTGCTATAGGACACAGGACTTGTATTCCAGGACCCTAGGCACCTACCATCCTGTTAAGAGAGCCACTAGCCTCCCGGGGAGAACCAGAGTGAATTGGGCCAGAGTCGCTTCGGAATTCTTAGTAGATGTGGGATTTTGGTGGATGTGATGCCAGTCACTGATTGTGTGCACAGTGACGTTCAAATCTCGCTGAGAATAGGGGAAGGTGGGAGCAGTGTCCTTGAACCCTGCAGTGGCCATTTAGCTCACCAGAACTGGTCACTGTGGGTAGCCAGTGGGGACCACTAGAAACCCTCAGCTCCAGGATGCTGGCCATCACCTGAAGCACCTTACTCCAGAATCTAGGATCATGTCCCTGAACATCCTCACTCTGAGTCTTTCCCTCCTGTCAGTCTGAGGGCTATTCAGTGCAGATAGATGTATCCTAAGCCTGGATCCCTCACTCCTGCCCTTGGCCATCCCTGAAGGTAACTAAGAGTATAGGAGCCACTGCTGCAGGCTGTCAGTGGACTGAACCTACAAGGGGCAGGGATGAGAAGCAACCAGGAAAGGAAAGCAAGAAGGGAGCTCCCAGAGAGCAAAGCAGCTATGGCCCAAGGTGGAAATGTAGCTTTCTGGGAATTGGTAAGTTCTACATCAGCTTTAGATGAGCGCCTGGGGTTCTGGCTCCATCCCTCTGTGTGGTTCATGTCCTTACAAAGGCATACATACTCCTCTGAGACCAGAGGAGTAACTCCATGGAAGACAGACCACCAGATGTGGTTCTCACCTTTGGCCTGTCTGGCCAGTGTCTCCTCTGGAGTATGGAGACCCTGCCCCTGCCTCACCTGAGTGGGAATCTCTCCCCTGGGTCACGTCCTAGGTGGAAGATCAGGGGTAGCTCCGTGTGTTCTTCCTGGGTATGGGTTGTGACTCCTGAGATGTTCTGACCAGGGCAGAAGTCAATGCCCTGCAATGAGAGGCATAGAGACCAAGTGAGCATCCTAGATCAGAGCCCATGCTGCAAGAGATGCCCTGCTGGTCCCGTTCCTCACACATCCTTCACACCCAGTGCCGCAGTGTTCATTGATGCACATGAGTTGGGTACAGTATGGCCACCTGGTTGAAGGGAAAGACTTCAGGCTGACAGCTGCTCAGCAGCTCACTCTGGGTGTCTGCCCAAGTTTTCCTGTACCCTTTTATGGGAAAAAGCTCTTTACAGTAGTCTAGGCAGTTAGCCTGGATAGGAAGTAGAAGTAGGAATATGATGAGTTTGAAGTCAGCCTGGGCTACATGAGAGTCTCAAAACAAAATGAAACAGTCTGGGCAGTTCCACATCTTGACTTTGACCACTGGCTCAGAGGAGTACTCCTGAGAATGCCATAAAGTTCTCAGTGTGGGGTTGGAGAGATGGCTCAGCAATTAAGAGCTACTCTTCTAGAGGATCCAGGTTCAATTCCCTGCACCCACATGGCAGCTCACCGACTATCTGTAAATTCCAGTTCTAGGGGATCTGACACTCTCACACAGACATGCATGCAGGCAATACACCAATGTACATAAAATAAAAAAACTCTCAGTGTGTGGCCAGGGGAACAGTGAACCTCTCAGAAGGGGATGAGTCAGGATGAGTCACTAGACCAGAGAGGAAGAAGGACCTTTTGCTTGAAAGCTGAGAGACCCAGAGCTGAACATGGAAGCTGAAGGCTACAAACAGCTGTGACCAAGAGACTCAAGAGAAGAGCACAGACTACAAATAACTCTGATTTTTGCATTCAGAAGTACAGAGAGAAGGTTGAGTAAGTACTTATGTATGCAGCATGGAGCCAACCCCTATAGCTTCTTGTGGGATAACTTGGCTGATGAAGCTATCTCTCCTAGTTACAGCTTGGTTCCACTACAGTGGTTCCTGTATGCAAGCTTGTCTTTTGCTTTTGACCTTCCTTCCCAGATCTCTCTGGCTACTCTTTAGGGTGCATTGATGGGGAATGGGGAATGTCCCAAATCAAGCCTCCAACATTCCCAGACAGAACTGTGAGGCAGGAGCTTACTCTAAGTACCATGACTCAGGGACCCTAGTGCCAGCCATATTGTCAGTGAGAGACAAATGTCTCTAACACCTTTATATAAACCCCTGTGATGGTATTACAGTGGACAGTTATATAAACCCCTGTGATGGTGGTACAATGGACAGTTTTTAAAGCAGGGAGGTCATAGACTATGATGTTCCATGTGCACTAGGCAGCAGAGACAAGTTGGAGGCTGGAAGTGGGCTCCAGAATCTGGACCTCCTGGAACGCCCTGCCAGGGGACAAACAAACACTGCACAGCAGGGAGCCACCGCTGTTAGCATGAAAATGTTAAACAGTGGAGGAGAAGTACCCAAGTCTAGATGGAGCACATAAATTATAATTTGGATGCAAATCAAATAAGCTATTTAATTAAGATCCCGCTAATTGGTCTAGAGCTCTCCTACAGCTGCGTTGTCTGAGCGCCTCACCCTGGGGCACTGGCAGGGAAGTCTGCCTGCTGTACATTAGTCTTTATCGCCCCCACAGAGCTGGACTCTGGTCTGGCTCTAGAGGCACAGATGGACGGCACAGGCAGGATGCTGGAAATCAAACACTGATTTTCAGAGGTGGTGAGGGACACAAACCCTATGATTCATTCTCCCGGGATGGTGAAAGTTCAGGTATTGTAGCACCTGAGGTCTGAAGCTAGTCCACTGAGCAACCTGAGACTGTTAAGACAATGCCAGGAATTCCAGGAATGAATGCAAAAGACCTGGGCTGTTCTCACACCTGCAGAAACTCACGTTAGCAGGGGCAGATTGTAACCCTTTGACTTTAAAAACAACCCTCCCCCTCTAGCTGGGTTTCAGTTCTAAACCAGATCATGGGAACTCAGGACGGTTGCAGTTTAAATTAAAAAATTCAGCTAATAAAAAAAAAAAAAGAAAAAAAAAAGAGCTGGGGAAGTAGTGGTGCACGCCTTTAATCCCAGCACTTGGGAGGCTGGTCTCTGTGAGTTCAACCAAATCAAAGCAAAAAAGCCCTGCTCCAAATGGGTCTAGCACCCTTGTCCATCTCTGTATGTTCTCCTCACTTCCCACCAGGCCTGGCTCGTTTCTAGCACTGGGTAGCGAGGAAGGGTGGGGTCTACTTGGCGCTGCATGGAGGTCCTGCCTGCGGACTTGTGTCCCAGGGGCAGCTCAGATGGCGTGAATTTGTCCTTCGTGGGATTCTAGCACCTGAAATAAGAGCACGGTGTATAGGGTGCAGAGGAGCTTGTGACAGCATGAGTCTTCCACAGGCTGACCCGCAAAACTATGCAGGTGACAAAAGGCCAAGAAACCGGGGCCTATGTTAGTGACACAGGCCGTGAGGTCCATCAGGTAAACCCAAGACCAATGCTGGCTCTTCTGGGCCTAGCTGTAACCTTTAACGGGTGACCCACTGTATAGACCTCGGGTCTCTATGTAACATGGGCCTCTCAATTTAAGATTAAGAGGGTGGGATTGATGGGCCCTGGTCTCCTGACGTGACTGGAGTAGGCTAGGAGCTATGGCCTAGGCTGTGCTATCCAGGCCCTAGGATCATTTTCTCTGGACTGGATTCCAGCAAGAGAACAACTTTCAACTATCTAACTCTGAACCATGAAAGATGAGCCCCTGAGACCTTGGCTCTTTGGAAGCATTTTCCCACAGGGGGGAGAGGTTCTGTTAATAGCAAAGGCAATGCACATTTCAAATGTCACATAGTCTCAGAAGCTAGAAGCTATGAAAACCTATGTCAACACAGGCCCCCTCATAGGAGACTCAGAACATGGAAGCAGCAGTTCCTTTGGCAGCCAAGGAGGTGGGGTATGAGTCTCAGTCCTCTTGCTGGAACACAGTAAGAAATTGTTGGTGGCACTGTGGCTTTCCCTAACATCCTCTAGCCCCTTGTGAAAACATGTTCTAATCAGGACCAACTCACACTCACCATGCCATGTAGATATGAATTCTGTCTGGAGAACCTTTCAGACAGGATTTGCTGTATGCCTGCCTTCTTGGATGGGGCTAGTCTGACAGAAGCAAAGATGGGTTTCTCTGGACTCTGCCTTAAGGAGACCAAAGGGACAGAGCAGCTACTTTATCCCCATGTGGCCCTGCAGGGGTCCAGATAGAGATCCACTTAGGCATGAGAGGGAATTTCTTCCTTCTGACTTTTATTTATTTATTATTTTAGGTTTTTCAAGACAGGGTTTCTCTGTAATTTTGGAGCCTAACCTGGAACTAGCTCTTGTAGACCAGGCTGGCCTCGAACTCACAGAGATCCACCTGCCTCTGCCACCCGAGTGCTGGGATTAAAGGTGTGCGCCACCACCACACAGCCCATCTTCCTTCTGACTTTTAAACTACCCAGATTCTTGAGGAGTCAACAATGAGTATCCCAGAAAAGACCCTGAGGAGAGCACCAGGGCATGTGTGACAACCCTCAGGTTCTAGTCACTGCAACCTCAGATCCCTTGAGGAATTCCAAAGGCACTTCTGGGTTACAGGGACCAGGAGCACCCACGAGCACCCAGGAAACAGGCTTCTCTAGGGTACTGGCTGCCCGTGCTGGACAGTTTTGTCAGCTTGACACAAGCTAAAAGTCATCTGAGAGGAGGGAATCTCAGTTGAGAAAATGCTTCCAAAAGATGGGCTGTAGGCAAACCTGTAGGGCATTTTCTTAGTGATTAATGGGGGAGGGCCCAGCACATTGTGGTGGTGCAAACCCTGGGCTGGTGGTTATAGGTTCTTTCTCAAAAAGCAAGCAAACAGACAGAAAGCAAGTCATAGCGAACAAGCCAGTAAGCAATAACCTCTGCACCAGCTCTTGCCTCAGGGCCCTGTTTGATTCCTGTCCTGACTTCCTTCAAAAAAAGACTACAATGAGGAAATGTCGCCCAAATAAACCTTTTTCTTCCAATTTGCTTTTTGGTTGTGGTGTCTCATCACAGCAACAGAAACCTTGACTAGAACACAGTGTTGACGGCACGACAGGCCAATGTTTAGGACGGCCCTGAGGCAGTATGGGTCAGAAAGGGGATGGACGAAACATGGGTTTTGGACACTATCCTAGGCTATTCCAAACTTCTAAACAAGGCACTGGGGAGTCGTGCCTTTTAGTTATGGCCACATGTCCACCTGGGTATATGCTGTTTACTTGACCAGCTAAGCCTGGCATCCTGCCCAGCCCAAAGCCCTGCATAGCTGGAGCCTCCTGAGTTGAGACATTTGTAGTTTGCTTCCTAGTTGTTTCAGAATGTTCTAGTATTTGGGTTTTTCATTAAGTAAATGTCTTCCCTATTAGGGCACATTAGTAGGTTTTTATGTGTTTAAAGACCTTGCAAAGCCTGAGGGGATGGAGGAGGTGGGACCAGTAGCTTGCAGGACATAAGGCCTATGGCAGCCCCGCATGGGCCAACGGGCCAGCAGGAGCCTAGGTTATATGTGGTGTGGCACTTCACCTTCAGACCGTGGACAGGCACAAAGATGTAGATATGGGTGCTGCCATTTGTGGGCATTAGCATCTGGGCTTGGGCAGGCCACCACCGGTGCGGCCAGTCTTGGAAGGAGCAAGAAAAGGGGTGCTAAGGAGCTTAGGGGCATGGTAGATAGTGGGGTGCTCTGCCTGAACCTGGGCCTTGTGCTCTCTGAAGACCTCCTATGAAGGCAGGATGTTCCAGAGTATTTGTCCCCTAGTGTCTTTCTCTGTAGGATACCACTCATACCCCAGCATTTCCCAGGGAGCCCATATCACACAGGAGAGAAAGAAGTGTGCCTAGCCTTTACCCCTGGATACCTGCACATGAAAATTGAGAATGGGTAGGGCCCACATGAAGAAGGGAGGCTGTAGGGCCATGGTACCTCCCCTGGTGGTAGATTAGAAATGGATAAATCACGGTTCTCCAGGAATCTCCCAGGCTTGTACTCAGGGGCCTGTACCTGTCGGAACTCCTCCCAGGAGTTGGTCCAAGTCCAGAAGTGGGCCTTGTACTGGCCAAGAGTGACTGCCATCAGTGTGTTGCCACGGTAATAAAATATGGGCCTGTTGTGTTGAGGAGAGAAAGAATCATGACCAAGTCCATGTATTCATGTGTGGGGCTCTGGCTAGGGAGTGGTAAGATGCCCATGCAGGTATAAGCTAATACTTTAAAAGATGTACTAAGGTCTCATAGGGCAAAAGGTAGGAGGGATGGGGTGTGTAGCTCAGTAGAATGCTTTTCTAGCAAGCATAAGGTCCTGGGGAACCACTTGGCACTGTGTGTGTGTGGTAGCCAACAAAGCTATAGGGATTGGCCCAAGTCATTCCCTGCTTGTTTTGGCCTTTGGTGAGGCAAAGTCAGGCCCTAGGAAGTTGGGCTGGCAAAGGAGTTGAACTGGTGAACAATAAAATCCCCCTTGGAAATCAGATGGGTCTGGGACTGGAAGAAGCTTACACATGCTGGAGGGACGCCCCCTTCCCAAACTTTAAGATGCTTTCCTAAGAGTCAGGGTTTCCCAGTGCCCCAGTGGACCCAGGCTGGTTTCCTTCCCAGGCGCATATTAAGGGTCTAGCTACGAGGTTCCCAGGTACCATATTGTCTCCCTCTGTTCCCGCATCTATACTTTCTTCCTTCCATATGGATCATAGCTAGTCAATGAGGAAGTTATAGCCTGTGAGCAGCTCTGGGCCTCATCATGAAAAGTAGAAGCAAGGGAGGTAGGACTGGGGGCTGAAAAGGATGCTGTCTAGTACCAACCTGTCCATCACGTGGCCCTGGAGCATGGTGGGGAGTAGGTTAAGTCCGTCGATTACCCTGTCACTAGGTGGGTTTAGGCCTGCAAGGGATAGGCTGGTGGTAAAGAGGTCCATGATGCTTCCCAGCTGGTGGCTGACCTGAAATAGATGTAGTACTCCTTTGAGACATCCTGAGCAGATGGTGTTTGGGGGCTGGAGGCTGAGGTGTTGAACACCCGATTCTCCTCTGGGTCAGCAGGTAGGCACACATGCTCCAATATGTACATATCTGCCACATGCCATGGTGGGGGACAGGTCATAGCCAGGATTGAGTGAAGTCACGGGGCTCGTAGGTGTCAAATGGGATTTAGACTGCACATTTGACCCAGAGTCAGGTCACATTCATGCCCCACTTCCGCTACACATGGATCGGCTGTCATAGCTAGACTCAGAATGCTAGCAGCTTCTCTTGACTCTTTTTTTATAATTTATTTTTTTATTCACTTTAAATAATTTATTTTTATGTCAGGTGCATTTATGTTTTGTCTGCGTGTATGTCTGTGTGAAGGTGTCAGATCTCCTGAAGCTGGAGTTACAGTTAGGAGCTGCCATGTGGGTGCCAGGAACTTAACCCAGGTCTTCTAGAAGAGCAGTCAGTGCTCTTAACTGCTGAGCTATCTCCAGCCCCCTCCTCCTGGCTCTTTACAGAGAGCACCACAAGGGTCCCACCTTTCAAGGCTCAGCTGTCCCAAGAGAGTAGGCAAGGTTCACCTTAACACTTGACACCTGAAAGCTACAGTGAGCTTTGTACATCAAAAGAACAAAGTCTAGGAAAGTCCCAGAAGTAGCAAGGAAGTCAGTGGAGAGGAACCAACCCAAACGGTGCTGCCTCCTGCTCTCCCAACTCAGAAGTTCCAAGAGAGCCAGGAGCGCTTCGGGGTCCACTACTGTCCATCTGTGGATGCATTAGCCCTGTGGGAAGAGACTTTGTTTTCTGCTCGTGTTCAAGGGCAGCCCCAGTCAATAGGTGATTGGGGGTCTTTTGTGGCTCTGCCTCCTTGGTAATACTGAGCTCCTTTATGGGCCCACCCACCCACAATACCCTCTAAGTACTTCTGTCCTGGAGACAAGGAGTGTGCTTATGTCTTTTTCTTGACCTCTGTGACTTGGGAAGGTCAGTGTCCAAGGAGCACAGCCTCCGGAGAAGGGTGTCTGTGGTCCTCTAGGAAGACAGGACTCCACAGCAGCCAGTCAGGACCTTGCCCATGTTCAGTTTAGACCGCACTTCCCTTACCACTCCCTGCTTGGCCCTCATTCAGTTGTGCCAGCTGGAGAGACTGGTGAATAAACCTTGAACAAACTCAGCCAGACCTGACCGAGGAACCTCTGTTCCCCTAAGGTTTGCTGAAATCCTCCACCTCTGTGTTGAAACTCCAGCCCCTTACTGCCATTGCCTAACCCAGTCACCCGCATCCTGACAGCTTGGGGGCGGGGCAGTCTCTAAAGATAAAATGGCCTTATTTGGACAAACAGCTCCAGAACAGACCCTTGCAATCTGCACATACTCTCGTACCTAACTCCTCATCCCCAAACCCCACAACCTCCCCATAAAAGATCCCAACCAGCTCTCCCCGCCCCTGCCCCTTTGACCCCTCCTTCACTGTCTGTCCTTCACTGCTCAAAATAAAAGTCCCATCTGTTGAAGTTGGTCAGACTCTTTCCTGCCTTTTGTCTAATTACTCTGTACCCTGAAATCTAACAGACATGACTTACCATGCAACAAGGTCCCTGACTGACACGGACACTCTTCTACAGAGCCTGCTCGGGAACGGGACACTCTTACAGGTGCCAGTCCCCCTACCTACGGCAGCAGGGGAACAACAAGGACTTTCTGAGTGGCTCATGGTCCCTTCTAAGTATTTCCCTCTAAAGAAGAGGGAATAGGGTTGCAGATCCAGAAACTTCCATCATTTGGAAACAAATAAGAGAAGGGAGCATGTCCCCTGGCTGAGGGATTGAAAGGAGGGGATCTCTTAGTGATACTGTACTCAGCAGCAGGAGGTTGCTGTGAGCGCTTCCAGATGAAGCTGCATCAAAGGCTGCAATTATACCCCTGCTGCCAGGTGCTAAGTGTCTGCTGCAGGGCGGATGAATGTCAGCGGTGTTTTAAGTTATTACGGAGCACAGCGTGAATCCCATGGAAACCCATTCCAGTTTGTTGTCTTGTGGGAAGCGTGGTGAAAAGAAAGCCAGAGCTCTGGAGCACTGCTCTTTCTCCCCTCGGAAGGCAAGGCCTTTGACTCCAGTGTCAAACCTTGTTTCTCCTCTGCTGGCAGAGGGCATCTGGCAGGAACAGCCGTGGAAGCAGATGCTCTGAACCCACTGGACTTAGGCGCCCCGGGCCCGCAGGCAGCTCCAGCTCCCTTTTCCCAGTTACCTCTCTGCGCTTTGCCAGTACCAGGTGGGAGTGGGGTTCAACCTATGTTGGTTATGGCTCCTCATGGTGGAACAAAGGCCATACCAAGTGTCTCTTCCCGGGAAAACCTCATGTGTCTCCTGTGTCTCCCATTCCTCACCCAACGATAACTGGCTCCGTGCTCCCACAGCTACACGAGAGCTGGGAGTGATGGCCTTAGGAAATGAAGAGTTCCCTCTCTTCCACAGGTGCAGCTGTGGGCCAGGTCCCTTTCATACAGGTTAGATGGTCATGGCCAGTCTGTGTGTCCCAGTAGCTGTGTTTCTTCTACATGTGATGTGTTTACTGCCATGGACACTCTGTTCTACAGCGGGAGCTGGCCAGACAACAGGCAGGCCTGTTGGACAAACTGTGAGATCCACCAACCTGTGGGGCTCTGGTGATTAGTGTGACCTGGAGTCTCATGTCAAGAGGCCATAGGCAGAGGGAGTGGGGTGCAGAGGCTCAAACAGGTCTAGGTTTAGAAGCTAGATACTGAGGATAAGTCCCAGTTGTTGCTGGGGACACATGGAGACTATCCAAAGCATGGTGAGTAGGAATGGAGGTCCCGTCTGGATGCCTGGGGGCTGCTGCCAGTTCTGCCATTGTAGCTGGCAGGCTGGACAGGTGACTGCTCTGGGCTTCACCTTCCTAATCTGTGCAATTAGAGGGGAGAGTAAAGACTGTGTCTGGCAGAGTGACAGCCACAGGGACATTTGCATTGCAATCCCTGGACTCTGGCTATAGGATCCCACACAGCAATAGGCATGTGACACAGCAGGTGGGATAGAGGACATGCATCATCTGGCCTCTAGCAGGAGGCTGGCCTGTACTGTCCACGCAAGCGGTGTTTGTTACAATCAGCTGTCCTGTCCACCCCTAAGTATATGGAGGCTACCACTGCAGGGTGAACTGAGGAACCCAGAGGGACACTGTCTTCAAGATCATTGGGGAAAGAGGCCATCTGAGGAACAGTGATCTCAGCAGTAAGCACTTAGTGTGGCGACTACAAGTTCCAGACTGGATTCTTAGACAAGGGGTGGCCTATCTGGGGCCAAAGCTTGGGGGTGAGTATGCTGCCTGATATGAAGGTGGCTAGACTCGCCCACTTGAGGCCTACCTCTGGTCTTTGCCACAAAGACATCAGGGTCCCACGTAGGGCTGCAGCTGTCCCTTGTGGTAAGTTCACAGAACATGGGCAGTTAGTTGACTACAGAAGCCTCCTTATCTCCTGAATACTGATGCCCTGGAGACCTTGCAGGAGATATAGCTTCAGTGTGCAATGCTGACTTACCTGGCCTGCAGCAATGTGCCCCGGCCACCATGCGATCGCTGGTTCCCTCATCCCACCTTCAAATGTCGTCTGCTTCCCACACAGGAAGGGACCATTGCTGCCACCTGAGGAGAGTCACCACCTATCAGTTTCAAGATCTCAGGGCTCAGATCATCTGGGGAATCAGGGACACACAGCACCCCTGGAGAGCAATCTGGACTTCTGAACTCCTGGTTAGGCACATTTGAGTCCTGAGGTCATCACAGGGACAAAGAACCAAGAGGAGGAGGTCAGGCTGCAGACACAAGTCAGGAAACCTGGGTGGCTCTGATCCAGACAGCTAAGATGCTCTGACTACAGCTTTCCAGAGAGAACAGAAAACTCTTGCTTTACTAGGAGCCACCAGCCTCTACTTGCAGTCACTGCTCAGAAACAGGAAAACAGCCATAGACGCCCATTCCTATCACAAGCACCAGACACTGACGCTTTTGAGTTAGTGTTCTTAGATGCTAATGTTCCCAGGCATCATGTACTGGGGAGGGTCCCACTTAAAATGCAGCCTGCCCTAGGTCCCCTCTGGTCTTCACAGTCTGTAGGGGCAGGGCACACAGCTTGATTTTGAAGCTACTAGCTCCTGAACAAGCCTGTGGGAAGCTGGTAGGGGCAAAGCCCCTTTAAGTCTCTACCCTAGACACAAGGAAGAAATCCAAGGTCTTGGAGCTGGGTGGGCCTGTTCCGCAAGGATAGATGCCATAGCATGAGCTGCTGAGACTCTACCTCAGGCCCCGAAACAGAGTATGGAGAAACAAAGCATTTCCCCAGTGAAAACTCAAACAGGACTCTCATCCATGGGAACGGCAGTCATTGTGTTCTGCGGCTCCCGCGGAATCCTGCTTCTTCTCATATGCAGCAGACACAGCAGTGTGGACAGAACTCGAACCAGAAGCCTCAGCAGCAGCCCTCTTCACCCTCCTCAGGCTAATGGCAAGGACAAGAAACAGGCATGGCTACCCGTAAGAAGAGAAGTTAGGGAGCAAGAAAGCTGTCTGGGGGAGGATACCTGGGCCCAAAGATGATCATATTCTATTCTATTCTATTCTATTCTATTCTATTCTATTCTATTCTATTCTATTCTATTCTCTCTCTCTCTCTCTCTCTCTCTCTCTCTCTCTCTCTCTCTCTTTCTCTCTCTCTCTCTGTTTTTCAAGACAGGTTCCTCTGTGTAGCCCTGGATGTTCTAGAACACATTCTGTAGACCAGGTTTAAACTCGAACTCAGAGATCCACATACACATACCTCTTCCTCCCCAGTGCTGGGATTAAAGACATGTGCCACCACTGCCCAAATCTATTTCTACTTCTCTTAAGCTAGATATGGAATGTGGATTTTTATTTTAATGGTCTTTTTTAATGTTTTAAAAACAAGTTCTGACAAGTTTTAGTCAAGAAAGAATTTCCTGGTTCATTTTTCATCAGTCTGTTCTGGAATGATTCTAGTAATCTTAGAATTACCTGGGTCAATGACAGCCGAGTGCATACTCTGCAGTACTTTCTGCATGCTGTACACGGTTTAATATTATTTCCACTATAGTGAAGGGCACCAGTTTTTGTCAACAGGGCATCGTATTCTATTCTAGATTTCCTCAAAGCTGAGCAGTTGTTGGTAGGATAACCACTTTTTCTCTGCTTTATCTGGCTATCTTCAGAGTCTGCTTCTATCCCGGAATGTATTTTTCTACTTTTTTTTTTAAAAAAATTATTTATTTATTATGTATACAGTGTTCTGCCTGTCTGCATGCCTGCATGCATGCCTGCAGGACAGAAGAGGGCACCAGATCTTATTACAGATGGTTGTGAGATACCATGTGATTGCTGGGAATTGAATTCAGGACCTTTAGAAGAATAGGCAGTACTCTTAACTGCTGAGCCATCTCTCCAGCCCCCCATTTTTCCACTTTTTATAACAAGTTGGAGCATAGACTTGACAGACTCCAGGGATTTCTGTCATCTTCTTTATGGCCACCATCATCTACCTTAGGACCCTGGGTGGTAGGACTGACTGAGCCACCTGGAGGTAGCAGAGTCCAAATTGCCTAAGGGCAGTACAGGATGAGGAGATTGTTGTGCCCTCAGCCATGACAGGTAGCCTTATGTTAATAGCTGAGCCCTTGCAGCACTGTGGGTGACTGTCCCAGGTTCACCAATTGGACAGCTCCCAAGATGGGAGGATGTTTTCCCTGCCACCTCTGTAGTAGCCAAACAAGCTCTACCCTAGCACCACCAGGTATTCTGCCAAAGCCCTGGCTGCCAAAGTCTCCTTAGCCTGAGGCTGCTGGAAACTGGCTTCTTTCAGGTAAGAACCATCCGGAGACAGCATCTCCTCCCCATGACACTTGACTGTTCCTTCCTCTCTCTCAAGATTCAAATTCATGTGAACCCAGGCCAGGCCTGAGTCAGCGGGGTCAAGACCTTGCTGCTAGGTACTCTATTCTGGGAGGCTTCAGTCTGTGAGCTGCCTTCTTGTCACTGACCTGGGGCCAGAGGACAGGAAACAGAACTTGCCTTCTTTGGGAGCAGAAATGAGGGCTGCACCATTATCAGATGTGAAGAAGACAAATGTGTTCTTACTGATGCCCAAGTTCTGCAGAAGGCTCAGAATTTTTCCAACACTGTCATCTATTTCCCGAACAGCATCACCATACCTGCAGGGGAAGAGAACATTCTATCAGGCAGCTGAGGGCATTAGTGTGACCCGAACACTAATCTTATCACTTTGGAGATGCTGCTTCTGAAAGGGAAGTCCTAGCTCATTTTCAAATGGTTCATTGCAAACAAAGTCTATATAACCACTACAACTTTCCTTTCAACACTGATCCTGGTTTGGAGGAAGTTATATCTTTCTTTTATGGTGCTGGGGAATGAACCCCCTGGGGGTTCAATAGCCTCATGTATGCTAAGCAATCTTCACAACTAGAAAACATCCCAACTGCTTTGGAGTTCCCATAATGCTCCAGAGCACCCACCCAATGATACTGAGCAAATTGAAGGCCCCAGTGGGGCTTACGACTTACCGCCCTCGATGGCTTGTACCCAAGAAAGGTCTTGAGGCATAAACTGGTGCATGTGTGGCGTCAATGGCCCAGTAGAGGAAGAAGGGGCTCTGCCTTGCATGCTGAGTCCTGATGAAGTCTAGAGCTTCCTGTGGGAATAGCCTCCATTCTCCTCTGCTTCAGGTCAGTTCATCCCTCTGCTTCCCCAGCATCCTCCTGCCTCCTTGCCTTGACCAGCCTACTAGGTCTTACCTGTAAGTAGATTTGGGTGAGGTTAGCCTCCCCAGTCTTCAGGTTAATTGGAAATTCTTCATAAAATCTGAAAACAAAATTCAGAATTTAGTCAGAAAAGCCCCTTCCTTAATTTCAGTTGAGAATGTTCCATGTGAAGCTCACACAGCTCTTAGGTGAAGATCCTGTTTGAGGTGAGAAGGCTCTGATGGCTCCAGCATGTAAGATGAGTCTAGAGCAGGGGTGTGTGTGTGTGTGTGTGTGTGTGTGTGTGTGTCTGTGCGCGCGCACATGCGTATCTGCTGTAGAGATGAGACAAGGTCTGAATTTGCAGCTAAGGGCACAGGCTTTAAAAATAAATGCATGTGGGGGCTGGAGAGATGGCTCAGTGGTTAAGAGCATTGCCTGCTCTTCCAAAGGCCCTGAGTTCAATTCCCGGCAACCACATGGTGGCTCACAACCATCAGTAATGAGGTTTGGCGCCCTCTTCTGGCCTGCAGACATACACACAGACAGAATATTGTATACATAATAAATAAATATTTTAAAAAAATAAATGCATGTGTATATGTGTACATAGGTACACATGTAATGCAGGTATGCATGCAGTGGGTGTACACGTATGTAGAGGATGGAGGACAATCTCCTTGAGATGGGTCTCTCTCTTTCTGTCTTACTGAAGTTTTTTTTTGAGACAGGGTCTTACTGTGTAGCCCTGGCTAAGCTGTGTAGACCAGGCCAGGCTGGCCTCAAACTCACAGGGATCTGTCTCCTTTTGTGTCCCAAGTGCTAGTATTAGAGGGGTGCACCACCATGCTGGGCCAGAGTCTCTTATTGGTTTTGAACTCACAATTAGGCTGGTGGGCTAGTGAGCCCCAGGGACCCTCCTGTCTCATTCTCCCCAGCACTGGGATTACAACAGCATGCCATTCTTCCCAGCTTTTTAGCTGGCACTGAGGACTGGACTAAGGTCCTCAGGTTTGTGAAGTCAACACTTTGACTGAGCCATTCTCCCAGCTCCCAGAGGCTTCTTTTTGAGAGGTGAAGATGTCCTCTAGCCTGCTGCAGGGATGACTATCACTGACCTTTGAATGACCTACTGCAGATATAAGGCATTCTTTTTTTCTAATATTTTCATTTTATTTGCATTGGTGTTTTGTCTGCATGTACGTGTGAGGGTGTGAGATCTTGGAGTTACAGACAGTTGTTAGCAGCCATGTGGATGCTGGGACTTGAACCCCGGTCCTCTGGAAGAGCAGTCAGTGCTCTTAACCGCTGAGCCATCTCTCCAGCCCCAAGGCACTAATTTTTAAAACGGCAATGTTTGGTTCAACCTTTAGGTCTGCTGATATAAGAACTTCCACCCAAGGAACAAAGGAGGAAGGAAAAGAAAAATTAAGCAATCAAAACTCAAGAAAGATGAGTCAGGTCCTTGACACCAGAGCTACAAGTTGGAGGAACCCTTCCAAGGCCCGACCCAGGTGGTCTCCCCTCCAGAGTAGAAATCTCTTTCTATGGCAACAATGGGCAGTCCCCGCAGTGACTCTCACATCAACTTAGCCCCACAGTCTCCTCTCTTGTGTGCAGCTAAGAGGCCAACTTAGTGCCGGAAGATGATGGTTACCCCACCAAGAGAGTACATGGGTCCTAGACCCTCCAAAATACAAGCTATGAGCACACCTTGGATGCAGGAGGACCTTTGAGTTACATATCTGAAAGGAATCTATGTCTCTGGAAAGGTTAGAAATGGCCTCAGGTGAGACTCGTGAGGTCCTGGGCAAAACTGCCTAAGAAGCAGAGATCTCACTCTCAACTCATAGGAAACCAGATGCCGGTGGGTAGTTCAGGAGGGAAGGGAAAGGGCTCTGCCTGTTACCTGCCGACCATCTCCCAGTCCCTGTACACAGGGATGTTGGGCTTGACCTTGTTGTCGTAAGGTCCAAAGTGACAGTTGGGGGATCCAAACCACTCATCAAATCCATGTTTCAGGGGGTGGAACTGGGGTCTGTGACCTAGATGCCTAGAAACAGGAACCAAGACATGTCAGAGACTCCCCCTCACTGGGGACATCCCAATGTTTTGATCAACAACAATCAGTCACCATCACAATTGCAAACCATATAAGCAGCCTGTAGCACCCCACCATGGTCTAGACACACCAAGACACAAAATGTCAAGACCTCACTTCAAGAAGGAGCACAGGAACCACCTGTCCTCCCCAGACAATGCTAGTGTCCAGAGCTCTAGGCATACCCACAGGCATCCAAGCATAACTGGGGGTATTTCAGTAGAGCAGAGTGTCCTGACCAAGCCAAGGGCTTCCAGGCACAGCTGAGGGTGTCCCAGCACAGCCAATGGCATCTGGGCACAATGAGACACGAAAGAGGGTTTAGGGGTCCCTTCAGTATCAGGAAAGAAATCCTGAAGGATAGTGCATGGAGAGAAATCTCCCAGATGCCTTGAAGGCAGTTGGATTCAAGTGCCCATTTCATCTATCTCTAGACTTTAGCAGCTTCCCCTGCCTTTCTTTACCCTCAGGGACACTCCAAGGACTGTGTTTCTCCCTTGGGTTTCTAGTCAGGCAGGTCACAGCTCCATCTGTTAACACAAAAGTCAGAGTACTACCCCAGCTAAGGGAAATCACCAGGAAGGTGGCTGGGTGGGAAGACGATGCAGTGCGTAGGACTGTCCCCTCATCCTCAGAGGCCAGGGCATGAGTAAAAAAGAATATGGCAGTATGCCTACTCTGGTATAGATAGTTCAAGCTATGCGGAGACCCAGAGAAGGGTCCACAGAGGAAACCTTCACAGGGTAAAGGCCTTAGGAAAAGCTGCAGGATCCCTTTGTGAGGACCCCTTCCCACCTCCCCATGCCAGGTATTACCCCATGCTCTCCCATCTGCTGTGGGATAAGGCTCTTGTACACTGTAAGGATTTGTCACTCGTATTGGTTTAATAAAACGCCAGGCAGGAAGTATAGGCAGGGTAACCAGACTAGGAGAATTCTAGGAAGAGGAAAGGAGAGACACAGTCACCAGTCAGATGGAGAGAAAACAAGAGGAGAATGTCTCATTGATAAAAGGTATCAAGCCACGTGGCTGACATAGACAAAAATTATGGGTTAATTTGTTTTAAGAGCTAGTTAATAATAGGCCTGAGCTAATAGGCAAAACAGTGTATAATTAATATAATATAAGCCTCCGTGTATTTATATGAGAATAGGTGTGGGACCAGGTGGGACAGAAACTTCCATCTACATCCATCCTGCCTCCTTTTCTTTCAGGGACACTTACTTGTATTTTCTCCATCTACTAGTAACCACAGGAAGGCTGCTGTGAAGTGCCATTATCCCAACTCCAACTCTAAGCATCAGTGGATCAGCAGTCCTGAGGTATCCCTGAAGCAGAACCTGTCTTTCCTGGGGACTCCAGCTCCTACCTGCTCTTTAGAGCACATGCTAGACTACCACTGACTACAAACCATGCTATGTGTGCCGTTATCATCCAGCCTGGGACACAGACCTGTTTATGTGTGTTGTACACACACACCTGCAGAAAGCCTTTTTCAGGTACAGCTTTCAACACAGCATCCCTGAGGGGGAGTGTCCTTTTCCCAGCTGTACTTGGGATAGGCTATCTTCAGGGAACTCCACCTTGACTTTTCCTCCTGGTACAGAGTATGCAGATCCAAGGTTACCATTCCATGGGTAGGGCGAAAGGGCAGCAGAGAAGTCTTGGGGGATAGTTGGCTGGCTAGCAACTACTCTACCTTCAGAGAAGAACACCTGTCCAGAACTCAGTTTCCACACTAGCAGGGTAGACTGGCACAGTATGGTTGGCTCTGCAGTGCTTGGTTGCCTAATGGTTGCACAGAGTGAACCATTAGAACTATTCTCCGACCTTCACATACTAAGTCTATGATCACCTCTTTGAGGACCAGTGCACCACTATGGCACACTGACATCTCTGATCTTTAAGTCAGCCTGCATTACATCCTCTGTGTTGCTGTGCTCTCAGGTTCACTACAAGGTATTTGTCCTTTCCGATTACTGCAGAGCAGATGGGAGGACCTTTGTGTCCATGTCTCTGTGTAGGAGAAGCATGACCAGTGCCCTGCCTGGACGCAGTTATAATCCTGTGCTCTTGGTCCTAACAGTGGTTGGTACTAACCAACTGGCGAGCAGGACTGGAGAGTGGGCTGGTGGTCTCCTGAGATTTGTGTTACTGTCACAGTCACCCACAATTGGCTGCTGATAGACCCCACAGTCTACTTGCAGGAGTCTAAACTCCGTGTCCATGCAGGACTTGGTGAGGGAAATGAAATCTAGACCCTCCATGTCAAGGTCTACATAAAGGACACAGGGCAGTACTGGCTCTAGCTGATAGCCCTGGACTAAACCCTGCTCATCGAGGAGATCTGCCTCAGCTGTTCCTCTTGGTCAGCTCTTTCCTATCAGAAGTCATCCAGGAAGATGAGCAGCTCTATGGAAACTTGCTTCCTGCTCAGCTTTGACCCCTTCAGTCCCCAACAGTTGGAAGCTGTGAACCTATCAGAATTGTCAGGCGAGACACAGGCATCCCTGGTTACCGTGGGACCTCCGACTCTTTGCCTGCCTCTACCATGGTTTTGTGGACTTCCTTGCCACCTGCTTAGGATTGTGCAGATGAGGAGGGACCTGATGCCTGTCAACTCTCCTCTGCCACCGTCCCCCTGGATGGCTAGGTTTCAGTTTTTGCTTGAAAGATGACAAATGTTTCTTAGGCAGCTCTGGGTTGCCTGGATTTCCTAGTATCAGGTTTTCCACCGCTGTGACTCATAACAGAGTCAGAGAAACCATTCCCAAGGGGAGCAATGAGCGGGGCCATGAGCAGTGAAAACCACAGGGAAGGTTTCTTGAGGGAAGAGGCCTGCTTGGCTTCAGATTGGGGAGAGCCGTATCAGAGGGGATCACGGGATGTTGTGGAGTAAACGAGATGAACGTCAGAACTAGAAACCAGCCACAGTGAAGTTACAGGAGCCATTACTGATGTGATTATTCATCTCACGGACTCAGCCACCTGCTGCTCTTCCCCTGCTCCTACCTAGCACTGGCTTCTTTGACAGAAGCCCTCTGGCGAATGGCAAACTGTCTCATCTGTATGCAAGAATGAGGTTGGCTCATTTAGTGACATTTTACAGTGACCACAAGCATGAGTGGCGCAGAGATGACAGAGGTGTGGTGGGAAGGAGGGAGGGTGAGGATGACCGAGTGCTTGCTCAGTGTCATGCTGAGACACTTTGCTGGAGGCTGGGGTCTCGAGCTCCTGCTGGACTAAGAGACAGGGTCTCCCTATGTAGCTTTGCCTTGCCTGCAGCTATGCAGATTAGGATGACTTCAAACTGTCTCTGCCTCTCGAGTGCTGGGATTAAAGGTGTGCACCACACTCATCCAGTTCCTGACTTTAAACACCATGTTTTTTTTTTTAATTTTACAAAAATATATATTTACTTTTACTTTTATTTTGTTTTACCTGCATGCAAATTTGTGTACTATGTGTGTGTCTGAAACACCAAGGTTTTTTTTGTTGTTTGTTTGGGGGTTTTTTTGTTTTTTTGTTTTTTTTTTTTTTTTTTTGGTTTTTTGAGACTGGGTTTTGCTATAGTTTTGGAGCCTGTCCTGGAACTAGCTCTTGTCGACCAGGCTGACCTCGAACTTACAGAGATCCGCCTGCCTCTGCTTCCCAAGTGCTGGGGTTAAAAAAAAAGTTCCCCCACAATGATTACAGATGGTGCACAACTATAATCTCAGCATGTGGAAGATGAGTCAATGGATCATGAAACCAAAAACAGTTTGAGCTACATAGTGAGACCTTGCCTCAGAAAGCAAAAAATTGCCTACAAAAGTCTAAATGGAGTTGGAATCCAGTTTCTACTCCTTCTAAGAACTTCTCATTTGGAAAGACCTGGGCAGAAAAGACCTGCCCAGAGGGAGGTCCAGGACTCACCATTTGCCCACGATCTTGTTGGTATAGCCTGCCTTCTTCAGGAGCTCAGGCAGGAGGAGTTCTGAGTTAGGGATGCCACCCATGATCTCCTGAGGTGTGTAAGCTGGAATGACAATACTGCATTAGGAATAATCCTGTCTGTAATGGATACACACACTGCCCCATCAAGGTGGACAGGCAGGACTGTGGTCAGGATAGGGACACTTCCCATGATATTCCAGGTGCTCTCCGTTAGTACCAGCATGGTGGGGATGGTGTGATGCTGCCCCTGTTCCCACCTGCCTCTCACCTCTCCAGCCTGGTTTACCATTTGACACCATGCTGTTCCCTACAGGCTATGATCCTGGCTCTTCCCACATTCCCTGTTCTGACCTGAAACCTCATGGCTTTCCTAGTGGAGTAGGAGCCGTGTCAGGGCAGTGCCCTAGAGCAGGTCAAGGGTGGAAGGAGGATGCTGTGTGGGGCTTGAGGTACTCAGCCCCAGCTTGGTTTTCACTGGGCCACTTCAGAGAAGAAGTCTGTGACATGGGGTCTGTACTGTGGGACTCAGTTCTACCTTAGGCTGCCTTTATTTACCATTCCAGACCCCAAACCTCTCACACTAAGGCCTAGAACACCAGCTTTCCCTTACCTAGACAGAGGTACCTGCAGGGTGGCGGGTGAGGGGTGGCATACCGTTTCTTGCATGCGCGTTGGATGTGTAGAAGCCATTGCGGATGGGTAGCCGTCCTGTGAGCAGGGCTGCCCTGGCTACATGGAAGGATGAAAACAGACATTGTGACACAAATCTATAGGCCCCCCAGCCAGCTCTGCAGTGCCTCCCATGTGCACAGCCCCTGGGATGTGTCTGTCATGAATGCATCAGGTTGACGTTGAACTGTTGTGTTTCAGTCTCCTCTAGCCTCTGGATTGAAGAAGTCAGGCACTGGGAGATGGCCCAATGGCCTGGTGACTGCAGTTTATACAGCAGGCTCTGCTACTCAGCTCTGTCTGCATGCTCAGTCTCCAGACTCTGGGACAGCCACCAGACTGCAGGCCCCTATGGCCTGCCTCCTATCGACCCCTCACCCCACCCATTGCTCTTACTTACGGTCAGCACTTCTGTAAGCACCAATGTAATAAGAGTAACATTCCTTGGGAAGAGGACATGACCTCACTATCTCTCCACTACACCCATGTCCTGTGACCAGGAAGTACAGACAGTACTCTGAGGGTAGTGTGGTAGTTCTGGGAGACAGACAGCAGCCCTCCCCTGGGGCAGAGTGGTCTCCGCCTCCTGGGAGGCAATAGCAGGTTAATGCCCTTAAAGGGCACTAGTAAGCTCAGAACCAGGGACCAGCATGACCAGTGACACAGCCCTCATTCTACCTGCAGCCTTCCTGATGCCTGAAAAAAGGCTGCTCTACCTAGATTAGGGTTAGAGGGGCAGACGTGGAAGAGCTGGGTTCGGGGTGGAGGGCAGCAGCAACTTACATGGTGAGCACAAAGGGTTGGCAGAATAAAAGTTTGGGAAAAGCATGCCTTCTATAGCCATCCGGTCCAAATTTGGGGTCTCTCTGGAAGGCTCTCCATACACACCTAGGTCACCCCAGCCCATCTGCAGGGAAGATCAAAGAGATAAGGAGTGAACCCTTCCAACAAATGGCTCTTTTGTTCCAAGGAAGAGCCATCTAGTTTGCACAAACCCTGGCAGCTTCTGCTCCGGGGCTTACTAGGAATTTGCTGGCTCTTGCCTCTATATCAGTTTGACCACCACCAGGAATATATCTGTATTTGCCTTCCTCCCCAGCTGAGATCAACCTCTGTATGCTACTAGAGTCTTGGTGTCTAAGAATACACATCTATTTTCAGCATAAAGCTGTTATGCAAATTTAGATTTCAAAAGAAAGCGGTGAGGTTCCTCTGAAAGCTGAGCCTAGAGTTACCGCATGGCCTGGCTGGCTGTGCCTTACAGAACTGAAAACTTATGCTCCAAGACTACATGAGTGTCCATGGCAGTCTGATTCCAACTATCAAAGGCTAGGGCCAGTCCAAGTGGCCACCAAATGATGGACGAACAAGCTGTAGGTTATAGTGTTTGGGTGGAATTGTATTTTTCCAAATTCATGACCATCTGGAGCTCATGAGTCTGACCTTATTACACTTCCACATTGGAATGTTATTCAAGGAAACCTGAACTCATGTGTCTAGGCTGTGATCACTCAGATTTGGCTCAGAATAAACTCTTACTCCCTTTGAGATGTAAGCTGTGCTTTGGACCAGCTGTGGAAAACTCTCATTGGAGGAAGGACATGCAGTCAACTCCCAGCTATGGCTTATCACAGTGAAGGATGGCAAGCAGTTAGACAAGACAAGGGCGAGGACGTACAGGGTGGTCTTGGGAGGGCTAGACCAGGCAGCTTCCAGCCTCCTGCCCCCAGGGCTGGATGGCACAAGCCTGCTTCCTCCAAGATCAGGCTGTGACAGCACAAGTGGGTGGAATCAACCAGAGAACTCATAGGAGGTTTAGGATCTAAAGTTCTTACTTTGGGCTGGCTGGTCACGAAGGCACGTGTACCTCACACACACCAAGATGACAGATACACAGGGGGATTAGATAACTAATTAGATATTAGCAGACCTAGAAGCTATTGGAGATGGATCCTTAACAATCAGCTTGTAAAACCAAAACCTGAAATTGTGGGAGTAATCGCTGGTTCACAGAATATGACTAGAGTTGTGTTTATGACCCTGGGTGGAGTCGTGACATTTAGAGAAGTAGGCATATACAATTTTTGTCTTTGTGATATAGTGTTGTCTTCTATAAAGTTCATGTTTGAGAATTACAATCAGTTACAAAAACATGACAAAAATATGTTTTAAGTAAGTTTATGATTCTCGTGTTGGGCCAAATTTATGGCTATCCTTGCTGCATGTGACTGCAGGTTGGACATACCTAGAAGAGCTGGACGTTTTTCCTTCCTTCCTTCCTTCCTTCTTTCCTTCCTTCCTTCCTTCCTTTTCCCTCTCTCCCTCCCTCTCTCCTTTCCTCCCTCCCTCCCTCCTTTCCTTCCTTCTTTCTTTCTTTCTTTCTTTCTTTCTTTTTTTTTTTTTTTTGAGACAAGGTTTCTCTGTCTGTGTAGCCCTGGCTGTTCAGGTACTCACTCAGTAGACTAGGTTGGTCTCAGACTCAGAGATCTGCCTGTCTCTGCCTTCTGAGTGCTAGGACTAAAGGTGTGTGACACAGTGATGGCTAGGACAAAGCTTATTTGAACTTGGGTTGTGTTTGTTCTTCTCTTTTCCACTCAGCCCCCCATGTTAGGGAGGGTTATGTGGAAAGCCATCCCAGGCACTAGGCCAAAGAGCCTGCCCTTACTTCCAGCCCATACCTGCCTCCAATGACCATGAGTATTGTGCTCTGCAATGGTCTTTTCTGGTCATTGTCCAGTCTCATCCTTTGAGTATGCTCTGCTCTACAATGGTCCCTGTGACCACTGCCTGTTCTCACCCTTGAGAGCAGAAGTTCATAGGTTTGTAATAAACTCTACATATCTCCTACTCTACAGTCTATATGTCTTGTCTGACTTCCACAGTGATCCTAAGGGCTGAGGAGTCAAGGAGAATCCAGAGTGAGATTGTGGTGAAACGGGGAGGTGGTGTTTCATATGAATTCAGATACCTATACAGTGCTTAGATACAAGAAACCACTCTTCTCGGGCGGGGATGCCCAGATTCCAGTGCCCACTAAAGGCAACATCCCACAGTGGCCTTCCTGAGAACAGCGGTCCAGCTGCTCATGATATGACCATGGCAGGACAGGACCATGGTCCATCAGTCCAAAGTCAGTGGCAATCCTTAAAGAATTTAAACTAGAGACAACCTTAGACAATCAGACAGTTATCAAGTCTGGAGCTTGGAGCCGTGTCATTCTAGGTAAGCCAGACAGACATAAGCACATGTTACAGATTCAGACTTGATCAGCCTGGCAAAGGCGGCTATAGCGAGCAAAGGGAGGGGTTTGCAGAGGAGAAGGGACTAGTATGGAAGCCCCTGTGCTGCTGAGGCTGTCCTTATCTGCCACCTAGGGGACACCTCAGAACTTTTTCCCCTTCTGGCATTGTTGCCTCTTCTGGCAGGGTGCCTCTTCAGGCACCCTGGGATAGGTCAAGCATGAACCCAGGAGGCCTCCCCACCCAGGGTGTCCTTTCCAGAGGTGGGTTCAGCTGAACTGTTGGACAGTGTAGCATTATTCTTCTCACCTTATGCTTGGGTCAGGAGTGGGTCAGAGTCAGCAAAAGCCACTGTCCCACTAGGACTGCTGACAATAGGGTAGGTGAGCTGGAGTTGCCTAGGGCTGTCATGAAGCTATCATGGGGCCACCAGGGGCCTCCAGGGGCCAGCTTACAGACAGCGCCTTATGAAAGCGGAAACCTGGAACCACTTGCTTTAAGCCAGAGTGACCTAGTTGGTAAAGCCAGGGATTCCCAGTTTTGCTGAAGCTGAGTTCACTTTCAGTTGTATGCATCAAAAGTCCCTACATGACAAGAGCCAAGGTTTGCAGAATGTTCTGGGCCCAGCCCCAGGAAATTCAGGATGTAGGTGGTGGGGGTTCCTAAGCAACCATCTTCGGGTAAACTGATCTGGTTGTAGTCACATCCATTATCCAAAACCCCTCTACTCACCTGTAGCCAACCAAAGGAAATGCACTCTTTTCCTTACATGTAACTTCACATTTTCTAGTTGCCAGACTAGAAGAGTCATTAGGTTAAGAGATGCAGTGGCTCATGCTTGTAATCCTAGCACTGGGGAGGCAAAGGCAGGACGACTGCCTTGAGTCTGAGGCCACCTTGAGCTACAGAGTGAGTTTCAGACCAGCCAGAACTACATAGCAAGAACACGTCTCAAAAAACCAACCAACCAAGCAAACAAACAAAACAAAATACAAAAGTGAGTAGGGAAGAAGAGGGCTAACAATACATTTACCTAACTCAGTTATCCAAAGTCTATCATTTCAACACTCTTCAGTAGCCTAATGGAGGGTTAGGAAGGACCTCTCGCTCCTCACAGGCTGTCATTTGGAAAGGAGAGAGCAGAAAACTGACAGACAAGTGTCTGTAGTCAGTACTTCTGGCGAACCAACCAATAAACCAACAAACCAAACCAGTGTGATTTGGCTCTAAAAGGTCCTAATGCTGAAAGGCACTATATATGTATATAATACATATCTTCAGTACTGCTTATTACTTGAGCAAAGCCTGCTACCAGCCACCAGAACAGGGGCCAGAGGAGCCGGGCACCCAGAGTGTGAATTAGTCATCGACCACGCAGAATGGGAAGCTGGAAAGAAACATTCAAGGTTTCCTGCAGTGAATTCTGGGTAGTGGGATTATGTACAGGACTTTTCAGGCATATACTTTTCTTCATAATAAAGAACCACTAACCTAATGATTATCAAATGGGATGTTCACTTTCTTTTTCTCCTACTAAGTCTCTAAAATCCAACTTATTTGACATACATGGCACCCTCTATTCTGGCGGGCACCACTTTGGGGAGTTTAGCGTGGCTCAGCACAGGTCTGAAGGCTCTGTGGAGAGGGCTGAGGTAGCCATTAGCCTCTGGGGTGCCCACGACTGGTTCCAAATCAATCTGAATTGGATATGACTCTGATTCTAACGATAGCTGACAGGTGCCACTCTGTAGTGTGTCTGGGGTGGAGTGGGGGGCTGGAGGGCTGAAGCTCAGAGGAAGACAGGGTCCCGTCCAGTTTGGACAGTTCTATCTGACCCAGTGCTGACCGACCTCTAAGCTTTCAAGTCAGGGAGGCAGATCAGCCCTGGGGCTGAGTTCACTGATGGCTGCAGGTTGCACACCAGCCCCCTCAGGTGACATTCTTACCTTTCCTCCCTCCCATGCCTGACTTTGGTCATAATTCCCCAGAGGCCCAGGCTGGAGGTGGGCACCAAGGGCAGGGCCACCTTATGAGGGGGAGGGGGACACCAGGCTCCTCCCCCGGGGAGATCCTCCCTGAACACCGACCCCCACTGCGGAAACAGTAAGAGCGAGAAAGGACCCCGGGGTCTGGGCCTCCCTCGAGTCACCGCTGTGGCTGCCCTGTATCTCCCGTGTCCCCCCGCCGCGTGACCCCACTCACATCGTCCATGAGCAGCAGCACGATGTTGGGGGGCTGTGGAGCACCTATGGCCAGGAGTCCTAGGGTGCTCAGAACCAGCAGCAGCTGCGGGCTTCTGGTGGCTGTGGCATATACCGCCATGGCAACCAAGCTCCTGCAGGGAGAGACCCAGTCCCAATTTCGCGGCGGTTCCTTTGGACCGCGGGGCGGGCCTTGGGGGCTGAGTGACAGGAGAGGCGGGGCCTAGGCCGCCTGACTGACAAGAAGAGTGGGCTCGGCCAGACGGGCAAGGGCGTTGGGTCTGGGAGGCCGCAGGACAGGCAAGGCTGCCAGAGAAGCCGGGACCCCACCATGCCGAAGCGTGAGAGCCGGGCCTGCCAGGCTGAGTGACACGATCTGTGGGGCCTGACGGGAAAAGTGGGACGGAGCGACAGAAGCAGGGGCGCCGCCAGCGTCCCAGCAGGAGCGGTGGACTTCGAGCCTGACAGGAAAGGGTCAGCATCAGGGTCTGAGCTGAAAAGCAGGGCAGAGCCACAGTAGAGAGAGGCGGGGTCTGAGCCGCAGCGCGAGGAGGGAGGGGAAGTGGGCGGGGCCTGACCCCCTCCGGGTCACATGATGCGGCGCACGGCCTGCCAATATGGCGGTGTGCATCGCGGTGATCGCCAAGGAGGTGCGTGTGAAGCGGCGGGCGGCGGGTGGCGGGCGGTGGGGCTCCTTCCTGCCATGCCCTCGATCATCTCAGCTCTCGGCTCCTAAGCCTCAGCCAAGCGCTGTGATCAGGATTCCTCCTGCGCTCTCTCGCTCCCAGCCGCCCGCCCGCCTCCTGCTGCTACCTTGCAGGCCGCGGCCTCCAGGTTTTGAGACCCACCGGGAAGCTTGACGGGCTCTTATAGCCCTCCACCCTCCGTTCTATGCGTTCTTCTTTTCACGGCCTCAGCTGCCTTCCGCGTCCGGTCTTTCCCCCCCGCCTTCCGGACCGTCCCCTGGCTGCCCCGCCAGTGCTATTTGAATACAAACCAGGCGCGTCGCAAGTTCAGCCTAGAATTTAAGTGCTTTTCTTTGCCTTAGGATAGTTCCCTTCATGCCACTTTCAACCTTCTACTCCAACCGCCGTGAAAGCCTGCAAACCTCTTGTTAAGTTTCCCTCTTCCCTTTGTCTCTTCTCTTCCCAGCTTTCATCTCCCAGCTGGCCAGTATGTATATTCATTTCCTCTGGAAAGCTGTTTATGAATGCTAAGACAGCACCAGAGGTCCACAGATCCTGCTGGTTCTGAGCGCCCTTCCCTGTGACCTGTCGGTAGGGACTGGGTTGTTGTGATGATGACAGTATGAAAGAGGGAGTTAGGCCCCCATAAGCCCACCAAAATCAGAACCCAATTAATAATGCAGCTGCTGCTTTGATAAACTCACGCTGAAGTCCAGAATCTATGCGGAGGTGCCCTGATTTGGACATTCATTCAACAACAGTAGACCAGACAATTTCTGGACATAGTGAACAACAGATGCGGGAGGCCAGGAGTGAAGCTTTTGACTATGAGCTGAGGATGGTCAGATGTGTTGCAATGGAGATTTGAGCTGAGTCTTGAAGGGCTGAGCCACAGACCACTGCCCTTGTGTGGCACATTAAGAAATAGCCAGCATGCCTGGTGTTGGGATGACACTTGAGAGTGTGGTGGTAGTTGAGGCAGAGATGATTCTAGGAAGAGGAATGACTTAATTTAGTGTCAGGGTATGTTGTTAGGCGGTGCTCATGTTGGCATTCCTGGGCCATCTCATTTCTGTTCACCTTCCTGCCCCTATGCCTATTCTGCTGCCACCTCCTCCTCTTTTCCTCCTCCTCCTCTCTGGTACAGATGATTGAACTGACGCTTGAAGCTGCTACTCAAGCATTCTACCACAGAGCTATGTCCCTAGTCCAATGTCATTTCTCTTCTCAGTACTGGGAATTGAACTTAGGGCCTTGTGCATATCAGGCAAGTGCTATGCCCCCGAGTTATAACTGTCATCCCCCCTCTACATATGACATCCAGTCCCCTTTGGTTAGGTTCCGCCCCTGAAGGCAGTGCCTGCCACAGTGTATTTCGGAGTGTGAGGGGTTGATGGCTGAGAGCCTGCCTTAGGAGTGCTGGAACTCACTCGGTGGATCCCCACCCCTTCTTGCAGAATTACCCTCTGTACATCCGCAGCACTCCCACAGAGGATGAGCTCAAGTTCCACTACATGGTGCACACGTCCCTGGATGTGGTAGATGAGAAGATCTCAGCCATGGGGAAGGCACTGGTGGACCAGAGGGAGCTGTACCTGGGCCTGCTCTATCCAACTGAGGACTACAAGGTGTATCCGCTGGTGCTCAGCACGGCCCCTGCACTCGCAGAGTGGGGTGTGGGGGGAGACACAAGAAAAGAGAAACTGTAAGGGGTTTCAGCTGGTCAGGCAGGCAGGTGTCCTGAAGCTAACAACAGCCTCTTGGCCTCACTCTCCCCAATAGGAAGAGTCACTGGAAAACCAAGGCTGAGCTTCCAGGGGGTGAAAGGTGGCGTTACAGGAATCTGGGCTTCTCTATGCTCGTTAGAGGCCACCAACTTTGAATCAAGGCTCATTGTGTCATGACACTGTTGTGAGGCTCAGTGTCACGTGGCTGTAAACTCTAGGCCATTCCTTTGGACAAGTTATTAAGACTGCAGAATTTAAGCACATTCCCATGGGGACACTGGAGCCACTGTGTTAACACTCTGATGGCAGAAGTTTAGTTTTGCAACTAACATCCTAGGCCCTGCATCAGTTCAAAAGGAGGCAGAGCTGTCCCCAGTTGAGGTGCAGCCTCCTCAGCCTGGGCACTTCCTGTGATTCACGGTTGTCAGTCTTCTCCGAAGTGAGGGTTCACCAAGTTCTCCGGGCTGGCAGGCCCTTGACTGCCATACGCAGTCATACAGCCGCGGTGCCAAAGCATGTTCCTTAACAGCCTGGCAGATATGGTTACGTGACCAATTCCAAGGTGAAATTTGTCATGGTGGTGGATTCCTCCAATACAGCCCTCCGAGACAATGAGATCCGCAGTGTAAGTGCAGGGGAGCGGAGTGGGTGTCTGCTGCTTCCCTTCCCTCACTGAGAATGCAAAGTCTGCAAAAGCTCTGTGCACGCGCTCGTCAAAACTGCTTTCTATCCTTTCAGATGTTCCGGAAGCTGCATAACTCTTACACAGATGTGATGTGCAACCCCTTCTACAACCCCGGAGACCGCATCCAGTCAAGGTAGGTAGGCCCTGTGTCTCTCGGTGGGCCCTGCTTTGTGATAGCGTGGTCATGGGGAAAGTGAAGCAGCCAGAGCCATGACTATTATCCTAAGGTCACTGTTTCAAAGCAGCCAGCCCTGGTTTCCTAATTAGTGCCGGCACAGACCTTTACTGTGCATAGGCAACTTGGGCTGAGGTTCGCCCGTCTGGTCTCCCAGCTGTTTCTGTGGGTTCCTGAGGCTCTCTAGAGGGCTCAGCAAGCTCACAGCTCATGCTGTGACCGTAGCTTTTATGGAGGCAATGGCCTCCTCTTGTAGCCTAGTGTGTCTTTTGTGTTGGGCTCAGGTGCCTCCCCTCCAGCTGAGGACCTCATGCAGGTGCTTCCTCGGGAGACATGGACTTCAAACGCAGGCGCTGCAAACCTGTTGCCAGATTCTTTTTCTGGGTCTGTTCCTAAGGAGCTCCTTGAAATTGACAGGTGGCCCAAGTTAGTCCCTTCTGGTGGCACCTTCCTTTGACTGATATTGAGGGTCTTGTATCTATCTAGATCCAAGAGAGAGCACACTGGTGCCCCTATGCTGTGCAGGGCAGAGATAGCGCTGCCTGCTCTTGGGCTTCATTGCTTACCCCTGCTCACACCCTGTGAACCTTACCCTGGGAGGTATGCTGAGGAAATCTATGACATAGTCAGCCTGTGGGGGCTGTGCAGGGATTGTGGAGTCAGGAGGTGGGCATCACTGCCCAGGATGGTGGGTTTGCCCTCTGCTTCCCTGAACCCTAAAGAAGCCCCAGAGCCCTGAGGACTTGGTGCGACAGTGCCAGTCTCCACCAGCAGAGGGCAGGATCATCGCCTGTCCTGCTCTAAATCTGGGTTCTTTTCTCAGGGCCTTTGATAACATGGTAACTTCGATGATGATCCAGGTCTGCTGAGCTGGACCTCCGCCCCAGTCGTCAGGAAAAGAAGCCTGTGTTCACCCCGTCTGATGATTATTTATTCCCCTCCCCCTCCCTGACTGTAACCCACGGGCAGGACTGTGTGCCTTGTACCTTCCCACTAAATGCCTCCCATGATGAGATTGGCTCTGTCCTGTATCAGCAGGGAGGGCTCAGCTGAGGACCTGAGAGCTGCTCTCAGAGACTGTGACCACAGCCAAGTGGCCTGAGGGAGAACCCTGAGTACAGGAGCCTCTGGACCTCCGTTGTCTGCGTAGGTGGGTGGTCCAGATGAACGCAGGGTATGGGGAGCCCAGAGCCAGCTCCAGAGCATGGAGGCAATGCAAGGCTAACACCACATACATTTCCTCTTGGGCAAGGGCCCTCAGTGTTCTGGACCCGTCGTTCATTTGGCCTAGCATTTGTGCCCAACCCAGGCCTGAGGAGGTGGTAAAAATCTGTAAAACTTTATGGAACACAGCATTAAAACAGCTGCCAAGTGAGAAACTCCAGGAGCCTTTCCTGGCCGACAGTGAGCATGGAGGTCCACAGGGACCCCAATGCTAGTCCTAGGCCATACATCCCCAAGGACAAACCAGGCTCTCCCCATATAAAATCCTGTAGCTGTGTGGCGGTGGTGACTGAAGCTGGCTTCCTCTGTGCCACTGGACAGTGTGGCTAACGTGTGTCCTGGGAGATGGCAGAGGCCTGGACGACCTGCCCCAGGTCTGAGGCCCCTGCAGATGTTGCTGCTCCTTGCTCTTTTCATAGCTTCTGGCTTTCCGAAGTCATCAGCCAAGGACCTCCCCCTTCCCTGTAGAGTTTATGCTTGGACCCAGCAGGCTGTGACTTGTGCACATGAGATGGGTGGACAGTAGAAGAGACAGCCCATCTCCATGTGTATTAGGGCTTTGCTCCAGTGAGCATAGGGTTATTAAAAATGCAGTAACTGGGTGGTGGTGGTGCACGCCTTTAATCCCAGCACTCGGGAGGCAGAGGCAGGTACATCTCTGTGAGTTTGAAGCCGGCCTGGTCTACAAAGTGAGTTCCAGGATAGCCAGGGCTACACAGAGAAACCCTGTCTCTAAAAACTAAATAAATAAATGAATGAATGAATAAACAAACAAATAAAAATGCAGTGAGAAAAGAAGCCAGACCTTCCAACTAATCGATATAAGCGGCAGATGAAGTTGAACTGAAGTCCAGCAAGCAGCTGACTGACAGGGACAGAGCCCATATGTGCCCAAAGTTAAAGGCTTTAGCCGGAGGGTGGGTTTGGCAAGAGTGCTGCCTGGCTTTTTATTTATTTATTTGTTTGTTTGAGCCTGGGTCTTACTGTGTAGCTCTGATTGTCTTGGAATTCACTATGTAGACCAGGCTGGCCTTGAACTCACAGAGATCTGCCCACCTCTGCCTCGCAAGTGCTGGGATTAAAGGTGTGCACCAGTATGCCATGAGTCTTCAGAGACCCTTTTTCAAATAAGGTCACAGGCTGCCTTCAGACTTTGGCGGTGAAGATGTGGTTGCATCCTCAGAGGCACCATCCACTCCATTAAGGACAAGGGATGTGAAAGTGGCTTGGGGAAGTCAAGCATTGATGGAGTTGACAAAAGAAGCCGCCTGGTACTGGCAGATCTGTTGGGGCTTAAAGAATTAATGAAGTCAGCATAAGGCAAGGAATGGTGGTGAGTGCCCTGGACAGACCTGGGCCTGAGCAGCTCTCTTCCTGTTAAGTGCAGTGGCAGAGCAGAGCAGTCTGTCTTCACCAGCTACATGTCCACATGCACGCACACACTAGCCTGTCTTTACCAGATACACACGTGTGTGCATGTGCAGATAGACACACACACACACACACATTAAGCAATGCCAAGGACTACCCTGATGACACAGACTCAGACTGATTCCTCCTGGAGCTGCTTTGATGCCTAAACTTCTTTTGCTTTTGCCATTCCAAAGCCTTGGTTGTTTTGCTAGAAGAGTATTGATAACTGTTCTTTTTAAAGCCCATCTGAAAAAAAAAATGCGGCTACCAAGAAGCTGCACTAAACTCTTGTTTTGTGTCTAGAATTTCTTTTTAAACTCTCAGGTTTTATGTGGATGTAGTTGCCCCATGTTGAGGGCAAATTTGTAGGCGAAGGCTGCCCAGATCTGAAATAATCACACAGAAACTATATTAATTAAAACACTGCTTGGTCTATTAGCTTAGGTTTCTTATTAACTGTTACATCTTAAATTAATCCATTTCTATTAGCCTTTGTTTCACCACAAGGCTGTGGCTTACTGAGTAAAGTTCCAGTGTCTGTTTCCATCAGCAACTACATGGTGTCTCCCTGATTCCAACTTCTTTCTCTATCCCTGCTTGAAATTCCCACCTTACCCTATTCTGTGCTGCCATAGGCCCAAAACAGCTTCCTTATTAACCAATGGTAATAAAACATTCACAGCATACAGAGAAGAATCTCACATTACCCATACGTGCTCGCACGCACGCACGCACACACACACACACACACACACACACACACACACACACTCGAAGTTTAGAACAGAGGCTCCACCTCTGCTTCCTGACTTGACCAGTTCAGACACCTTCCAGGACAGAATGGAGGTGAAAGTCCAGCTATGTCTAGAGAGCCAACTTGGGGCAAGGAGACAAAATTATGGGGTGGAATTCTGCTCACTGTCTATTGAATCTTAAGGCAGAGCAAGAGCCCCTTTTTTGGACTCATGGTCATATCTCATTACCCTCCAGAGCTTCATGAAGAAAGTAAACCTGCATCTGAGGGAGGACCAAAAAAGTGAGACTTGTCCCAGGCGGTGGTGGCGCACGCCTTTAACCCCAGCACTTGGAAGGTAGAGGAAGGCGGATCTCTGAGTTCGAGGCCAGCCTGGTCTACAAGAGCTAGTTCCAGGACAGGCCCCAAAGCTACAGAGAAAATGAAATGAGACTTGTTACATGCTTTTAAAATATTCAAGTTTAATAATTTATGCTTTACTATTAATATGCATCTATTTTTCTTTAAAAGTACTTGAGTATGCTAATCCCAGCTCCCCCCCCCCCGGGCTTCCCCTCCCACCCCTGTCCTCTGCATCTCCCTGCCCTGTGCCTTCCCACTGTGACCTGAGGGTCTAGGCCACCTTCAAAGGCACTTGTGCGCTGACGGGCTCAAAGACGAGTTTGCAGTTAAGTGGAAAGACTACTGTTTACTCCTGACCCAGCTCCTGGCCCCACTTTCAAAACTGGGCCATCCTTTTAATATGGTGAGAACCATGGTGAGACCCGTCCACGGCCCCTGCAGAGAGGGAGGGGAGACAAAGGCAGCTGAGTTGCTTTCAGAGGGGATAGCCTGGAGGACACCAGGCAAGGGTTAAAGTCACCACCACGCTGCTCAGGGACTGTGGGAGGTACCTTCTCAGGCTCTCTGCTCTTTTGAGTGGTGGTTCCAGGGGAGAAGGGAGGCCTTGGGCTAGAATTTGCCACACTTGGCTCATGGGCTCAGCTACAGCCTTACCAGTACTCAGGCCAGAGGAGCCTGCTGTAGAGCCCACCGTCTATGACAGGGATGCCTGTCATCAGCAGAGCCCTGGTGACCAGGCAGGAGTATCCCTACTGGGTAGGGAGGTTGCACAGAGCAACCTGGTAGAAACCGCGAGCCCCGACTCAACCCTTTCCCAAGTGCCCTGGCCAATTAAGGCTTATGTGAGGGGACAACAGGGCCAGGCTCCAGGAATCTTGCCACTTAGATCTCCAGACTCAAGACTCCCCTTGAGTCCAGACTCAAGGACTCACCGGCTGGGTCCATGGAGTCTGAACCGAGGCCTTCGATGGAGGCTACTGTGCAGGAGGGGCTGGGCCCTGCTGCCCGAGTGTGTTCGCAGCCCACCACGATCTGTAGAGCTGATTCCTGGGAAGTTCGTCCTTTTGGGAAGTACCTGGATGGAACCCATGTCATGGTCCAAAACACTGTTCTGTACCCTTCTTGCCAGGGTGGCTGATACCAAGGGCTTGGGGTTCCTGACCTAGAGGTACCATTGAAGCTGAAGCTATCCCTCCACCTTCACTTGGATGCAGCTGTGATCACATGGCATGCCTGGTCATGGCCAGCATCCTTCGGCAGAGGAGTCTGGTTCATCTCCCCAAGCCACACCTACACCAAGCTCTGCCCTGGGTCCGAGGGTTTCCATCATGCCTTAATTCTTGAGCAATGCCCATCCGGCTAAGATACCCAAAGGGTCAGGCTGGGTACTTCTGTTTCCTGGGGCAGGTACTCTAACCTCTCTGAGCCTGTTGAAGAATTTGTGAGTTAATGTGCAAGGCACGGTGGTGTAACATACCTTGATGATCCGACCTCGGAAGGTGCTCTCATCCAGCTCCACGGCAGCCCGGACAGAGCTCTGAGAAGCAAACTCTATATAGGCGTAGCTGGAGAGGGATAGAGGTGGGGAATGGCTGGGCAAGGAGGGAGGGGCCCAGCCTCACCCTCACTGCCCAGCCTGCTACAGCCCCACACTGACCCCTTTGGGTGTCCAGAGAACTTGTCGCACAGGATGGTGACCCGGTGAATCTTCCCGCAGTGGCTGAAATAGGCCTCCAGCTCGGCAGCCGAGCCTCCATAATCTACCTGCTCTCAGAAAGGGCACCTGCTGTAAGTGCTGGGTTCTCTGTCTACCTCCTGCTGAGGCGGTTGTGGCAGAAAGGGGCTGGAGGGACTTCCAAGGTTGGTTGACTCCTGGCTGGGAAGGGGCTGAGGCTTTACCCACTCCTGCCCAGGGTTGATTGCTGAGAGCCAGTCAAGGGCTTCCTGTGTGGACAGCTGGTTGCATCCCAGGTATTGACTCCTGCTAGGTGTGTGGACCAGTAAATCTCATGGAACTCCCAATTCCAGTGCGTGTTGAGAAACCAGAATTCTTAACCTCAGCTTCAGCTGAATGGTCAAGGATTGGCCACTTCTCACCTCCATGGTTTTGCCCAGGAGCTACAGCCCACCCTTTCCTCGGCGGCAACTAGTGTCAGATGTGCCCCTTCTGTCTAGTCTTGGAGACCCTTGAGTTTACAGTCCTACAGCTTTCTGCCTCCAGCTCCTAGCCAGCCCCATCCAGGGCAGACATTGACGTGTCCGCCCAGCTGAATGCCCTAATTGGAGCCAGGTGCTGAGGGAGGGCTGCGAGCTCCTCTGTTACTCACATTGCCCACATAGACAGATCTGTGGTCAGCCTCCACCTTTTCCTTGGAGGTCCCAGGGAAGCAGCAGCCTGTGGAGAGAGAACCCCAGGACCAGCAGGAGGACCTTATTGAGGAGCCCATTCCTCATGACCCCAGGGAAGGTCACCCAGGCTTCCAAGGCCACATTGTGGGGTTGCAAGGTCTAGTGCTGCAAGGTGCTCCAGAATGTTCCCTCAGTAGTCCTCATATAGAGTCCCTGCTGAGTATATATCCATTGGGAGCAGAAGGTCAAGGTCTTGGGAGGACAGCTGTCCCTCTACCTTCTGGGGACAGGGTCAGCAAGTTCCAGGTTCCTACCCATAGTCTCAGGGCTCAGCAGCTGTCTGACCTCAGCCCCCTCTTCCTCTGTGGCCTCTCTCAGTGCATAGGGCGGCTCCGGCAGGGCCTCGGCATGCTCCATGGCCCACAGCTTCAGCTTGATGGCCTCCAATTCCTGCTGGTCAACCCACAGTAAGCTTGGGGCAGTGACCCGTAGGTCCCTCTAGAATGGAGGGCAGGTGTGGCCAGTCAGCCCCAGGGATGTCATGGCTACTATGGAATGACCTAGGTCACCCTGTTCTTCCTGTAGCCATAGTTCAGAGCTAGAGGCTCAGGCCCCAGAAGTCCCTGACACCTCCACCACAATACACCTCCTCCTAGTCAGAGAAGCCCCTGTGGTCTGCAGCTTTGGCACTTCCACCTCCTAGTCAGCTGTGCCCCTCACCCCGTGCCCAGGTCCACACCTGCTTCCCTGTATCATGACGGGGTGCTGCCTGGCTGTACACCGGGGACTTGGGTAGGTTGTCTTGCTCCAGCATGGCCAGCAGGAAGCCTGCATCTTCATCTTCCTCATCACTCTCTGTTCCACTCCCAGCTCCTGGCCCCAAAGGGGTCTTTTCAGTCCTGTCCCAGGCCCCCCAACCTTGGGCCTCTGGATCGAAGGAGACCCTCTGGAGCCAGGCTTCAGTGGGGGGTGGGAAGAGATCATTGCTCAGGAAGGACCACATGGGAATGCAGAAAGGGCAAACTGGGTGAACCTTGGCGCTTCAGAGCCGCTCGCTTCCACAGCTGCATCTGCCTTGCGGCCCTCCCTTTTAAGGCCTCCTCCTGACCAGCTGCTTCCACTAAAGCACATAGGAGGGCCTCCAGCTTAGGCCATGTTGACCAGAGGGGTCAAAGGCTGTAGATCTCTCTGTCTTCTTCACCAACTGCACCCCCAAAACTTGGAAGAGTAGACGAATCCAAAGTGGGTCAGACAGGGTGTTACGTCCACAAGCTTGGCATGCTCTCCCGTGGTGTGTGCAGGATGCCATACCACACACCTCTGACAATGGGCCCTAACCAACAACCAGATCTTGGTCAAGTTACCGAGCTGTAGTCATGAAAAGGACTTATTTCAGGGAGAGGTGGCACTGTGGGTGTCTGGATACTTTGGGTGAGCCTGAGCAAGGGCCCCTGGTAGGCTAAGAGTTCAGGCCTGGGCTCATCCAGAGTAGAGTTCCATATTCTTTCCTAACCATGAGTTCCTCAAACTCTTCCTTTTCCACCTCTACACAGGGCACCTTTAGATGGGAGCCTATTTAAGTCAGGCACAATTTAAACGATCCCTTTGGCCACAAGGGAGGCTCAGGCTGAACTGTACGAATTGGGTGATGGGTACTCGGCAGATGCAGGCAGGTGCAGTGGTTTCCAGCCCTGTTCATCTGCTGCTGCCCCTCTGCCCTCATCCTACAGGGCTATGGCCAGCCTACACCCACTAACTCCTTCCTGGGCCTTCCAGCAGATCTACTAACACATCACTGGGTGGTAGCTAGACATCGGCCCTGTTGCTTCTTGAGTCTGCTCTGTTGAGCCTCATGCTGTCCATGCTATTGTGACTCTGAGGTGTCCACAGGAACCTTCACGTGACGCCACCTCCTCAGATCCACAGCCACACTGCTGTGATGCTGCTCCCAGGCTGTTCAGTGGTGTCTTTTTTAGAACCTGGGCTGGGATAGGAATTAGGTTTAGTGAGCTACACTGTATATGTGGAGTTTGGTGGCTGACACCTCCCACATCCTGGGGTGGGCAGAGGGGTTGAGAGGCAGATTTGGAGGTAGCGGTGGCTGTTGCAGCCCCAGGGAGCTGGGCTTCTGACCTCTAACCTGACTTCTCATGTGCTCATTCTGTTCTCCAAAGTGTCTGAAAACCGCCACACCTCATGTGATGGCTCATACCTATACTCAGCACTTGGGCCTCTGGGGCAGGAAGATCACAAGTTCAAGGCCAACTTAGGCTCCAGAATGAGGCCCTGTCACAAATAGCTCAATAATAATAAAACCTGCGGTGACCTCCATGTCTCAAAAGGGAAGGACTGTGTGGGATAGTCACATGACCTAAGATAAAGTAGTCCTGACCAGAGACTGAATGACCACTGGCCTCTCCCCAGTCCTGCTTCTGTTACTTCCCTTGGTCCTTCTTGGCAGACCAAGGCTACTCAGAGGCAGCATCCATGCCTACAGAGAGAACAAGCTGGCCACATAGGACAAGGACAGGGATACACAAGTGACCACTGCACTGCTGTCCTCCTGCATGTCCCCCACCTCTTTGTGTGAAGCTCTGTCAGGGTCCTGTCTGGGTGTTTTCTGCACTTCCATGTGGGAGGCAGGGCATGGCAGGCTATGTCCAAGCCAAGACCGTCTGGATGGAACCCAGTCCCTGGCCAGTCTCCCCTCTGAGCTCAGTGTCTGCAGTGGAAAAACCTTGTCACCCTCCTCCCCCTCGTGCTATCCTGAGATTGCTGACACACCAGGCCCAGTGGGGCTCCAGCCAGGCGCCTGGCCTAGGGACATCTCACCCCCATGCTGGCCTTCCCAACAATGCCTTCAAAAATACACCATGTTCCAAGTTGGGACAGTATTAACGACAGTTGCTTCCTCCAGGCAGCTACCACTGCAGCCTGAAGCACTATGGCCAGTAGTTGGTTCTAGAACTTTAGCCAGGACACAGCTGTCACAGGAACAGCCTGAGATCTGGGTCCTTCTGCTGGGCCACTCTTAGGTCCTCGATGTCCCCTCAGGTCTTAGGTATCCCTTTAGTGTTCCCTCAGATTCAATGTCTCCCTCAGACCCTCAGTGTCCCTCAAGCCTCTAGGGTTTTGCTCAGCCAGGTCCCACTATCTCCCTCATATGGACAGCTCAAAGAACTTGGCTTCAGGCCGGGCAGTGGTGGCGCACACCCTTAATCCCAGCACTCGGGAGGCAGAGGCAAGTGGATCTCTGTGAGTTCGAGGCCAGCCTGGTCTACAAGAGCTAGTTCCAGGCTCCAAAAAACTACAGAGAAATCCTGTCTCGAAAAACCAAAGGAAAAAAAAAAGAACTTGGCAACTCGGCCTCAATAGTGAACCAGTCAGCTAGCTATATATAGGTCAGGCCCTTGAAATTGAAACTCTTAGGGTCATTTTTGGGGTCCAAGATTTTCCAGAACTCCCTAAGGCCCAGCCTTCCAAGATGGACCCTATTTGCCAGAATATAGTAGTAGCACATGGAGCTGAAGGACCCCTCCTTTGTCCACTCCAAGTCTTCTCTGGTACTGCTGAACACCACGTCTGCCCTGGTCTGTACATCAGGTCTTTCAACATGGTGATCACGTGTGCGCAACGGTCTGGAGGAGCAGCAAGCCGTCATAGCAAACGCTCACTTTATTACACAGATGTAATTAACCTGATCATCATGTCCATGGCCCACAGGGCAAACATACAAGACAGCAGAAGACAGCGGTGGGCAGTACGACGTGGCACCCTGACACGGAGGGCTGAGGACCACGGCTTTTCATGAGGAAAACATCCAGTCCTCTCCTCCCAGCTCCTGCAGGAGGAAAAGAAATGGAACAGCAACGGTTCCCCCGGCAGGCTGTGCGTGGCTGTGCTCTGGGCCCGACCCTTGACCCACCCCAGAAATGGTGAGAGCTGCTGGGCCTTGTCTGGGTGGGAGCAGGGCTTGTTCCTTTGAGGATGTGGTGAGCAGGCCGCACTTTGAGTCAAATGCTACATTCCTGTTTCCCTGTTGTCTGGGCTGCTACCTTAAAGGCCAGCTGAATTGAAAGAAAAGGAATGAAAACAAGATAGAGTTTTCTAGAATTTGGGGACTTGTTCACATGGTTGACAGACTGTCCTGAGCTTTGTCTGTGAGCTGTCTATGGGAGCCGATAGTTCCTCTGAGTCGAGCTCACCTGAAGTTTCTCTATCTTCTTGTCAACATGATGGTAACCCAAGGGTCTCTCCCCAGGCTCATTCCAGAAACTTCTCTAGCTCTCTGTCCGTCCTTCTTCTTAAGAGGCAGCTTCTGCCTCCCTCCCTTCTCTCCTCCCCCGACCAGTGGAGAAAAAGAAACTTCTCTACATGGTAGGAGCTTCAGGAAGAACAGTGAGCTATCGGGAGGCTGTGGACGGCCCCAAGCACCTAACAAATGCCTCCTACCATTGGGGAATCCAGTAGGGGCAGACTGGACAAGTTCAACTCTGGGTTACTTGGGATTCTGAGAAGATGGGACTGGTACCCGAGTGTCCTGATGAATAGGATCCTAGGAGTGCTAGTCTTAAGGGAAGCCAGCACTGGCTCACTCTCCTCTTCAGAGCTCCCTCTTCTGGGCAGACTCCTGAAATCAAGGACTGCCCCTGCTTTTGGGGAATGTGGTTCCCTCACATAGCATCCCAGAGCTCCTGAGCAAGTGTATAGCCCTTCTCTCAGCACCCATTCTTGATTCCTCTGCCCAAGCAGGTCCAGATGTGTCACAATGGTCACAAAAACTTGTCCAATCTTTCCACAATGCCTGTGGTCGGAACTCATATATCTAGAGGTGTCTAAAGCAGGTCAGGGCAGGGCAGAGTACCAAGGGGCTGTTGCCTCATGGGTGGGTATTTTTAGGGCACCCCTGGCCAGTCCAGGGCAAGTAGAATGGAGGGCATGGGGGACCTAGTGTCTTTGGTACACTGAGGGAGCTGAAATTACTCTGAGGACAGTGGGTAGAGACGATAGGAAGGGTGGATCCAGGGATGGCTGTGTGGTGTGATTGGAAGACATCCAGACACAAAGATGGTATGTTGGGGTGGCGTGGACAGGTGGGTGAGCGGGTGGATGGATGATAGGTGGAGAGGCAGGTGGGTCAAGGTAGTTAATAGGTGTAGTTACTTGGGAGGGCAGGTGGAGGAAGATGAATAGGTGGAGGTGGATGGGTTCACGGAAAGATGGCTGGCTAAGTCAGAAGGGCAAACTCAGGAAAGTGTCAATCTACCAGTGTGGTTAGGCTGAGGAACAGAGTAATGGATAGACAGATGCCAGAGATGATACTTTGGTGTCAGCCTAAGGATTTATTTGGAAAAACCAAAAGAGAACTTTGGGGCCCATCCTGATCCCTGTCCACTGTGGCCTTGAGAGCACTGCCCATGGCCTTGGCTCCTATTCTGTCCTCCATCATCAATGACCTTCTCAGGTCTGCTGACAGGTGTCCCTGCTGACTGACTCCTTCTGGGGCTGGCTCTTCTCACCTTGGCACCCATCAGGCAATAGGACCCAAGCTTGGTATAATCCAGCCTGCTCCTATACACCATATACGGAATGAGAGCCATTGGCCTCTGTTCCCGTGTAGGTCTGAGGACTGAGCTGGAAGGCGCCCTTAGGCAGCAGACCGGAGAAAGGCCAGTCTGAGTCTGGGGCAGAGATGGGCAAGGAGATGAGAGGAGGGGAGGCAGAGGTAGAAGGACGCATGGCAAGAAGTCATAAGATCATGGGACAGGATCTGGGCTGGGCCTTGGAGGTGAGAGAGTTCTGCCTGCCACCTGCCCTCCCTAGACAGCCTTCCTGGTTTAGCTTTGGCCTCAGAACAGGAAGCAAAGTTGCCTTTTGATTTGGGGTTTTGGGGAGCAAGGCTCTGTGAGAGCCACGTCCTGTAGGGGTTTGGTTTGTGTTTGTCTGTGGCTACCAGGAGGCAGGACCTGGCAGTTGCTCTTGGGTCCATGGCTCGTGAGCTGGAGAAGGTAGCAGGAGGGGCTCTCAGCAGGAGTCAGGGATGGGGTACCACTCTCCCCCAGCTCTGTGTAGAGCCCCAGGCAGACAGGAGGTTGAAACCAAGGGCATGGTTATGGCCACCCAGGGTACATCTCCCAACAAAGAACACCCATGGAGCCCGTCCTTTCCAAAGCTCTGAGGTTGTTTGGTTCTGCTGTGAGGTCTTTCGGTGGCTGAAGCTGAGCACAGCACCTGCAGCTTTGGCTCAGGACCCCCACCCCACCCCTCTTGCCTCAAGTGACACTGCTGACGTCCACCCAGAATTTAGCAGTATGCCTGGGATTCCCTATGGCTGTTTCCAGTCCCCGTTTCCCCAACTTAACCCTTCCCACACCCACCTTAACTGCCACCCTGATTCTGCAGTTGCCTTGCCGGCTGAGCTCTTCCTATCAGCTGGCCAGCACCTCACCACGAGTGTCCACAGTTGCGGGCCAGATGTCATGCACAAGGGACTCACTGTGGTCGAATGGCATCTGATAGCTGTCTTGGGGGGGCTATCCCTTCAAACAGCTAGGGTGCAGGTGGGGGGCTCTGCTGAACCCTAAATATGTAACCTGGTTCCTGGAGGCCAATTTGGCTGGGCAGCATTTTTTTGCCCCTGGTGGGCCTTGTTGTTCCGAAAAGGTAGATAAGGGTGGTATAGGTAGGGGAGGAGGTACGTGAAGCAAAAGCAAATTGTTGGGCCTGCAGGTAAGGGGCCCTCTGGGACCTACCTTAGAATGGCTGGACCACATATATGGGAGCAGGCACTCTCAAGTCCTGACACAAGGGACATGGGTCATCAGGGAAGCCACCCCAGGACTCCAGACCCAGACCTCTAGAGACTCCAGCTCTTAAGCACAAGCTGAGGGCCTAGTTTTATTTTCCCCCACAAACATGGCGCTCAGCACCTCCTGCCACCCAGAGCTTTTCCCTATGAATGGCCACCGGCCTGCTCTCCTGCAAGGGCCAAGGACGCTGCATGCTGTGGGGTAACAGAGACAAGCAGCACTGCATGAGGCGCAGCTGGGAATGAAATCCAGCGATGCTTGCTTTGATGGCAGGCGGGTCTCTGCCAGCACAGACTCAGTGTTCACAGGCAGATGCTCAGGTCAACTGGTCCACTAGAAGGAAGGGCAGGAGGCTGCCATGTGTCCTGGCTTCTCTGAAACCCACAAAAATACATCTCTGTGGGCTTGGAGGGCTGTGTCCTTAGGAACCTTCCAGAGGATGAGCTCTACCTTGGCCTTCGGAGCGAGAGTTGCTGTCAGGCTCCATTCGGGGTAGCACCAGGTTGATGGTGCCTAACAGGATCCTTCCATGCAATGTTCTCTTAAAGAGTGACTTTTACAGTTGAGAAGAAAGACCAGCCACCAAACAAGCCCATTGGACCACAGCTCAGATTCCTTCCAAAGTGTTTCCTAAATTTCACATACTTGCGTGGTTTGTCTTAATTTCTTTTTATTTGGCAAACATCTCCTCGGTACTGATGCCGCGGTTAGGACCACTGTGGAGACTATTTACATTCACATTAACACATGCTGCACACCTTGCTCTGGGCAGGGCCCCCCGGGCCCAGGGTTCAGGAGCAATTCCCCCATATTGCACGCTAGGCCTGCAGCTTACTGCAGCCACACACATAGGTGCAGACCTGGACTGTGTCTGCTGTCTTTCTGTTTGGTACAGGCATGAGCTTCCTTCCTTCATTTCCTCCTTAAATCCTTGAGGGAAGTCGAGCGGGTGGAGGGCAGGGCGGGCGAGGGCTGGAGCACAGGTGGGCAGATGTCACCATCACTCCCAGGGCTGGAGACAAACACGGGGGTTGGAACACAGGAATATGTACAGCTGGGCTTGAGTCTTCCAGGCGAGGTGAGGGTGGCTGCTGGCTTTTGTGTTTTATTTTTTTTTCCTTTTTTTTTTTTCTGTAAAAGTTTGAAAGAAACGATGGTAGCCACAGCAAGACACTGGGGATGGGGAAATAAGACTGAGGTGGAGGTGGGGGTGGGGTGGGATGGGAGGGCAGAGAGGTAGAGGAGGGAAAACCAAGAAAGCGTTGATTCGCTGTCACCTTATGCTTTCAAAAGCAGTCAAGAATTAAACCAAAAGATTGTCACAGTTTCGTTTAGGAATTGTGCTCTCTCTGGGAAGAACACTAGCACTTTTTTTTTTCACAAGTGGAAAATGAACTATGCGAAGTCACAGAAGGTGTGAGGACAGATGGAGGTGTCTCCCTTGCGTACAGGGACGCACGGACAGGGCCTGAGGGCACACAACGCTCAGGCTCATGCTGACTGGGGCTTCTAGATATGGTGCTGAGGGTCATGTGGCCTTGCTGCTGACCCCTTTGCCCTGCAAGGATGCTGCCCACTAGTCAAAAAGGAACAAAACGTTTCTTCTTGGCCCAACCCACCAAATCCCAGTGACCCAACACCCCTGACAAAATCAAAGCCAAAATAAAAGACCGACATCCAAACAAACCCAGGAATGAAAGACAATGAAAAAATACTTTGGCAGTGATAAAAATAAATTTTTGATTTTGATTTCTTGAGTTTGCTTTTTGGATTTCCTTTGGAGCGAGGTGTGTCTGGCATCCTTGGCTGGCTAGCTGGCAAGGTAGTTTACAGGTATGTTTCCTTTGCTTAAAAAAAACTTTTTGGGTTTTTTTTTTTCAGTTAAAGCCAAAGAGTTTGACATTAAAGAAAAGAAATAAAACCTGAAACCAAAAAATGCTTCTTGAGTTGGAAATTGAAATTGTTCTCACCGTCTCTGCTGCACACGCCGATCCCCCTGGGGTTGGCTGGGTGAGGCAGCAACTCCAGCTAGAAAAAAATCACAGTTTCTTCCTTTTCTAATAAGGAATGGGGAGAACCCCACAGTTCTTTGTCCATTTTTAAGTAGCTTGTTTGCCAACAAAACAAAACAAAATCTCCAAAAGTTCTTCACTGAAAATAAAGCCACCGATTAGGTTTCTCTGATTACAGAGAAAGCGTGCGGGCTTTTACACAGACAGAGAGGATCAGATACAGGGAGAGTCAGGGCAGGGAAACAGAGGGAGACCAAGACACAGAAAGACAGACAATAACAGAGAGACAGACACAGAGGGGACAGACGGTGGCAGAGCCGGCCACGCTCCGCCGGTGCCACTGTCTGCAGCTCCGCAGTGGTATCTGAGGATGCTTGTGAAGAGAGGCTGTAGGAGGTCCCAGCAGGACCTCATCAGGTAGCTGAGGCTGCACGGATGCAGTTTCGTTGGATCTGTGTTTTCTTTTGGAGAGAAGCAGTAGCAGCAGTGACTCCACCTGGCCAGCTCCAGGCATCTGGTGGGCCAAGGTGGGGCCAGGAGGTTGGCAGGGCATGGCGTCCATGGGCTGGGCGTCCGATCTGGAGGTCAGCGGGGCACGGCAGCGTCCAGTGGGCCTGGTGGGCCCGGAGAGCAGGGGCGAGAGGGCCCTGCTGAGCCGGCTTCGCTGGGGCTGGCAGTGGCATCAGGCTGTCCGGGCAGTGGGTCAGCCACTGCTGCTGCGGGGCCCTGCAGACTCTGGCCGCATACATGATGGTGCTTCTCCCAGTCCTTGTGCTGACAGAAGGACCCACAGTAGCGGGCTGCATTACAGCCGCTGCAGGTCTCGCTGGCCTTGCGCCCACAGTTCCAGCAGCTCTGGATGTAGAGGAGGGCAAAGGAGATGAGTCAGGATGGGACAGGCTGCACATGATAACCTGCTGAGAAGGTATGCGTGCGTGCATACGTGCGTGTGGTGCAGGGGAGAGTCATGTATCCACTCCCAGCTGCTAAAACCCAGTTAGGGTTTCACTCAGGAAGAAGAAAGAACTCTAGAGCCCCTGGAGGCAGCTGAGTTGTCAAGCACTCACTGGGCCCTTTCAGGAGAGGAGAGGTGGCCACTGACCAGGATTCCCTTTGCTGACTGTATTTCCCTCAGGGGATGGCTAGAGATCCTGGCAAGGCGGCTGGGCTGTGGGACTGGGAGGCTGCCCCGGCTTCAGGAATCAAAGCCTACTTCTCGTCTCTACGCTCTGGCCTCTGCCTGCTGCACCCCTTATGCTGCTCCACCCAGGAGGGCCTTGCTGGCCTCTCCGTCAGGATGGCTCTGATATTGGATGGCTCTTTTCTCTCTTTCCCCAGGGGCCATGCTGCTCTGACGTCTAGTGATATACTTTCCAAACTATCCTCACCTCCAAATACCTAACACTCGGGTCAATGCTTTGCCCATCTCCTGACAGCTTTGGGATCCTGTGCATGTGTACATAAGCACATGAGTGTATGGGTATGTATGTATGCGTATGCATGTGGAGGCCTCAGGACAATCTGGTATTATTCCTGAATACCGTCCACATCATTTTAAGACAGGGTCACTCAATGGCTAAGAACAGTGGTTCTCAACCTGTGGGTCTTGACCCCTTTGGTAGTTCAATGACCTTTTCATAGGAGCTAACTAGACCATTGGAAGCCACAGATAGTTACATTACAATTCTAACAGTAGCAAAATTGCAATTATGAAGTAGCAGCAAAAATAATTTTATGGTTGGGAGTCACAGCATGAGAAACTGTATGAAAGGGCACAGCATCTAACCACTAAGTTTAAAGCTTACCTAAGTCAAGGCTAACATGTGGACCCATGAGTCCCAGGATCTACCTGGCTTTGTCTCTCTAGGCCATTCCTAAAGGGAAGCCCATGAATGACTTTCCCATAAGGGTTGTTCCTTTCTTCCTGGTGCCCTGCCAACCAAACTCTTGGAGCAGAGGAAACAGGTTCAGGAAGTCCTCCTTCACCCACCCTGCTGAATGGAGCACAGTGCCCAGACATCTGGGCACACAAGATCATAGCTCTCATGGCTTTCTCCTTCCTGTTCATTATGCCCAAAGCTGAGGGAGACCCCAGGGTCCTGAAAAGTCTCCATAAGCCTTTTGCTTTTATAAGTTAAAGAAATGAGGTTTTGATATCAATAGCCTTTGATGGAATATGGACCCTAACGTGTGCCAGGCCCCGGACAAGCATTACTCTCTGAATCTTCAATTACTGCTACTTGCAGGTCAGGAAGGCCTGAGAAACACCTTACCAGGCCTTGTGGGCCTCTTTATTTACTGACAAGCAGTGTTGAACAGACTTCATGCTTGCTTATGCTACCACTGATAGTTCTGACCACTGACCGCAGAGAGCTCATTGGTCTAGAGGCTGCACAGGTGTGGTGTTCTAACCCAGGTTTGGTCAGCCCTTGGAATACGGGACTCCTGGAGGCAGAAATGGCCCTACCTCGCTGGAGTCCTCTTGCTGGTTGATGACAGTCAGGGCATCCTCTGAGGCCTGCCGCTTGGCCTCAGCCAGGGCTCGTTCCATCTTGGCACGCTCTGTGGTGATGAGTTCATGGGCTTTGCGCTCTGCATCAGACACAGCCTTCTGTAATTCTGACATCGCCTGGCGCTTCACCTCATTCACGGCTTCTTCTGTGAAGCACAGAGGTGGGATGGTGGTCACACTGCCAGTAATCACCCAGGCTAGCTCACCTGGGGTTCTGGATACGCACCACTTGAGTAGGAGCCTAAATGTAGCTGTATGTGATGTAGCTGTATTGCACATGCTTACCATATTTTGCATGTGTTCACACAAAGGCACAAATCAGTGATCCCATACCTTTGCTGAAAGGTTTGTGGATGAAGTGTTTATTTAATTATTCTTTATCAATAAAAATTCGGGAGTCAGATAGCAGAGTCATAACCTGATTGATCAGAGGATAGGCGAAGAAGTGACCAGTCACCTCCTCTTTCTCTCCTTCTTTGATCCAAAAGGTCCAGAATCTCCCTAAGCCCCTCTCTACTACTTCCTCTGTCTCTTTATATATCCTGGGTCCTCCAAAACCTCTATGACTAATTTTGGTCGGCTAGTAGTTAGCTCTGCCCTCTGATTCAAGGTAAACTTTATTGGTAGTCTCAGGAGTGTCAGAGTGTGGTCAAAATATCCCGCAGCGTGTGGATAAAAATGTGTGAGTCCTGGGCACATGTGTAAACCCTGGTGAAGAGGAATAGAGCCATGGGTAAACTATCCACTGCTCTACCTGCCAGTGTCATGGTCCTCACTCTGGTGTGCATCTTCAGAGGGTGAGGGCTAGTCCCCACCCCACAGTATGATCCAACAGATTCCAGTAGTGCCCAAGATTCTGTTCTGACAGGCATCAGGCAAGCCACTGCTGTGAAGGACCTGCTTTGAGGACAACAGGTTTGGTCCTTGGCTTTGCTTGGGAGCCAGAAGGGGACTATGTGAACTCTGGCTGTAAGTATCTGATTCATATTCTGTGTGTGTGTGTGTGTGTGTGTGTGTGTGTGTGCGTGTGTGTGCACGTGCATTCTGTGCACACCTCTGTGTGTGGCCCAATGTGTAAATACATAAACTTGCTGCATGTGGGGCCCATCTGAGTCGCAGACACTTCTTATGGTCGTCCCCAGGGTTTGTCCCAATAGCCTTACTCACCAGCCTTCCTCCAGATCTCCTCCGGCATATAACCAGAGAGGGTCCTGGGCATGAAATCCCGGTGAACATCTGAAACAAAGGGATGGGGTACGGTGTCATACACAAGGTGGGGTCGTCAGTTGCCTTCTTCCACTCTGGGTTCCCTTCCATTCTTGCCAGGGCTTGAAGGTAAGGAATATTTTTTTTCCCCTGGGAAAGAGGGCTTCACATTCCAGGGGGATGGAGGGATTGGGATAGCATGCTCTATAGCCAGTGAACATGGACTCAGGCTGGGAACTGGGCATATCCTAGACCTCCCCTAGTCTCTGGTCACACTGTGGTAGATGACCACATAGAAGCCCCTAGGTGCCACCTTCTAAGCTTGGTTTGTACCTACTAGAAGCTTGGGAGCTTCAGGCTTCCTAGCAGACCAGGCACATATTTCTGCAAGTGAAAACGGCCCCCTTTTCCAAGTGATGCTCTGTTTAAGTAAGGCCTGACCGTTGGCTAACTTTCTGGGGAATCAGTGACATCCTACTGAGACTGTGTAGGGCTAGCAACCCCTCACTGCAAGTCTTCCATGTTCTTCCCTAGTACACACCTAGCTGAGACCCCTCAGGGCCACTGCAGCTATTGAGGGGCCGGGCAGAGGTGGGGGTGGGGCCCTTCTTCCCTTCCTCGGAGTCACTGTAGCACCGGATCCAGTGATTGAGTTCTTCACGGTCAGCCTCCTGGCACCGACGCAGCACAGTGAGTGATCGCCGTGTCTTCTCCACCATATCCATGATACAGTTCAGGAGCTGCAGGTGGGTGGCAGGGCCTTCAGTACATTGGAACCAGGACTGTGGCCAGATGTGGCCATCCAACATGGAGGGGGTGGTCGGGGAGCCAGCTCATCATCCCTGAAGGCAGGGCACAGAAATCTACCTTGGCTCCCCACAAACAGTGAAGTGGCTCCCAGTGTGTATGGGCACCCAACTTGAATAGGAACTTCTTTGGAGGCAGTATAGAGGCTTGGGGTCCCTCCTGTGAAACTGAGAGCAATCTGCTTTGGGAACATCCCCAAGAAAGAAGTAGGTAAGGGATCCATACTTCAAGGTACATGGTGATCAGAGGAACGGAACTTCTAGGAACATCAAGACATGGTCCACTTGGCCTGACCAGGGGCTCAGGCACCTAACACGAAGACGCCCTCCACCACTGGGGCTCTATCCTGCAAGAGTCTCTGAGCAGAAATAGTGGAGGTGGGAGGGTCTGTGTGTATGGTTCAGCATCCTTGTCTCAATTCTCTCACAGTACCCTGACAGGTCAAACAGACAGTGATGCTCACATAAAGGGACAGGCAGGCAGCAGGTTCTCGGTTCTCAGATAGCTCCTGCCAGGTGATGCTGAACCCAGAGGAGCCCAAACCCAGTACTGTTCCCCACCCCAAGCCTTAGGATCCAGAGGTGTGCAAACACTCTGGGAATCACAGACACTCACACTGTTGAGGTGTTTCCACTCTTCTGCCCACTCCCGTTCTGTGAGCCTGTGGTCAATCACTTCTTCTTGTCGAGACCCAGGCATGGCTGCAGGAAGGGCAATGCACATTTAGGCCCCCAAGCAGATGCTAAGCCACACCCTTGCCCATAACTAAGCCCTGACTTGGATCTCAGGTCCTGCCCCTACTCCCAGGTGCCTCTGACTTCCTCAGTTCCATTCCTACCTCAGGGGGTCAAGAACAGGAAACACTTGTCATCTCTGGTTCTGCCCTGACCATTCATTCCCTTCCTACTAGCCTACAAACCTAGCTCCTCTTGCCTTTACTATGCTCATTTCTGATAGGCAGATCGAGATCCACTTTAAGGGTCTGCCTTATCATGGTCCAGAAACCTCAGGGCCCCTGTGCAGCTGCTCAACTTATGTGTGTTTATGACTTCCTCTCAAATATTGGTACTCCTATGCATTCCTCAAAGTCCAGGCCACAAGGCCCCTCTACAGCTGCAGAGTCTTTGGAATTCCTCAGGCCATGTGTGTCTCTGGTCTCTGGGTACAAGACTTCCCTGTTTATTCTTCCTCACCACTGTCAGATCCACGGAGAAAGATGGCGTGATGTGTTTACCTCTGTGTCCCCAGGCTGAACTCTGGCTTGGGTATTTACTAGCCCTGAGTGTGGTCTTGGGATCAGATCTACTGACAGCAGGGTCAGACAAAATAGCAAGCCCAGATGGCTCATTCCCCAGGGGATCCTGGGGTCCTGATCATTCCACTCCCTGTCTCAATTTCCTGACCCTGTCTAGTTCTTTTTTGTTGGTTTGTTTTTTGTTTTTTGTTTTTTTTCAGTCCTAGCTATTCTGGAACTACCTCTTATAGACCAGGGCTGGTTTCGAACTCACAGAGATCCACCTGTCTCTGTTTCCCAAGTACTGGGAGTAAAGGTGTGCACCACCACTGCCTGGCTTCTGTGTGTTCTTAACACAGTGAGTAGTTAGAAAAAAGATCCCAAGCTGACCTGGTAAGCTTGAGGGGGTGTCCCCAGGCAGGGCTTGGTGCTAAGCACCATTCCCTTCTTTCTGCCCTGACCTTGGAAGGAAGGTTCATCTTTCCCATGTAACAGACCAGGAAACTGAGGCTGGTCATGTCTGTCCACAGTTACCAGGCAGAAAGTGGGAGAGGCAGTATATGGCGTGAGGCCAGCCTGAATCTGTGCCCTCAGGGATGGTCAAATGGGCAGGCTGTGGGTTGCCACTGGCTGGTACATGAGGGACTTGATGGCCCTCTATTAGTTTTCTTCACTGTCAAATGCTTCCAGCGTGGTAACTGAGGCTGTGCAGGTGACCTGGTGCCAATCTAGCCTTTCTGGGGGCGGGGGGCAAAGCCTCTCTTTAAAGCTGCCACCAGTGCCCAAGGACCTCTTAGTACCTAACCTGAAATGCCTTCCTCGAGTTGCAGAAGGGCAGGGAGTGGCCACAGCCGTCATCCAGCACTCTCTCCGGCTGCCCACGAGGGGCCTATGCCAACGCCCCAACTAAAATAGAGGCTGAGATCTGTGCGACAGCTGGCGTTTATTTTTGCATTAGCAGAAGCGGGTGGGAATTAGCACCTGCCTGACCCGGCTGTGGCAAGCCAGACACTGTCACCTGCTGCCTAGGCCCAGGCCCTGGAAGCTTCCACAGTGTGAATGTGGGGGGGTGACCCTGCTCTGGGACCCTATAGGTGTCCTGAGTGACCCTGGCTAGTCATTTCTATCATTCCTTTCCAACACACCGGGGTGGAGCAGGGTTGGGGTTGGGCAGGTGTTGCTGGGACCATCCGTGGCTGTCCCACCTATATTCTCTGAGCCTCAGTTTCCTTAGAGGGATGGATCCAGGTTGAGAAATGACCAAGTGCATGTGCTCTGTGTCAGCTGCTGTCCCTGTCACCAGTAACTGGGCTTTGGAGTGCACTGTGTGCCAGGTGCTCTATCAATGCCCCCATCCTCACACAACTGTTCTGAGAAACTGAGGCACAGAGCTGTCACATGACCCACTTCTGGATTCAAGGAAAGTCAGGTAGCCCTTGCCTTGCCCTCAGCTACTCTGGCCTTAGGCTGCCCAGACAGGAGGGCGGTAAAGGCTGGTCCTTTAAAAGATAGTGCTATTCTGTGTACAAGAAAGGGCAACTTGGGTCTGAAGGGGCAAGTCAGGCTACCTGGGCACCGAGGTGGCTACTGGCTCCTGGGAAGATGAGGTGCTGCTTACAGCTTCAGTGTCTTCCACTAGGGCATAGGTACAAGCAGCTGCTGACTGAACCCCTAAATAAACGCATGTAAACTCTCTCCAGCCCAAGTACATGCAGGCTTATACACGTGGGCCGGCTCACAGACATGGGTTCACACACTCTCTGTGCCCATACCTTGAAGGGTCGATGGCACTCTCACACTGCTTACCGAGGGGCCGATGGCGCTCCCGTAGCTCTCGGGGATCTGGATGTCGGTAGGAGTCCCGGAAGTGGTGGGCCATGGCCATGTCCTCCAGGCGATAGTGTGGGGGTGGGGGTGGTGTAGGGTGGGGCAACCCATTGCTGGGACTGCAGCGCTGGGCAGGGCTCAGGGTGCAGGACCGCTTACTGAGGTGGTCGGGGTGCAGAGGGTCCCGGTCTGACCCATTCTCTTTGGTCCTGATCAAGAAAACATGTGGCCAATCGGTATCAGCCCCAGTGGACGGAGGACAGAGGGTAGCAACAGAGGCGAGAAGAGACAGAGAGGGTGGAGAGGAACCCTACTGGGTTCAGTAGGGTTCTGGTCCCCCTCTCTGACCTCCTCTGGGTCTCCTGATAGAGAATGGAGAGGAGACACTCAGAGTCCCATGGCTAGGTGTGGTCCCCACTTGTGGTACAGCAGTAGGGGTCTAGGGGCCAGTCAAGGGGTCCTGTCCAGCCCAGCCACCATGGGCCGTAGACTCCAGGCCACTCAGGTTCTACAAATAGCACAAAGAAAAATGAGACCCCTTTCTGAGTTGCTGTCCTCCAGGGATCCCAGAGACCCTGGGTCCGGCGCTCAATAGGGCAGTGCATGCTGCAGAACCCAGTGTCACCAGCCCACCAGCCTGTCCCCGAAGCATGCAGCAGTATTAGCAGCGCTTGATCCGTCCTGCTGCAGAGAACAGACTGGACCAGCTGTCTGGCAGAATTGTGGCAGAGGCAGATGGGCAGGAAGAGGCCGCCGTGGGTCACCTCCCTGTCCTGTGGATCTGGGAAAGGCTGTTACCTGTCTGGTGTTCTCCTTTTGCCATTCTCGTTGACTTCCAGCAGGAGCTCGGGGGAGTCAACAGGGGAGGTGGCACTGGCATCCAGCAGCAGTTGTTCGTGCTGGGCCAGGTACTGGGCAGGCGTCTGTTTGGCCAGGCGGGCACAGTGCAGGAGCTCTCTCTGCAGCAGTGGAAGATTAGCCTGTGGGCAGGACAGGGGCTTTAGACACAGTTGACTGTCAGCTGGTGTGCAAGCCCACCTAACCTGTCCAGACCAGAAGACAGCCCAGGGCTACCTCTGTGTGACTCAGGGCTCTGCGTCCCTCAGGTTCCTTGCTCCTTCCCATAGCACTGTGGGAAGTGACAGGCCCGTGCCCTGCTGGACACACAGCAATGTATGGACTTTCTATATCACCATGCTTCTTCTTGGAGTCTACACGCAATATTCCCTACCTGTACCTTGTCAAGCAGGCACCATATTGTCCTTGGTGCAGAGAAGAAAAGCAAGGTTCAAGCAACCAAGCAGAGAGAGTGGTGGTGGGGAAACAGAGGTACAGCAGGGTCTCTGCTCTGACCTCCAAAATGCACAGGCCAGGAGCTCTATAGAACTATCTCCCACTTTCCAGTCTCAGCCAGGAACAAAGCTCACAGGAGGACCTCAGACACTAGAGTATGCTTTCTGTGGTCAGGCAGCTCTGAGCACACAGGGAATATGACCTTCATGAACCCCAGCCTCAGGGATGATATCACAACTCGATTCTGCATTTGCAGATGAGGCCACCAGAGCTCCCAGACTCCATCTCTAAACCTATGAACTTCACCCTAGTGCTGGACCAGGGTCTCCAGGCACTGCTAGTGGTCAGCCTTTCCAGAACTGCTGTGGGTAGGGTGGCAGGCTGGCCCCGAAAGCATGCTGGACAGGGGCCCAGTGGCAGGCTCTTGGGAGAGCCAGCAGTTCTAAGTATTTGTAAATAAACACAATCCACAACTTTCCCATGCGTCTCGAAGCTGCCAGGGCAGTCTTCTCCAAGCCTCTGCCTCTTCAGCCCCTGTTGGCGCATCCACCCAGCCCATCAGGCAGCCGATGCATTTTTGTTGAGCGGTGTGGCTGCCAAGCCTGTTTTTCTGTTTGGATAGCTGAACGGAGGCCAGCTCACCATCTGCCGACCACGTCAGAAGCATGAGCTGGGATGAGGTCCTGGGAGGTCTCAGTAGCCCAGAGTCTCCTCCCTCACTAGTCCCCCACCCACCCTGTCCTTTCTTTGGCCAGCATGGTGGGGTGGGGGCTGGGCATGAGCACCATCTGGTTGCAGTTAGGGTGGGGAAACATCTGGGGTCCTGGCCAGCTGGGGCCATCTGGGAGCTGGAGCCTCGGGTGGGGCAGCTTCTGAAAAGTCCACTGTCCAGCTACATGAGGGCAGATGCAGGAGAGAGTGGAGGGGACCTAGGTATCAGGTAGTCTAGCCGTACAGTCCAGATACACAGCAGCCCTTGGCTGGGTGCACAGGACCACTGCTCACCAGAAAGAACAAGTCCCCGTGCTGCTTCCAAAGTCCCGAGCATCATTCAGAGGACACACCAAGCTGGTCACAGGGCGCCCTGGGCCCCAACTTAACTTGGCATGGAAATTTTGATGTCCGGAAAAATCTAAACGATCTTTCTCCTCAATAGGTCTCTGGCAGAGGCAACGCATAGAACCACCGTGGTGAGAGCTGAACCACGAGTCTTCTTCACGCTTCGCTTGGCTCTGCAGAGCCTTCCACCACAGGCTGCCCCATGGAAGATTGGTGGACCACTCACCCTGGCTGGGCTACTCAAGAGCTGTGTGACCTTTGGAAGCCACACAACTGCCTCCTGTCTCCTCCGTAAACCTGAACTCTGGAAGCGCTGCTGTGATGGGCCCACGTGGATTAACTCAGTTCTTCTACCACCTGTGTGGCAGGCAGTTCTGTCTGGCCTAGGAAAGGACCCAAGAGGGCCCTGCAGTTGGAGCCCAGCTCTGCCCAGCCACATCTTCAGAACAGTTTCTTCTCAGAATGGCATCCCCAGAGGTGGCCATGAGAATCACTGCGGATGCCAGGAGGCCCATGACTATTTAGGAAGGCGCTAGGCGCTACTCCGGCTCTCTGACCAACCAAGAGGGGACCCTATCCAGTGAGGGCAGTGAGGCCCCTAGAGCTGCCTGAGCTGTCTGGCTTCCTTGTCTCCAGCCACTGGGCCTGGGCTCCTACCATGCTGTACCAGCAAAATCGTCATGCTCTTTGACTGGGCAGAGTGGGCCGCTGCTCTGGCTCCTGTTTTGGCAACAAGGTTAGAAGGACTGGCTGCAACCTCGTATTTTTAGGTTCTACCTTTGGCTCTTACTGCCCCTTCACCCCAGGATCTTCATATCATGGAGAAAGATGTACCACCCGGTGTCGCTAACAATGAGACACAGAGGTCCTCGGTTAGCTCTGAGGTGGGCAGAAAGAAATGAATGTGGAGAGGGTCCCTTGACAAAGCAGTGCTGGGCAAGGTATTCCACCCAGGGCTTGCTTTGGGTGATGCCACACTAAGTTAGGTAAGAAGGGTACTGAGGGTAGGGACTCTGGGCAGTGAAAGCTGGGATATTCCAGGCATAAACAGGGTGGCCATCACTACCAGGCATCTGCTGCGAAAACTGGCTCTGACAAAATAAGCAGGCACATGGCATCCTAAGGCGGTGGCAGAGTCAGCAATATGTGGAGGGTGAGGAGAATGAGGGCCTCCAACGCACTGCAAATGACTGCCAGGAGGGCCCACGCGCTGGCACCCGTAGCTTCTCTGTTGTCACTAGCTCCAGTGTGAGCCCAGCAAGGTGTGGGTGGGAGGGAGGAGGGGAATGGATATGGGGTGTCATATGGGGTCCCCCTGTGAGGTGCCAGAGGAATGAGGCCCGTGGGACATGTCCTGTGAATGTTGTGGGGACTCTGGACCAGCCTTGGGTCTGTACCAGCTAGAAAAGTGAGGTTCAGCTTTCCTGCCTGCTAACTTGACAGCGTCAGGGCCTGTGTGTCCCCCTCCAGCGGTCAAGAGAGCATCTGTGCAGAGATCTTTATGATCCATTCTTGGTCTAAATTAGGCAGTTAAAAACCTTACTGATGTAGCTGCCTTGAGAGATTGGAGCACTCTAGCGACAGGGGCCGAGTACAGAGGCGTGGGGCCAGCCTAGTATCTGCTAGGCAGTTTGGTGGGGCTCATGTCTTGGAGCTTACCCTTTGTATGGTCCGACCTTGAACTTTGACTAAGACAAGCACAGACAAGCAGGAAGTATAACCTGGGGCTCTAGCTGTAAGTGGAGGTGGGTGCTCTAAGGTATGGTTATTCTAGCATCTCCCCCGAGGTCTAAGTGGGAAGAGAACGCATGGCCAAACACATTTGGAAGCATGACATCCTCACTCCTCTCAGGGTGAAGGACTGCAGTGAGCCACAGGCCCTACGTGAGGACTTGGCTCATTCCCAGTGTGTGTGTGTGTGTGTGTGTGTGTGTGTGTGTGTGTGTGTGTGTGTGAGCGCACAGATTACCAGATATTAAAATCCAGCATCTCACTAAGCCTAGTGGTGAACACCTATAATTCCAACTACTGGATACTGAGGCTGGAGGATAAAGAGTTCAAGACCAGCTCAGAAAACTTAATGAGACCCCATCTCAGAATTAGACAGGGTTAGAACTGGGGCTCAGCAGTAGGACACTTGGATCTACAAGACAATGTTGAACCCCCAGCACTGAAAATAACAAAACCCCCAAAACACAAAACCCAACCAAACAAAACCCAACCTAACCCCCACCCCCAAACAAACAGAGCGTCTCATCTGAGGGTTTGGGCTGGGGTGAGGAGTCTGCCTGGCTCAGGGGCTCTGGTGACTCTGCCAAAGGTACAGTGTCACCAGGTCGTTCATGAGGCCCCAGGCGGCCCCAGACGACTCCCAGCACCCTGCCGTCCAGTCACGTGCCTGCCTGTCTGTCACCTGTAACTTCCTCGGCACTCCTATCCCTTCACTCTATTCCACCCACAAGGAAAGTTGCCTTTCCTCCTTCCCCAGGGCCCTCGTATATACTAGTCCTGCTTCCTGCAGGGTACTGCCTAAGGCTTCTCCAGCCTTCTCAGTCACCGTGAAATACCTATCCTTGAGGGATTTGGGAATATTTTCTTACTTCACACATTTCCACATTCTGCACCTGGCTGATAGCACTCTCTTCCCACACAGGCATTACTTCAGGGTACTCTGCCTGTCCATTCACACTACCCCGAGAGTCTCGAGTCTCGCGCAGACCCTGGCATGGAGTGGGCGACTCAAAGCTCCGTGAGGGATGAGAATACGTTGGTTTTGGGAGGAATCATGAGGTCTAGCATCTAGTTACATCCCTAACTAGCCAGATCTGGGGGCCAGCACCATTTTCCTGGGCAGCTGAGAATGATGCCTGGTAGGGAGGGGACTGGGGACTGGGGTCTCTCAGGGAGGCCCCCTGTAGGACAGATTTGATTACCTTCAGAAAGGGGATGACGAACGGTCGCAGTGGGAAGTTGGTGGCTTCTTGGAGCTTGGAATGAAATTCTTCAATCGTCAGAGTTGAGTTCTGCAGGAGAGAGCACCCCACTTAAAGGTCCCCATGTACTATCTGAACCGGCTGCCCCACCCCCACCCCGGGAAGGAGGAGGCTCTGGGTCTGGCCTGAGGGACGAACAGAGCATAACAGGGGGTTGTGGGTATAATGATGGAGCCTGTGGCAGAGTGGCTGTCATGGGGAACCCAGGCGCCTGAGAGCCTGGAGACTCACCACCAGCCCCAGCACCAGGGTGCGCACGCGCTCGCCAATCTCAGGCGAGATGTCACTGCCGAACTGCTGCAGGGTGGTGAGGAAACGCTTGAGTTTGCTGAGCTGCCGTGCCCCGCAGGCCGGGGGCAGGTGTTGTGTGGACAGCGAGGCGGTCGATGAGGTGGCTGGGCCGTTGCTGAAGCCATTGGGTGTAGATGGGGCACCGTGGACGGCTGTAGGTGAGTGGCTGCTCCCGTTCATCACTGCAGGAGGACGGCGTGTGAGGGCCAGGCGTAATAACCGCGCTTTATACGTATACACGGTGACAATGACAACAACGGCCCAAATGACAGCGATGAGGACAGACAGCAGAGTCCAGAGCAGCTGTGCCCAGTAGATACACAGCTGCCCTCCTATCCTTGCGACCTGACTGTGCTCGTGGGTGCTATACTCTTGTAGATATGCGAACTGGTACTAGAGAAGTGATTCCCTTCACCTCAGGTACCCCAGCCAGGAGGGTGGTAGGGCTCACACCCTGGAAGTGGCTACAGAGACAGACACTTGCGGGGCTCGCTTACACTGTCCCTGGGGGGTTTACCCTGGGCCTGAGGGCAAGGCCTTCACACCAGCCAATAGTCTAGGTCCCCCACATGCAGCAGAGGCCCAGGCCATCCTACCAGACTGGCTCAGGTTTCCAACTAGGAGCAAGCACAGGGCCTCCTCACCCACGGTACGGGAAATGACAAGTCACCCCCATCACCTCAAGAAAAGGCCAGTCACTCTGCCTCTGCTGTTATGGCCTCAAGCGACACCCTCTACCCAATCTCTTTCCCACCTGGGAGCAATGCCCCAACTCTCCTTAGCCCTGAGGACTGGTCCAGGAACTTCCCCAACCTTGAGGATCACGAGCCTCTCTAAGCCTGAGTAACACCATTGCTAGCAAGTAGCCCAGTGCCTGAGTTGAGGGGACTCAAGATCAGGCAGAGCGACTGAGAACTCTCCCACCCCCAGGAAGAGCTGGTTAGGTTCTTCACTGAATTTTGACACAGAAGACCATGTCCAGGGGCTAGTTCATACTAAGGACAATCAGGTGACTAAGGAAACAGCTGATAAGCATACTACAGGATCACAGCTGCCAGTCACTGAGCCACGGCTCACTGGATGACCCTGCTGCCATCAATCAGAGTACCAGGGTCAAGGCCAGGGGCTGTCAGAGTCCTTGCCTCTCAGTCCTGAATGACAATGGTATGATTAGCAGAGTCTGCAGACAGGTCAGAGCTCACAGGTCGTAAGTGCTACCTCTAGGTATAGACACATGTTCATATACCTCTGGCTCACTCAACTGTTGGTTTTGTTCATGTCTCATGCCCCTTGCCTTGACAGAGTGTGCAGAAGCCAGGTTCTCAGGCCTGTGCTGAGAGTGTAGGTTTGGGGTACCCTCAAGACCATAGTCCCCAGAGCTTCAGCTGTTACGGTGAGGCCTGGTGGGGCTGTAAGTGCCAAGGGCGAAGGGGAGTCCTTTTTCTAGACCAAAGAGCCCTCCAAGCTTGCCCAGTGCAGAGACTCCAGCTGAGTTCCCCTGGAGTATCTTGCTTGCTTCAGGCAATGGGTACCTCAGCAAGTCACTCTATACTGCACCTGTCTAGACATCTTGATCCAAGCACTGGGAGGGTGGCCTAAGGGCTAGGTATGGAAAGGTGAGGTGGGGCCTTTATCTAAGTCCCTCCCTTCCTGGCCCTATGGCTCCTGCAGGATCCTGTCATGCTTCTGCGCACACTACAGGATGGGGGACCTAATCCTACTTCTGTCTCCCCTATGGGTCCCACATGGCCCTCTCTTGCTAACTACTGCAGTAACTAACTCTGTCTTGCCCAGATACTGCCTGAGGCTTCAGCCTAGATAAACCTGGGCCAGGACTGGTGGTTCCACACAAGCTTGTTCTAGACCCACATAGCAGACAGGGCCATTAAGGCCTTGGGATAAACAGTTCATGGATAGACCCAACTAGTGTCTCCCAACTGTCTGATCCTAGGGTTGACCCTTACCTTCCCCAGGAGTATAAGGCAGGACTCAGCCCAGGGCTGTTACAGTGTGGTGCGGGTGTGAACGCTGTCATAGTCCCCTCAGGGGACACCCCTCCCCACTCCTCTATCCTCACCTCCAGCCTGACAGTCACCTGATACAAGGACTCTCACAGGTCCTCAGACACCCCCATATCATAAACCCTTGATGGTTGGGAGAGCAACGCCAGTTCAGACGATCAATGTAGGCCAGACCTAGGTCTGTCTGCCAATGGTCCCAAGTCACTCTGAAGTTCTGAGGTGGGCTCTAGGATCAGAGCATAGCCATCTTCCTTGTTTCCCAAACCATGGCTGATGGAGCCTGCCAATGCCACCACTGACCTGACAGACTCTACATGTTGGGCGTTGGGTGAGGTACCCCTTGACAGCTGCTCCTGAGGAACAGAAGCTGCAGAGCATGTGGGGAGAGGGACACAGACTCACATGCCACCTTGGTGTTTCTATGCGGCCATGAGGCATGGAACCCTTTGCATACAGTTCTAAGCGGCTCCTCTGTCCTAGTGGGGGCTATGCACGTGGAAGCGGAAGTCTTTCCATTTGGCTCTCCACGTGATCTCAAGAGTCTACCCCAGGGCCTAGGATATACAGTCAGTTCCAGAATGTTAGTAGAAGCAGGCCAGCGTAAGTCTGTGCATGCAAGCACCCTTCTTGCTCTGGGTGGTCCGTGATGTCTGCATACAGCATACCAACAGCTCTGGGCTCCCAGCCTCTCTAAGACCATGTCCAGAGGACCCCACTGGGTGGACTTCTCTCTCACCAGTAAGCTCTGACAGCCACCGACACAGATGCCACAGTCAAACCTAATGACAGCCACTTGCTGTCACCTCAGCCAGACCAGGAGATGGCTTGTTGCCACGGAGACCTCACTAATAGGTGGACCTGTGTCTTAAAACCAAGTGTTTTATCACCAGGGCCCTGGGTCTTTTAATAGTTTCTAAGACACGCCAATGTCCACATTATCTAGTCTGCCACCCACCAGACCCAGCCTGACCTGGTCCTGTCCTCCCTGAGGCCCGCTTACCAGCCTTGCTCTGAGCGCCTGGGTCCCCCGTGGCCTGTTCGCCTCACTGCCTGTCTGTCTTCCCTCCCGCGGCTGCTGGGCAGTCTCAGCAGCTAAAGAGACGCCAAAAATAGCCCCCAGCACAAGTGTTTTCATTACCACAACAGGTGTGTTACTAAGTTAGACTGCACACGTGTCCTCGGCTGATGTTTGGGGGCACAAACTAGCACCCCCATAGCTCCTCTAGTCTTGAGGCTTGGGTGGGAGTTGGCTTGGGGTGCACGAACCCTGTTAGCGGTTCTTCCATGCTTTCTTCCTGAGTAGGAGAGCACCATTATCACCACAACAAGAACCAGTCAACAGTTGACGGCCAGTCAGGCAGCGTGCCAGGCCCTAGTGTGTGGCCAAGCATGGCATGGAATGCCGGTAGCAAGAAGGACAACATAAAACATAGTAACACATGCAACCTCTTCCTTATTCTTAGAGCCCAGAAGTGACATGGCAGCTGCGCACACCTGGAGATGCAGCTAATTGGCCCCGTTAAGACTGCTGAGGCACAGTAACACCTGATGATGGGGGCAAGTAGTAAGGACGTCACCCAGCGCTTTGGTGGGATCATCTACTGGTGACTGATGTCTGCAGGGCATGCGGTGTGGGTCAGACATAGCAAGCACGAATCACCTTCAGCACTCAATACTGTGACAGCATCTCTTTACAGGTGGGGAAACTAAGGCACAGGCAACCGTATCTGCCCGTATCTGTCAATAGTGGGAGCTGTCTCTTGAAACAGTGGCGCTTGACTTGTCATTGACACATGTCCCCCTGTCTCCTCAGAGCCCTGGCATCTGCTCCTGTCAGCCTGTTTGGCTGTCGGGGATGAGGCTCAGGAGGCAATCACATGCGAAGATCCCACAGTCCCAGCACACTGTCTGAGGGTCTCAGTCTCTAGCCCTTAGTCCCCTGGGCCTCTCTTGTCTCTTGGCTGGAGATTCGACAAAGGGGGTGTACAGGCAGCGAGAAGGACCCAGGCAGCCTCCTTGAAGCCCACGGTTCTTGTTATTTTACTTACAGAGACAGACCATGGACCACTTTAAGCAGCCGTGGAAACGGCCGTGGGGCAGAGACGTCGCAGGTCCATCCTCGCCATCTGTAAGCAAAATAAGAAGAACACGCTGTCAGGAGGGCGCCGCAGCGGCCCGTCCCCTCTATTATTGCTCAGTGGCACTCCTAGAGACCATGCTGTTGCCACTGGGGCCAGTCCACTCCTCCTCTGCAAAATAACAGTTGCACTGAGTATCTATCAGCATGCATAGCACCTACCTCTTAAAAGCTATCCCCTGGGAGAGGGCCCAGTCAGCTCCTCAGCACTGTCCTTAAGGGACTTGGGGCCCAAGTTGTGTGTTATCAATTACAGAGATTCACATCTGAGTTACCTGAATTGGGGTTATCAGTGGAGATGGGCACTAGGAGTAGTGAGCCCCCTGTCTCAGAAGCGTGCAAGGACAGATGGGAGCTCAACCCACCTAGGGGCCCCTGCCTGAGAGGAGTGTCGTCTGGGTCAATGCTTCTTGCACTGTCCCAGTCTCCACACTCAGCCTCCTGCCCAGAGACCAAGCTGTGCCCAGGATGATCACTGGGCCAGGAAAACCACAGCCCTCAAGTAGAGGTTCAAGGTCAGGCTCTTCGTTTGGCTTGAAGCACTGGGCAGGAATCTGCAGCTGGCTGCAGAGGCTTTACCAGGACCGCTACCAGCACCAGCCAGGTGCAGGGGTGTGGTTAACCATGCGGATTAGGAACAAACCTGAGGTGACCTCAGGAGACCCGAGCCTCAGGCTTATACACCAACGAGCCCCACAGATCTGAAGGTCCACAGACTGCAAGTGTCAGCTTAGAGAAAAATGAAAGCCTTGTGCTCTATAGACAGAGCTGCAACCCCCAGGATGGGACCGTTGGGCAGGGGGGACACAACTCCTCCCCATGTACCACACTGGCCGCCCTCACATCTGTTTACAGGCCTCATGAAAGTAAAGCCCTGAAGGTCCCAGCTGATCCCATCCTCACTCCTAACCAGGAACATCTGGTGTCCAGGCCAGCTTTTGGGATCAGAACCCGGTCCACAGGGAAATGCAGGCTGGGGGAGGTGCACCCTCGGGATCGGTGACAGCTCGGAGTCCAAGATCAACTTGTGAGCTGCTCTGTTCTTCCTTCCTGCTTGGAGCCTCCAGACATCTGGAGGACCATTGTTTCAGGGAGTGTGTCATGGCCTCACTGCTGGGAGAGGGGGCACAGCGGTCTCCCCAACAAACAATTCCTGTCCTTAGGTTAGGGCACTGGCTGGTGATACTGCCACAGTCCCACAGAGTCCCCTCTCACCCACTAGACAAGTTTTGAAGCTAGCTGCCCAGCAGCCAGAGTCTACCTGCAGTTCAGCCCAGAGGGAAGGATGGCTGGGGAAGGAAGGGAAGGCGACTATCTCAGCCTCGGCACTGTGGGCGGAAGAATGTGAGAAAAGGCACAGGTACCTCTGGCCTGGGGGAGCATGGCCAGTATGCAGATCCAGGGCCTGGCAGGCACCTCTGTCCTCTGAGAGCAGCAGGTTGCTAAGGGCAGAGTCCCAGCTACAAGAGGCAGAGCTGGGAGCCCCCTCTCCAGCCAGGCTCGGCAATTACTGGACCCCGGTTAACTCTGTAGGAAGTGGGAGCCAGAACCTCCCAAGAGACTGGAAGGTGTCTATGAGCATTCACAGCCATGAGACAATCTGCCCTGTGCCGGGCATATTCTCAGACAGTCTTGGCTCCATGCTGCTGTACCTGGAGGCAGATGACAGTAACCCTCAAAGCAGGAGCCCTGACACCCTGTCAACAGGACAAGGCTGGCCTCGGGTCGAGCTGCTTGCTCTCCATCTCGGCTTTTCTTTAGACAGCAGGGCTAAGGGCAGAGTCAGCGCTCCATGTCCAGAAATGGAAAGACCAGAGAAGCACCCATGCCCTGGAAACCAGGGGACATCAGGCTGAGGTACTGAGACCCCTCCCTCAGAGAGGGGTATTGCTTCGGTTTGAGGTCTGGGGAAGAGTCCCTCAAGTATGTGTATTTGAAGGTTGTAGTGGGGATGGCCCGTGGCTTCTTTTTCCTGCCAGAACACTTAGGATAGACTCCTAAGCCTTTCTCTTGGGAGAGGGGGCATGAGACATTGTTCCCGTTAATGGCCCAACCCTGCGAGTTTCTATCTTCTCAACTGCTCAACACTTGAGAGTCTAAGTCACAATCTTTCTAAGCAAAGAGGCGGCTATGGAGGAGAGCTGCCATGCCTGCTCCCTGGAATTCCCCCACCCCATCCCCAGAGTGCTGTGTACTCAGGCCTCTGCTCTGGGCTGTTGAGATGAACCTAAGTACCTGGGCCTTCAGACATCAGTGCTTGTAGGCTGGCAATGTCTGTTAACTTAATGACTGTAAGACGAGAACCACAGGAGGCCCCCTACTCTATAAACGAGGAAGCTGGGCCAGAGAGGTTAAGTAGCTAACTCAAAGTAGCACAGTAAGTAGGAGGAGCTGGGATCTGAGCCTCAGGTTAGGCTGCAAACGGGTCACAGGGTCACGTTAATGTTAACTGTAGAGTACAGAATTTCAAGTGGCTCCACCTACTCTACACTCCCCGCCCTGGTCTGTTGCCGTGCTATGAGGGGGGACTCACGTGTGTGAGGTGTGAAGGAGGGTGGTCGTGTGGCTCCCTGGGATGTGGTGGGAGGTGGGGGTGGCATGCTGGGGGGTGTGGACCGGGGCTGCGTCTTCACTTCAGCCGGAGAGTCTGGCATTGCTGCAGTCTTCTCCTTCCTGTCAGCTAAGGAGAGAGAGAGAAAGAGAAAGAAAGAGAGAGAGAGAGAGAGAGAGAGAGAGATCAAGCAGCTGAGGGCAGAGCTGGCTAGCCAGCACCTGGGCAGAGGTCCGAACATCCACTGGTCAGGTGGACTCCAGACTCCACCCATCCAGTGGGAGCCACACGTGCTCTCACAGGTGGCTAGCATCCATGCACAGGTGAAACACAGCATCAGCCCAAAGGTGGGCTCGTCAGGACTAGTCTGTGCGAGAACCCACAGTGTGGGTTTTCATGCTCCTGGCCTATCCCGAGTATCCCCATTTGTAAGATACATGGCGAGTGATGACCCCAGATTTTCAGAGCTCAGATTCTCCTTTAGGACCTGTGCAGGGGGACAGGTGAACTGGCTTCAGCATGTGGAACCAGCATCTTAACTATCTCCTGCCCTGTGGTCCTTGGGACTCCTACGGGAGGCTCGTGGATGTCAAGATGCTTATAGCCTGGCCCCTGAAATGTGAGCCACAGGCTCAGGACACCCAGGCTCAAGCATGTTCCAGTGACCCAACTCTCAGCAAGGTGCTCAGCTCAGGGTCAGATGGGTAGGAAGAAAGTAAGATGGTGACAATGGTCAGGTGAATCCTGGATAGCCAAGGGCTCTAGAATACGTCCATGAAGCCAAGGTGGGGTCAGCCGAAGTCCAAGGGGCAGGCCTTGCTTAGGGCATTCTTTGCAGGGGATGGTGAGTCCTGGATCTTCCCTTTCATCTTAAGGAATGGTCAGGTAGGGTAGGTGGACCTGTGTAAGTTGCTTCTTTGTCATGTGACCAGCTCCCCAGAGCCAGCAAGGGGAGACTCCTGTCTGCTATAGGAAGGCTGACATCTCTGCCCCAGTGATTGCCTGCAGGCCATGTTCTGATCATATCTACAGAGATTCCCATGGGCAGGGCAGGCGGAGACTGTGTCAAAACGTTCAGAACTCCTTGTCTCTTGGCCATTATCATGGCAACTGTGGGTATCACCCCTCAACCTTGCACCCCATTTCAGGGTCTCATCGTTGGCAGACACATATAAGTTCAGGTGGCCCAGCCTCTGTGGCTGGTGATCCGTAAGCGATACCTACCAGGTGGCAGACCTCATCTATGCTCCTCCCTGGTCTGCAGAGAGGAGAGAAACTCAGAGTTACTTTAGACAAGCCCAGCGGCCTGTGATGGCTTGTGTCTGAGTCTGCACGGAGCAGGCAAGAAGCCCCCATCTTTCTGGGCCCATGAGGAGGGGCGGAATGGGAGCAGATGGCACACAGTAGCCACCCAGGCTGCGGCACCTGCTGTCCCCCAGCTGTGGCCTCTGGCCCCACCTCCTGCCGGCGCTCGGCCCCTCCCCTCCCCCAACTGTCCAGAAACTGATGGCTGGGCACATGTGTGGCCGCAGCTGTGGGGACCTATCAACACCATGCCTGGCTGTAGGGCCGATGGCCAGTCTCCGGTGACAACCACCAAAGAAGGCGACTGTGGCTGGCTGCTTCCGCACGGAGCAGCCCGTCCTCACCAGCCCTTCACCTGTCCAGTCTGCCCTTGGGCCCTTGGGCAGACAGGGCTGCTTGGATGGTATTGCCAGGGCCAAATGTCTCAAGGGCCAGGCTGGCCCTGGTCACAGGCCCGGGACACTGGGGACACTGTGTGTCTCTGAAGCCTTTCACAGGGGAGAAGTGGTTTCACCTGAGTTTCAAGCACCAAACAAAGTAGAGTCAATTGAGTGGCGACACCACGGGCAGCTGGGCTGGGCACTGTCACCTCACAGCACACTCGCTCAGTGCTGGACCACTGGTAGACACCCTGGTGCCACAGGCCACGGTACTACGTTGTTGTGGCCACCACTTGCATGACCATGATCTCAAAGGCACCCTGCTGGTGCTTAGTGACCTATAGACACTTAATTTCCTTTCTTTTAAATAGGACCAGAATCATAAAGACCAGAGGTCATCTCTCTGCCTCAGAGCCTGAAATGCTTTCACGCATGCACTCTGTGCCCAGCCCGTGACGGATCTCATTTGTCCTCACAGAAATCCTATGGTCCTGATTCCACTCAAAGCCCATTTCAAAGAGGATCGGGTACACAGAGGTGCTATGATCTGCCCCAGGTCACACATGGATCCTGGGATCTAGTGAAGGGACTGAGAGTCACCTGGTCCCCTGCTCAGGATTGCTTGCTGCTCTGCTCTTTCCCGGTCTTCCCTCCAGCAGCCTAAGGGTGTCTACTTCCCAGCATGCCCTGGGAACCTCGTTTCCCTCTCCAGCTCATCCCCTCCTGGCAGTTCCTCTGGACTGTCAGTCACCCCACTGCAGATACCTCACTCCCTGGTTGACCCATCTGCAAGGTTTGCTCATGGGGTTGAACTTCTGATACTTCTGTCTCCGCTTCCGAAATCTGGGGTTACAAGTGTGTATCACTGTTCCCAGTTTACGGGTGCTGAGGACTGAACCCAGGGCGTTGTACAAGCCACACAAGTGCTCTACCAACGGAGCTGCAGCTCGAAACCCTGCTGTTCATTTTCATTAATTTTCCTCCCCATACTGAGGTGGTTCCTCCTGGATCCCACAGGCTCAGAAAAGCCTATGGCAGGAACTAGAGCAGGAGACTTGTCCTTCCGAGGCTGTATCTTTCTGCCCTGCTTCCCTGGGGACCCTCCAGGCACGCACCATAAACAGCCTGAGCAGGGACTGGCCAGGTATGTGGCTCCACTGGTGGGCGTCCAGGGAAGCCATCGAAGAGGCAGTTCTTGCTTCCCGGCAAGCCTGCAAGTGCCAGTGTGGGGGTCAGACCCTCCAGAGCGGATCCTAGAGCACTGTGAAATCCGGGCTGCTTGGAGCTGTTTCTTTTCCTCTTGTCCCACCAGGGTCAACCCCATGGCCTCAGCCACACTCTTGCTGGGTCTCCAGCCTTCCCAGTACTCCTAGAGGTACAGCTCCATCTCAAAAAGGGGAAAGAAGTGATTTCTTTTCTTTTTCTTTCTTTTTTTTTTTTTTTTTTTTTTTTGAGACAGGGTTTCTCTGTAGTTTTGGAGCCTGTCCTGGAATTAGCTCTAGTAGACCAGGCTGGCCTTGAACTCACAGAGACCCTCCTACCTCTGCCTGGAATTAAAGGCATGTGCCACCACCGCCCGGCCTAATAAGTGATTTCTTCAAAGCCATTTAGCTGTGCAGTACAGATTTGTATCTTGTCTGTCAGTCCCAAGCCATATCATCCTTCCTTCACCCATCTGCCCAGGCCTGTGTCCCCAGGTTCTGAATTGTGTTGCCAGACAACTGGACAGAGGTTCTTTAGCCTGCTTAGCTGGACTTTCCTTGCTGTGAGGCGAGAGTGTGGGAGTAAAAAATCACAGCCGTCCTGGTGGCGGCACTGTTGACGGGTTCCAGGTGACAGCTACTGACCTCAGAGCCGCCCCAGGGACCCACCAAAGTTCATGGTCCGTGGGTGGGGCAGCCTGGATTGGAACCGTGCAGCAGCTCCAGGCCAAGCCATTGCTGTGAGCTCTTTAGTACAGGCAATTGACAAGGTGGCTGCCTGCAGCCACAGTGCGGCCCATGTGGAAGAGGTATGGAGATGTGTAGGGAGTCAGATCTATGCCCGTGTCCCTAGGGTCAACCTTCACACCAGTAGAAAGGACACAGGGTTGTGTGGTCACCCAATCTGGAGCGATCGCTGGGGAACTTCTGTCATCACCTTGATAATGCTCTCTGCCGCACTGTCTCCCGCACGCTGTTTGGCTTAGGACAACACTGGTAGTTCTTGCTCTGTGGCAGGTGGAGCGAGGGTGTGGGAGTGCCCAGCTCCCTCATCCCAGGGAAATGAGGTAAGGGGCCCATGGCATCATGCAGCCCAACAAATAGCTGTCTTCTGTGTGGCGAGGAATGTCTGCTTTATGAAGGCCTTGGCAGTCCTCATTCATACAATCCTGCTGCTCCACCTTAAAGGTAGGAAAACCAAGGCACAGTGGTCTTGTAACTTGTCCTGGATACCCAGCTTAAGAGGCCAGCAAGAAAACTGGATTTGGATAGCCTGGCCCTGCTGGTTTCAGGGGCCGCTGCAGCCAGATGACCCTAGTCAGCCTCCAAGGTCTCTAAAGTATGTCCACTGTCCTGTCCCATGCTATTTTTTTAAGGGTTGATGTTATTTTTCCCTCCAGCCCTCCCAAGAAAAGAGAGTTTATGGGCTCCCTATCCTGAATCCTAGAAACTGCATATAGGGCCTGGCAGAGGTTTGGGGATCCCCTGAGGGGCCTGAATGAATAGGGAACTCGGAGACAGTAGCACCCATATACCATTCCATGGTGCCCGAAGTTGGCAGAGTCTAAGATGAGTCTGGGAAGAAGGAGGGTCAGGGAGGCCTAGCTCCTCCCACAGCCCATCCCAGTCTCTGCCACTTCCCTGTTCCCACCCTCCAGAAAATTCCCAGGCCCCATGGCTGCTTGTGGGCCCAGGGGAGCTCCTGTGTCCTCTAAGACATTACCCAGTTCCCAGCTGAATGCTGCTGAGCATCCGCAGAGGAAGCGGCTCACTAAGGCCAGGCGGAGCCTGTGGGAAAGACCATGGAATGTGCCGGAACAGGCCACTCCATCCATCACTGTCCCCATCGGCTGTGGTTCCCAGCCTGCCCTCCCAGCTGGGAACTGGCCTAGGCCCAGCATGGAGCTGACCATCCTTCTGACTGGGTCTCTTCAGATCTCTGTATCCCTAGCAAATTCAGAGCCTGGCTTGCCGGCATAGCAAGACGGACCTCTGCAGTCACCTGGGTCACTGTGTGTATCAACAGGTCTCGGAGGTAACATTGTATCACACAGTCAGGATAGAGACTCTGGCCCAGACCTGAGCGTTCTATGTTTACCACCTCCTGCTATCCCCACCATAAATCCATGAGGTCAGCAGATAAGGAAACTGAGCCATGGCAAGGTAGGGAGCTGGGCCTCCACTCCAAGAGGTCAAATGTGAGGTTTCTTCTCTATGGAGTCTTGGGACACATTCACATGAGTGGAGACAGGACAGAAATGCTGAAATGGCTGGGCTGTGTCTCTATTTCTGGGCTGAGCACAGACAGGTAGGGGCTCATAGTCACATGGATGTCGGGGAGGGGCCTGAAAGGTACCAAGGCCCCCAGGTCTAGGCATCTCCTCCGCAAGTGCAGCCAACCCCTTACATACTGAGGGGACCCAGTGTTCCCCAAAGCAGCAAGTCCTCAATAAAAGGTAGAAGAAATAAAAGGCACTTGGAGAGGGTGGGTTCAGACTCAGGACACTGATCCGGGTGGGCCTTCTGTTTTCACATCTGTCATTTGGGGACCACAGTGAAAATCAGATGTGTATGGCATGTCATCAGGTGAGAGATGTGTGCTAACGATGGCTACTGTCTCCTTTCGTCATGAAACTACCGTGTTCCAGGGCTGAGGATATGGATAAGATGGTGCCAGGGATTGAACACAGGACCAGAGTTCAATTTCCAGCACCCGTGTCAAAAACTGGGCACAAAGGCATGGTCTTGTAACTCCAGCACTGGGGAGGTGGGAAGACAGGCTTCCTGGGGCTTGCTGGCCAGTCTAGGCTACTCAGCAAGTTTCAGGCCAATGAAAGACCCTGTCTCAAAAAAAGGGAGCGAGGTACCTGAAGTATGACACTCAAGGCTGTCCTTTGGGCTCCACAAGCATGTACATGCAAGCCCCCTCCTATACCCACCCACACACGGAGAGAAAGAAAGAGACAGAGGGAGAGATACTGTATCATTCTGCAGGAAATGTAAGATGAGATCACCCCACTGCATCCTCATAACCTGGTCAGAGTAACCAATACTCAAGTTCACTTGAGGTCACTGCAATGCCACACAGTGGGTAAGGAACACAGAGCCTTTATCTCTGGATTCCAGCCTCTACATTTGGCTGGGAAGTGGTCCAACACTGTGCCACCAAGGCCAAGGTAAATCCACGATTGTATTTCCTCGTATTCAGCAGGGTCAGCTAACCTTCCAGGACACGTTCCCCGCCTGCCACTTAAAGCTGACCGTCCCTGCTGCCCTTACTGTCCAGTCTCACTCTCTAGTTTCAGATGCTCCTGCCCCAGGGCCTTTGCACTGGCTAGCATCCCCTGCGCAAATGCCACCTTCTCCAGTCCTTTGCTGTCAACCTTCTCATCCTTCATATCTTTGGCACAACGGCTGCTGTTTTGTTTTGTTTTAAAGAATCCGCTCCCCAGAGACTCCTGAAGGTTGGGCAACACCATTCCCATGGGAAAGATGGGAAAACTGAGTGGTGGGGAGTTCACATGGCTGTCAGAGGCCAAAGATGGGGAGGCTCATTGGAATGCTTCAACATCTTGATGCTATCACATAGACTACTGGAGCATCTTTGGGAGACTTCACACTCAGCATCCATCCATCCATGCATCCATGTATCCATGCATGCATGCATGCATGCATCCATCCATCATGTACCCATCACCACCTGCCCATCATCCACCCACCCATCACCTACCTCCTCCCCACCATCCACTCTTCCATCTACCCAACCGTCATTAACCTCCCCAGCACCCATCCGTCAATCCATGCATGCACCATGCATGCACCATGCATGCACTATCCATCCATCTACCTATCATCCATCTACTTGTTCACTCATCCACCCAGTTAGAGATCTCCATTAAAAATGGTTTTGTAGGGCTGGGAAGATTGCTCAGTGGGTAAAGGTGCTTGCCACCAAACCTGACAACCTGAGCTCATCCTGAACCCAAGAACCCACGTGGTGGAAGTTAGTGAATCAACCCTCATAAGCTGTCCTCTGACTTTCACATACATATCCTAGACTGTGTCGCTACACACATTCTATACATATACTACATCAATAAATGTAATAAAAAATTAAACTTCTTTCAACACTGCAAGGCCTACAGTCCCATCTAATCATAAACAACCTGATACCCTCACAAGCAAACTCAGGCATCTATCAGTCCCTCCCTGCCCCCTCCCCCCACCCCAAGACAGGGTTTCTCCGTGCAGCCCTGGTCGCTTTGGAACTCACTCTGTAGGCCAGGCTGGCCTTGAACTCAGAGATGTACCTGCCTTTGCCTCCCAACATCTCTCCTCCTTTGCACACACAAGCAAAGCAGTGAACAGTGAGCCCAGATATGAGACACAGAGGAAGTCACACAGCAAAGACTCACTTTAGGAAGCCCCACAGGACCATCATGAGGAGCTGTGGAGACCCCTGTGGCACTGAGGACAAAAGGGCACCCTAGAGAACTGCAGCTCCATTCTGACAGGGTCGCCTTCCCTGAATGCTCAGAGCCTTGGGGTATGCACTGTGGATATACCCTAGCTGTCCTGGTCCTGAGGGTTTTCCAGCTGCCTAACATTCAGATGGGCCCTTTAAAAGGAGAGGGGTTGGTGTATGGGCAGCACAGCCACGGGGGTGGGGCAGCCATGGGGGCAGGGTGAAATAGCCCTAGGGGGCCGGTATAAGTCCTTTGAGGCTACTGAGGTAACAGGCATTGGCCTGTCCTTCCGATCCCCATCCTCTTTCAGGGGGCTTAGTGGGGGCTCTTGGACTGGACATCGAGGCCTAGCTACAGCTTCTGGAGTCACTAGGGGGTTCATGTAAGACTGTCAACTTTTCAACCCCAGACAAACTTCCAGGGGGATACAGCCCTCTCCTGGAGCTCCCCTGTGCTACACACACAGGCAACTCGGAGCCTGATCTCCAGCAGAGGACTGGGTTAGACATGGGCTCCCAGACCCAAGGCACAGCAAAAAGCCGAGGGCTTCCTCTGGGTGATTCCATGTCTAGGGGAGCAGTGTGACCCGGGGGAGGAGCTCCATCCTGTCCTGTCCAAGGCTAGGATCAGAGGCACTCAGCTTTGATCCCTGAGGCAGGGAACTTGGGAGTGGGTGGGATGCAGCCCTAATGAGTCCCAGGTGTCTGCTCTAGTGGCTTCCCACATCTGGTCTCCATCAGCCTACACCGCCATGAATAAGAAATAATACAAAAATACAGGGATTAGTGTTTCCTGCTCTCTGCTCCATTGGCCAGGCAGCCCTCCTGCCCCAGCGGTGACAGGACCCCGAGTCAAGCAGGGCTGGTCCTGCTTGGCCCTGCCTTGTCCTCGGAGGTCTGAATCAGGGCCCTTTCTCTGGCTTTAACTCTGCCTGCCACTACTCGTCCTGCAGTTCAGTACTGGGTCACCTCAAGAAGGACCCCAGAACCCCGTGATTCCCTGGTCCATGGAAGTCATAAGGTTACCATGGCAACAGTGGAGGGCTACAAGGCAGGCGTCCTGGTTCCTACTCCAACTGTGAAAACTAGGGGGCTACCTCAGACGACTCTGAACCTTAGTACCCACCCACCAAATGGGAGCACATTATGGGTGGGACAAGTGGAGACAGCAGACGCAAAAGGGTCTCATGGGCCAAGTCTGCTATGGTTCCTGTAGTGGGAGGCTGGGTCTGGGTCTCATCCCTACCTTTAAAGCCCTGGAGGACAAGAGGCAGGCCGGGAATGGACAGCTCCACTTCCAGCCTACGGTGGGAGCATTACTGGCATTTCCTCTTCCTACACCGAGTTTCAGTTTTCTTGCCTATAAAATGGGGAGGTTTTTAAGTTTTAGGCCAGCCTGGGCAACTTAACAACAAGAGTCTATCTCCAAAGCAAAAGGTACAGAAATGACCTGGGCGGTAGCTCAGTGGAAGAACACTAGCCTGGAATGGGCAAGGTCCTGGGTACTGTTGCCACTGGAACCGAAGAAAGGGAAAGAGAGGAGCTGCACCTAGAATGAGTACCCACTCCATGCGGGCGAGACACGTGGTTCTACACATGGGCTTGTGGGGGCAGCGTGGGGGCCATGGAGGAAGGCTGTTCTCAGCATGTATATGTAACCTGCCATGTTAGACTGGCTCCCCTGTGCACAGAGGCACTGTGCTAACCTGGGCTTTGGAATGACCCCTTCCCCTCATTTCACATCATAAAGCTGTGAGGTGTCAGAACTCCATTTACATATGGGGAAACTGAGGCACAGAGCCATGATATCACCTGCTCTGGTCACTCCACATCATATCACAGCCTTCCTCTGCACCTTTGCATCAGCAAGACCCCTCTCCCAGTCGTCTCCACATCCATCAGAGTGGGCTCACAGCTGTGCTTACTTCCTTACCATATGCTTAGTGAGGCACCTCTCAGGATACAAACCATCATGGATGCTGGTCCTTATGTCGATGGCATCTCCATCCCTGGACAGACACCAGCATAGATCCTGACACTGAGTGACCCTACTATAGCCTCTACATCCTCTGCTGCCCTGAACCTGCTCACTGGCTCAGCTGGGCTGGGGAACCTGTCTCTCCGGTGGGTAAGCTCAGCAAGCACTTCCTCTCATGAAGCAGGGGACAGAATCTTCCCTCATGACCGTTGAGCCACTGAGTTGGCCCTCTGTCCAGAGCTCAGTGTGTGCCAGAATTGGCCACTGCAAGGTGGGTGTGGTATCGGCCCCGCTTCACAGGTCCCCATCCTCCTTGACCCCCGCCCCAGCCCATTCTGGAGAGGGGAGTCCACTAGTTGTCCTCTGAGCAGGGCCAGCCCCAGACCGGCTATGACCAATAGGATGTTGTGAAAGAGACGTGAGCCATTAAAGCTTGGTGTCACCTGCTGCCAGCCCCACCCGCTCCCTTGTGGGGCTGTGTGTGAACAGGCCCAGACCACTTGGGGGCATGACACACACATGGGTAGAGCCGTCCCAGCGGACACAGTCACCAGAGTCCCTTGCACTCAACAGCTCCTGCCAGGCCCACCATAGAGCCGAGGGCAAGGCCAGCTGTTGTAAATACCCTCCGAGCAAAACAGCCGCCATCTTCACCAGATCAGCTGTGCCTGCTTGCCAGAGTTCGTCATGATCCAGCCTGGGGACTGTTGACATTTCCTCAGAGAAAGAGCGGGTGGGAGGGTCATGGCCCCTCATCTGATGTCACTCCTCCCAACCATCTGGAGGCTTTACTGCCCTGATTGTACCCCAGGGTCTAGGATGGGTGCTAGAGTACATAGGCTGGGGAAGACTAGGGAAAGAAACTTTGTGGGGAGCTCTCACCCATGTTGGGTGGAAACGTTCCACTATGGCTGTTTTGGTGTAGCTGTGCATCTGCCTGTAACCCTCATGCACACTCTGTAAGTAAGCCTAATAGATGCAATGGCTCATTTTCCCCAGGAGAAAATTCCCACACCAGCAACTGAGGACAGAAGGGGCTGATGGAGCTCACCTGAGGTGCCCCCTGCTGGAGGTCAGTGGTGGCTTCATAGCGCTTTGTCTGGGGTAGTTTGTTACACACCCATAACTGACTGGGACATCTGGGTTGATTTATATCTGGAAACCCACAGGTCAGTATCTGCCAATCTTAATAGTTCATCCAAGGCACAACAGCTTTGTATCTCATAAGCAATGAGTGAGATTAGCTACTTGATCATAAGAAGCCTAAATAGAAGCCTCCCAAGTGACCATCAGGAGTTGTAATACAACTGAGCAGTGGTGGCGCATGCTTTTAATTCCAGCACTTGGGAAGCAGAGGCAGGCAGAGCTCTGTGAGTTCGAGGCCAGCCTGGTCTACAGAGCTAGTTCAGGACAGCCAAGGTTACACAGAGAAACCCTGTCTCGAAAAAAAAAAATTGTGATATATGCACACAGCAGAAAACTAAACTGCACCACAATGAGAAAGGGACATACACGAAAGCACGATATGGCTCCACCTCAGAAACACAGTGGAGTGAAGAAGCCAGACTCCAGAGAACACACCCGAGGGTCCCTGCATATGAAGTTTACAAACAGCCTAGTACGGTGCTCAAAGTCAGGAAGGTAATTTCCCAGGACAGGAGGGGCCCAAGGGTCTGGGACCCATCAGGCGATGCCTGTTGATGATGTGTGTATACTGAGTGTCTTCGGACTGTATTTTCTCTGTGTGGCTATACCCCAAAGTCTCTCGACTTACAAAAATACCACAGATGCCATTCACTGACATGAAGAAGTGGCCACGAGTGACCATTCATAAGACGGCATTGTGTACCTTCACGGCAGACAAAAACACGGAGGAAAAGTGAGTACCAGCAACATGGGGCAACACTCCTGGGCAGGAGACAGTGACGTAATCTTTCAGATCAAGAACCTAAGGTCAGAAATCTTCAAAAGAAGATGCCAGAGCCCTTGGCCCAGCCTGTGAGAGCATCCAGAACCCTGGCATGCTCAGTCCTCACAGCACCCTGGGCCAAACAGAGTTAAAAGGCAGGGGAGGATGGGGAACACTGGAATTAAAGCCTTCCATGCTGTTCTCGGGGCTGCAAATGGGATCCAGATGTCCAGGCCCGCTCACCCTGCGGCTGCCTTGCAAAGGAAACACATTCCTCTCCCAGCTGCTGGGGCTGCGCAGCCAACAACTCCCAGAGAGCCGTGGGGGAGGTGCCCCACCATCTGGGCCGCCCACTGCCAGGGGAGGCTGCCAGGCTAGGGAAGGACAGCGGGAAGGGACCCCCTCAACTCTGCATGAGTCCTGGCACGCAAGGGGCATGGATGGATCTGAACCCCCAGGTCCCCACCTCACCAGTGACACCAAGAAGTCACCATTAGCAGCCTGGCATGGTTTATTAAGTTCAAATGGCAATGATAATGAAGGTTGGGTTGTGGCTACCTGGGTACTTCACACCTACTTCACTGGCATTGACAACCTTCTGGCTACGTTGTGATTGGGGGCACTTAGGCAGGGTGCCTCACCATGTCCCTAAAAGAGACCAGGGCCAAGCCTTTCAGCAGGGGGTCATGCAAAAACCTTCAATAAAGAAAAATATGAGACAGGGGAGATGACTCATTGAGTCAAGTGTTCCATGTCCAAGCGTGACGTCAGAATTCAGACCCAGAAATGGTAACACGTCTTCGATCCTGGTGATCCTATGGCAAGATGGGAGGTGGGGGCAAGATGATCTCAGAAACTTGTGACCAACCAGTTATGTCCTGTCAGACAAGGGACCCTGTCTCAAGCAAAGTGGAAGGTGAGAACCGCTGACACCTGAGATTGTTCTCTTACCTCCACATGCACACTGGCACATGCAAACACACACACACACACACACACACACACACACACACAGGCATGCATTCACACACATGCGAGTGTGTGGATGCATCTGTGAATACATGGTGTGTGCATGTGTGTGTGTGTGTGTGTGTGTGAGTGGGTGGGGGCTGGTGTGTGAGCGGGTGGGGGCTGGTGTGTACATGCACATCTTCTCTAGTGAAGGGCATGTGACCTAGGGAGAAGGTACAACACCCTGACTTGTCACAAGGTGACCTCACATGTACATAGGATGCTTCTTCAAGGGGGAGAAGCTGCTTCTGGAGAGCACAGGTGAGAAGGGTACCTCCGCTCTGCCTCCCTGCTGCCCTATATTAAATCAAGTCCTTGACTTACTGTTATAATTCACCCTCGTCACCGGCAGTGCCAAGCCTGGGTCACCTCTGGGTGGAGGAGGAGAATGAGCTCTGTTGGGTTGGAGGCAGTGAGGTGACAGCGACAGCAAAGAGCAGTCACTGCAAGTCACCACAAGCGTCACTCAACGGCCTGAAAGATGGCGCGGGTAGAAGACGGCTTAAGGGAACATACTTCTTCAGGGGACTGGGGTTAGATTCCCACCCATGTCAGGGGTCAGGGGCTCAGAACAGCCTATAACTCCAGTTCCAGGAGGCTCAGATATCTCTGTCCTCTGTAGGTGTCTGGAGTCACATCCACACGCCCCTCCTCTACATAATTAAACATAATAGATCTTAACAATGAAATTAAAAAATTTAAATAGCTATATAGGTACAGCACTGGAAGCTGGGCCCAGTGATGCAGTCTTGTAACCCTAGTAACTTGGGACATTTGGGTGGCAGTACTGTCAACTCAAGGCCAGCCTCGGCAACTAAGTGAGACCTTGTCTCAAAACAGAAAGTTAAAAAAAAAAAAGAGTTGGGAGGGCTGGAGAGGCTGTTAAGGGGCTAAGTGCACTTGCTGCTTTTGTGGTTTCCAGCACCCATATTGGAGAGTTCACAGCCACCTCCAGAGGATCTGACAGTCCCTTCTGGTTTCTTCGGGCACCTGCGTGCATATACATATGGCACTCACGTGTGTGTGTGTGTGTGTGTGTGTGTGTGTGTGTGTATGTGTGTCCCTCTCTCACACACACAAAATAAACAAACAAATACTTTAAAAAACTAAAAACCAGGCTAGGTTTGATGGTGCATACCCAGCACTCAGAAGGTAGAGGCAGGCAGATCTCTGTGAGTTCACAGCCTGCCTAGTCTACATAGTGAGTTTCAGGCCAGTCAGGGCTACATAGCAAGGCTTTTCTCAAATAAGTAAGCAGCCGAAGTTCAGTGGTAGAGTACTAGCAAGCACAAGGCTCTGAGTTCAATCACCAGAACTTCAAAACAAAGAAATAAACAACAGGGTTAGGAGAGAAAGCTCAGTGGTTAAGGGCACTGACTGCATTTCCAGAGGACCTGGGTTCGACTCCCAGCACACACATGGCAGCTAACAACTGTCTGTAACTCCAGTTCCAGGGGATCCAACATCCTCACACAGACATATATACAGGCAAAACACCAATGCACATAAAAAAAATTGTAAAGGAAACAGAAATACACATCAACAAAACCACAACTGACCAACAACAAACCAGAAACATCACTGCAGATTCTTTAAAGGACAGCAAAACTAGACTGGGGAGCTGAGGAGCTCCTTGCCATCGCTGAGGTGAGAATCTGTCCCACTCAGTCCCTGGTGATTAAACCTGACATCGTGGTGACACCCAGCCCTGTGACAACCCAGACCTGGGCAGTACCTAAGCTCTGAGGAGAGGTTAGCAAAGAGTCTGGAAACGCAAGCCAGCTAGCGGAGCAAGGAGCCCTGGGTTCTCCTGATTCACAGAGTTTCCACAGCACCTCGGACCCACAGAGGTTTGCTACAAAGTCAAAACACCAGCGCTGCTCACCTGGATGCTAAACAACAACCAGGGACTCATGGTCGCACCCGAGTGTCACATGGAGACTGTTCTTCCTCAGCCACTCCAGTGATATAATGATGAACAGGATACACGCATGGAAGACAGGGGTTTAGAGTCCACAGGGAGAGACCTGAGTCTTCCACCCTTAACGGAGGAGGTAGTGACATGTCCTGGGAGGGTGGGATGGGCAGAGGAGGGTGGACAGGGTGGGCATCTCACTTCTAGGGCTTCTCAGCTAATTTGCTCTGGTGCACAGGTGTCCTGTGCGCTGCTGTGACTGGTAGAAAGTCAGCCCTATGTGGTGCCCACTGTGGGAGGCCCAGCACTTCCTCAGAGTTTGGAAGGGACAGGCCTATGGCTTTCTTTCTCCTGTCTTACCCAGGTGACAGCATACCCAGTTCCCCTCTGGAGCATTCTGTTCTTCCACACCTAGGGCACAGGGCTGCCCCGAGAAGGCTCAGCAAGGCCCAGGCCTAGGACCTGGGTCTGAGACCACATCAGAGGAAACTTGTGATTCTCCTGCTCTAGCAGAGAAGACCACAGGCTGTCAGAAGACCCCAGGGAAGCTACGTGGGTCTGGGCCTTTGCTCACTGCTGAGGTCAGGGCTTATAGCCTTGGGCAGGCCCAGCCATGTACTCTGAAAGTTTGGCATTCTTCTGAGGCCACTCAGCTACCAGCCCAGAACCCCCACAGACTGTTTGTTCAGTGTTCTGTCCTCTGGATGACCTAAATAATCTATGGCTGTGGGGCTGGTGGGATGTCCCAGTAGATAAAAACACTTGCTCCCATGCCTTACTGTGGAGTTCTGACTCCAGAGCTTGCAGGAGAGGCTTGACTCCCAAAAGCTGTCTTCTGACTTCCACATTCATGGCCCCCACCCCAGCCCCAATAAACAGTAAATAAAAGTTGTTGCTGGCTTTCCAGGTAAGCCTTAGTCTATGACGTCTAGTGTCAAGGAGGACCACACTCTCTGCCACCCCAAGGTAGAACTCTGGGGCCCTTTCTCTGATTAAAACCTTCATGCCTGATGGATCCCAGAACATTCTTTCCTCTATCCTGCCCTAAGAACTGTCTCCAAAGATCTGCAAAATCCCAACTGAAGGTCTCCAAAAGCCCTGATTCTCTACAAAGGTGTTTTGGGAGCCTCAGGGTCCCTCTGCCCTTGACACCTGTGAAAAGAACATTTTGAGGATTTGCTGCCTGCTTGGGCTTCAGTAAAGTGTCACCTCGGACACTGCCCCTGAATCTTGTCTTCACAGGTGAGGACACACAAGGAAGCAGGCAGATGTGAACACGCTGGGCGGGTGACTCCAGGGTTGGCATTTGGACAAGGACAGCATCCCTGTCCCTTCCACCATGCTCTGCTCAGCTAACATTTCCTGCACCCTCCTGTGGTGTTTCTGGAATTTCTAGCTAAGTGTAATCAATTTCAGTCATGTATACTCTTAAAAAAGAAAAAAAAGAAAAAGAAAACCAAAGCAGGGTGTGGTGGTGTACCCTTTAATCTCAGCACCAGGAGGCAGAGGCAGGGGGATCTCTGTGAGTACGAGGTCAACCTAGTGTACATAGTGAGTTCCAGGGTAGCTAGGATTACATAGTGAGAACTGTCTCAAACAAAACAAAATCAACCCAGCTCCCCAAACCAAGGGTCTTCAAATCAAGTGTCTATCATAGGCTTTTCTCCACCCAACAAAGCCAAGGTGTTCTCCAGTGCAGACCTGGAGCTCAGCCCCCAGCCCTGCACTGCAATGGGAACATCCTACCCCTCTCTCGGGCATTACCATGGGAACACCATATAGAATTAAGTTATTAACATGCATGTCACAAAGTGAAAAGCAGGCCAGACATACAATAAGTACTTAATTGTGTCACTGTAATCAGGTGAGTTTGGAAGGGTAGGTTTTCTCACGTGCCAGCTCTCTGTGCCCTCCCCAGCAGGTGCCACTGAGTCCTCCCACTCTACGTCCCTGTGATAGGGGAATGTACATTACAGGGCCTGAGAGCCCTTGCTGCCAGCGAGTATTTGACAGGTGACTATGGAAGGGGAATTGAATTTAAAATTTTTATTTCACTCTAAATCTCAGTCACCATCCAAGAAGCACGGTAGCCCATTATACAGACTCAGACAACAGCACACTAACAGCGTGAGTCCAGAGGGTTAGCTAGATCTGGCTGGACCTCGCTTTGCCAGGCCTTCCGATGACCACAGTGGCCTGGACAGCTGTCACCCCAAGCAGGCTCCCACAACCTAGGAACAACACATCCTTTCTCAGAATTTAAGGAAACAGCCTTTGCTGGAAGCGACCGGCAAACAGATGTTTCCTCCTGGCAGGCCGAAGCCACCCGCCCTCCCCACTGCAAGACTCCCACTCTTACTGTGAGGCCAGGGCTACACAGGGGAGACTCAGTGGTTTCAATTCTTCTTTTCAGGCAGGGGGAGGAAAAAATTTTTTTAAAATGTGTTTTACAAGCCTGCCTTTGCCATTGTTTATGTAAACAGGTAAATTGTTTCCTGCCTCAATTAAAAACATCTGCCACATAAATGAATACCAATTAACTCATCCTGTTTTTAATTACTCTGTTAATTACACACAGGCAGCGGCAAGGATGGCATGGAGCAGGGGGGCTGGGTGCATCCCTCCCCCGGCACCCCTCCCCCCCTGCCTGGCAAGGATCCGAAATATGTCTGGCTGGTGACGGATCAGGGTGGCAGGGAGGTGGTGGCATCCTGCCAGCCGGGATTTCCTGATCCAAAGCTGCCAAGCAGGCGCCTTTTCTCAGAGTCTCTTGGGTGGGGGGTCTGGCCCGAACTGCCTCTGCCTTTCCCACTCGGTTGCCCCAGGACTCTGCAGTCAGGTCCTGTTGATACAGGACATCAGGGACAGAGTGCTGTCCACATACAGCTCCCCAGATCCCACTGAAGGGCAAGGCTGGAGGGCAGGAGCACAGGGTTTCACTAGCCAGTCACGCTTTGCTCTACTGCTGGGGTCAGGGGATCCCCTGGGAGGGATGGGCACCAGCACTGTGTACTGAGTACATGGGTGCTGGGTGTCTTGGCCCTCACAATTTGAAAACCCTCCACTACACCTGAGGTAGGTGTCCACTGCTCCACATTTACTCATCCGGTCCCTCCTCTCCAACCTCAGCACCACACAAACATCATCCGTTTGTTTTCAAGGAGGGAGGAAGCCTTGTCTGTCTCCTCTGGGGAGCATCGCAGCTAGCCATCATGACCTCCAAGCTGGGCTGCCAAGTGCAGAGGCCCATCCAAGGTCAAATTCCCAGGACTGGTCAGTGTCGGAGGGGAGCCCACATTCTGGCAGCACAGCTTGTGCCCCAGGCGAGATGTTAGCTTATCTAACCCTCCCAGCCTGTGCTTGGTAGATGATAAGGACGAGAAAGGAAAGGGTTTTCCAATCTCCGTTTCATAGACAGGGCAACAGAAGCCCAGGGAGGGTCAGACTGCCGAAGCACACAGCAAAGAGAGCCAACCTGCCCAACACAGGCCCTCAACCCTCATTTACATGGCTGCTTGGCTCCAACAGGGCACACTGAATTTCCCATGCCTTTCCTACTTGGCAAGACTGGATGAGACAGACCACAGAGCAGGAAGGTGAGGGAGGGCACAGCGTTAGGGTTGAAATCAGTGTCTACTTTGTGGAGCAGGGTGGGGGTGGGGGTGGGGGCGGGGGTGGTCCTTGGAATTCTTACTGGGAAACAGGAATACATGGCCGTGCAGGCCTTTCTGCCCTTTCTCCAAGGCAATGCCTGTGAGTTCCCAGTTGCAGGGGTCCAGACCAGCCTCCTGCTGCAGGATCACACAGCAGCCGCAGCTGGAGCGCCTTCTGGAGCATCTGTAGCCCACATTTCCTGCAAACACCAACTGGTTAGCGTAAGGGTCTGAGCTATGACTGGTCTGAGCTATAAGGCGCATGCCCTACACAGAAGCCGAAACTGCAGCTATGCCATGGAGGAGCAGAGGCTTGGTCTCGCTCCGCGCTTCACAGGAAGTGGAGGCTGCATCTTCTGAATGCAGCTCAGCATGTCACTTCTGCTCTCAGAGCAACCTGCGGTGGCTGTCGGGTGGGAAAGAGCCCTGACATGAGGTCCTGTGTTAGAACATGGACACTGGACTCCCTAAAGTCCACTGTGTACCTTCTTGGAGGACACTCCCCAGGACAACCAGAGAATGGAGCCCTTACCCAGGCCTTATCCAGGCCTGTTCTGGGAACTAGGACACACCTGGGAGGTGGAGGTGTCCACACGTGGCTCAGCTTTTGTCTGTTTGCCTGTTCCTTTAAGACAAGGTCTCATTCTAGTCCTGCCTAGCCTGGACCTCACTCTGTAGCTCAGGCAGGCCTCAACCTCCAGGGCCTTAGCCTCTTGGGTGCTGGGATTTCAGGTGTACACTGCCATATTGATGACAAACTTTGTTTTCTGAGAGAGGCTCTCATTCCATAGCTCAGGTTGGTCTGAAAGCAGTATACAGGTCAAAGTAGCCATGAATTCATATCGTTCCTCCTGCCTCAGCCTCTTGGATGCTGGGATTACAAGCATAAGACACCATACAGTAAAAGAATCCACTTGCCCAGCCCTGGATCTGGGGAGCACACGGTGATCCACACAGAGAGAGCAAAGACCCTGACTATGTGGACAGAGGCACATGGCTAGTGTAAGCCTTGTGTGTGGGTTTTCCACTGGTCACGACTAAAGGCACCAGGTGTCCACATCATTTCAGCTCTATACCACACCATGGTGGACACAGAGAGACCCTGGTGGATACAGAGAGACAGACAGCTCATTCCACCTCTGCCTTCCCAGCTTTAGGACACAAGAATGGTCCACAGTGGGTGGAAACTTTCCCGTCCTAGCCCCGTCAAGCTCCTCTCCTGGCCCTGGGAAGGTTCCAGGCAGGCAGATGGGCTGGTGTTGGTGCTGATGCAGCTGCTCTTGGGGAGCTGTGGGGCTTGCTAAGCTGCCTACCTCTCCAGGGGGAACCTTATGGGTATTTTGACTCATCCCACCGAACGGACTCAGGGGACCTTGAGATCTGGGGGTGGAGCCCTTGGGGAATGTTCCCGGGAAGAGGGTGCTTGCCAGGTGCTCAGCTCTGGGATCGCTTCCATTAACAGCGAGGACAACAGAGTCCCATAGAGGGTATGAAGCTGCCTGAGGTCACCCCATTGAGACGCTCACTCTAGGGATCTGCAGGTATGTACAACAGCTAGGAACTCCAACAAGCAGGAGAACCTGGCAGGCACTTTTCTGAGCAGAGAGGCAGTCACCCTAAGCGGCTGGCTGGAGTGGTCTATCCTCTGTAGCTCGTCCTGTAGGATGTTCTTAGGAGAGAGGCCAGTGTGAGTGTGTGCATGTGTGTTCTTCAGCATGTGTGTTCAGCATGTGTGTTCAGCATGTGTGTATGTATGTGTGTTCTTCAGCAGGCTCTCACCTTGCCCACCTCTTTCCTGCCTCCTGGAGGGTTAAGGGCCACCGCCTCCATGCTGGAGACTGTCTTTAAGTGACACCACACCGAGAGGTCAGGGAGCTTGCTCCTAGAATATTCAGCACTGTGGCCAGCTTTAACTGTCAGCTCGACACAGCCTACAGCCATCCGAGAGGAAAGTCTCAGCGGAAGAACTGCTTAGATCAGACTGCTCATGGCCTGTCTGTGGGGTACTTTCCTGACCGTTCACTGAGGTAGGCAGGTCCACCCCACTGTGGGAGGCACCATGCCCTAGGCAGGTGGCACTGAACCATGTAAGAAAACGAGTTGTATATAAGCCTGCAAGCAAGCCAGCTAGCAAGCAGGATCCTCCATTGTTCCTGATATAGTTCTTTGGCTGCAGTCCTTGGAGGTTCTACTCTGTGGAACAGCAAGCAAGCCTCTCCTCAGTTTCTACCCTGAGTCTCTACCCTCCGTGATGAACTATGATGTAGAATTGTTGAGATGAATACACCCTGCTTTTGGTTGGGGTACTTTGTCTTAGCAAGAGAAGGAACTTAGAACAACCAGTGACAGGCAACATATCCTTAGTCTCCTGGGGCTCAGGATGCCACTGCTACATAGAACAGGGTGGTTCTTGGGCTTAAAAGCTGTGACAATCTTTTGACATCTTTTGCACTGGGGTGGAACCTGGGGTCTTGCACACACCAGGGGTGTGCTCACCATTGAGGAACAGGCCAAGGCCTCAAGTCCTCTCCTGAAATCCAGCACAACGAACTTCAATCTGCCACCACCTTCAGGATGCCTGAAGGTCCCAGCATCCTAGCCTGCTCTCACCAATGCCAGTGTCTGACCCGTTTGGCAGAACAATTTTCAGAATATAGGCGCCCATGCGAGTTCCTCTGATTGGTGACAGTCCCTCAAGCCTTGGGGAGTGTGTTTATCAGGTGTTATATCAGACTGATGACCTGTGGCTGTCCCCAGCCCTTTATCTCAAGAGTGTGAGCACCCACCACACCAAAGTATGTGACAGCAGGGAGACCAGTCTGTAGAAATCTTTATTAGGGACAAACTGGCTGCTGGCTTGAGGTTTGAGGATAGGGACTCATAAACCTCAGTTTCCCTATCTGTAAAATATATCAACACCACCCTCTGGGTTGTGAGTGGGTTGGGGATCACTATATCAGGCCCTTGGGTGCTTCAGGGCCAACAGGGGTGGCAAGGAACACCCATTGCTTTTTCATGTCCTGTGGTTTATGGCTGCCAAGACCAGGTCTCCACAGTACCATAGGGCGGTCTCCCAAGCACCTCTCAACTCTTCTCCCCTCATTCACCCTGGGTACTTCTGCATCCTAAGCCTCTTCACTGCTCTTGTCAGGCACGTTCCTGCCTCAGGGCCTTCGCACAACCGCAAAAAAAGTGGTTGTGACCCTGCTCCCCAGCAGGTTTCAGCACAATCCCTTCACCAGGAGACCAAGCCAGTCAGGGACCTCGCATGGTCTGGGCTGAGACTCCAGCTCCATCATGTATCCCCTCCACTCACTGTCCCTCTCAGACACAGGGCAACATTTGCTGGGCTCTGGACCGCACTAGCCTGTAGCAGGTGTCAGTCGCTGTCAAAGGAACAATCCCTACCTGCTGCGTTTTGTTTCAGCTGAGGACAGAGGTCTCAGAACGCTGGCATGGCATGCAGGCTTCCACAGCTATCCACCCATCTGTGAGCCCGTGGGTGCAGCTCCAGGCCAGCGTCTCAGATGAGGGGATCCAAGAGCAACCCTGCAACTCTTGGAGCTGCTCCACAGCCAGGGTTCCCACAGCCCACCCACCTCTCCTGCAAGGATGGAGCCCTGAACACCGCGTCACTCTGCACATTGAGAGGGCCACTGCTTTCAGATTTGGCGAGAAGTAAAAAACATAATTGGCTCACTGTGTCCCCCAGGGGATCTGGTACTGGCCATGGGAGGTGAGGCATCTGTTCTTCTCCACCAGCCTCCCTGCCCTTTAAGGGTCAGAGTCAGAGGGACAGCAACCTTGGCTACAGGGGGCACACCAGCCAGAGATGGATCTCAGTTGCTCCAGGTTGGGCTGGGCTGTGGCTACCAGACGGACCGGTCTTTGGGGGAGACTAAGAAGCAAGTGGGGAACAGATCATCTGCCTCCCCCACCATACCACTTCCTCCTCAGGCCTGGTATCACCCACTCAGGGTGCAGACACTACTGGGATGCCTAAGGTCCAGCCTGTCCTGACCCTCCTATGTGTGCCCAGAGGTCAGCTTGACTCTTGCCTCCCCTTCCAGCAGGCAGTGCTGCTCCCCAGATGGCATATCTGCTCAGGCCTCCACCCAAGGCCATACTGAAAGCACTGCAGAGCTCCAAGGTCAGCTTAGGAAAAGCTGCGGCCCCAGCACCAACCTCCCACTCCTCAGGTTGCTTCTGATGCACTCACTGGTGGCCCTGGGGGCTAAGGCATGAGATGCCCAGAGGACATGGGGCAGGGATGCTGTCCCCATGGGCCCTGTCCCCATCCTGCCCCAGAACCTGTGAGCAACGCAAAGCAGCCATTTTGTGGGATCACCTGGCCTATCTATGCAAAGGGGTGAATTCTGGGTTCCCCCGTGATCTGCTGCTCTCCCTGTCGGCACCTCTCCTTTCTCTGTTCCTCTAGGGGGCCACAATCACCTGGTGTGGTCCCTTAGGAAATGTCTATCTGGGGGATCAACAGTTCCAGGAACATCCAGCTGACCCCAAGCTGCCTCCCGGACTGGTGGGACTGAGACTGTAGGCAGGGGTGGGGTAGAGACACAGAGCGTTCAGCAAGTGATGCTCCCTCAGTCCTGTGGAGAGCCTCTTAGCCAGATGGGACTCTGCAGCTAGACACAGACCTTTGCCCGCCAAAGGAGGTGGTTTGGAATGGACAAAATCTGCCCCCAGAGATGCCAGGAGGGCAGCTGGCTGGCTGGTCCTGATACTTGGAAGCAGAAGATGGCACAGTGTAGGCTGAATCCTACCACAGAGGAGGTGGTAGTGGGTCTGTGTCACCAAAGAGGCAACATTCGGGCAAGGAAGAGAAGGTGGGAGCCGTGTACATCCCGAGAGGTGGGAGTATTATGGCTGAGGGAACCAGGCAGTGCAAAGGACCCGGAGGCAGAGGGCCTGGCACATCTGGGCAACAGGGAGGAGGCAGAACCGAGCGAGTGGCCAGTGGGATGAGGGTTATGTGGTCTTCAAATCCGTGGCTCAGCTTCCTTCCTGATGGGCACTGGTGGGGACTCCTCTGGCCGCCCACACAGGATGGACTCGGGAACAAGGGCAGAAGCAGGGAGGTTGGGGACAAAACTGGGTTTAGACCATCTGGTCATAGAGCAGGTGCTGGGGAGCCCGGTGGCTGTTTGTGGAATCAAACACGGTGACAGCTTGCAGGCAGAATTGCCGCTGCTCAAACAACCCCCCCCGCCCCCCCGCAGGCACCGGTCAGGCATCCCTAAGCCAGCAGGGGACCTTGGGCGGCACTTCTTATTCCACCTGTCCCCGGCAGGGAGGACCAGGCGACCAATCACACAGTCAGCCCTGGCCACTAGGCAACGCAGACCCACTCCTCGGAATCTGTCTGATGCCCACCGCAGCACAAGTCACCGTAACCAGAGATAGATATGCATTTTAAAGGATAGCCAACAGGAATTCAGAAATACTATGTCCACCTTGTGTGCACAGTGGAACATCATTCAGCCACAGAAGTTGGGCCAGTGATGCACACTTTTAATCCCAGTACCCAGGAAGCAGAGGCAGGGGCAGGTGGTTCTCCAAGAGTTTGAGGACAGCTTGGTTTATATAAGGAGTTTTGGGCCAGCTCAAGTCACATAGTGAGAACCTACGGGGGGAGAGGGGGGATGAGGGAGGAAGAGACATACTATAACTGGAAGAACCCTGGAAACACACCAAGTGGTCCCCAATAAGACACACTGTGTGTCTGCACTGCACATACGTATACCTGCACACCTGAACTTGCTTGCATAGTATACACATAGTATACACATATAGCCCCATAGTATACACACAGTATACACATATAGCCCCATAGTATACACATTGGTCCCCACAGCCCTGCTGCAAAGACTAGCTGTTGTCCACTGTCTACGCAGAAGCCCTGCCCAGGTACCCTCTACAAAGCTACACACAGTGCCCTACAGACAGGCTGATGAACTTGGGGAGGTTATGGGGAGTTAGAGTGAGAGCTGGGGGTGTCTGCCACAGATTGATCAGGTCCTCGGGCACACAAACTATCAGCTCTGGCCCCTTTGGCGGTCCCACGCGGCACACATCCCTCAGCGCTGCCGTGACCTCTGTGTGGATGCTGCAGAGCCTCTATAGGCTGTGCACAGTGATCTTCCTCGGCCCAGAGGAAAGCCTTGGGGACCATAGCCCAGAGTCCTGCCTGGCAGAGGCTTCAGCTAAATGGGTCACCTCTGCGAGGCCGCTCTGGGTCCCCAAGTACAGTACACCCTGCGGTACATGCCACATCCCAAGAGCCACAGTGAGAGCCCTGTGTGCACACCTAGCAGCTTCTTCTTGAGCAGCTTCAGGGTATGGTTCTACCAGCTCCGGTGTCCTTCCATAAAGTAGATATTCAAAGGGCATGGCACACAGAGCCCCAAGGCTTGGCTCCACGTTCACTGCTGTCTCCACGGGAGGGGAGGTGCTGTGTAGGAGGCCACCTTGCTCGCTAGAGCAAGAGAGCAAGCATTCGGCGCAGGGTCAGGAAGAAAAGAGGGAGACCTGAGTCAGGCTACCCGATCTACTTTAGACCCAGAGATGGCACTAGGTGTTCTGAGGAGTGGATAGGACAGCCTGTACCTGTCAGCAGGCATATTGGAAATCAGAGGCACAGAGAGGGCAAGTAATTTGTAGCAGGTCACACAGCTGTGGATGAGGCTTTGAAAGCCAGAGTGGCATTCCTTTTCTTTCTGAGGACAGAAGAGAGACTCCACAGATGGGCAGGGGCCCCGAATCTCCTGACGCTTGCCTCCTCTGTAATATGGGAACAACCACAGTCAAAGTGGGTTTTCTCTGGGCTGTCTCCATGATGTTTCAGGGTGGGGTGGGGTGGGGCGCACTTCCTTCTGATTCCCACCAGTCAGCCTTGGCTATGGAGGTCTGAGGTATACGAAGGTCTGAGGTATACAAAGGGCCCTCTTCACCTGTCCTTAGGGGTGTCCTTAAGGTCCTTAGGGGAACACTTAGGAGTGTTCCCATGTTCCCATTCCCTCATCCTCTCTGTTGCCTCTCTCCTCTCCCCTGAGTAAACAGGAGACTATTCTGCTGCCCCTATGGGAGCCTCTGGATCTGCCCGGGAGGCTCAGAGCACAGGGATAAATGGCTGAAAGGGAGGTGGAGAGGGCCAGGGAGCTCAGGAGCTGCAGTCTGTGCTCTAGGAGTCTTGGCCTGGAGAAATCTTCCTTATTATGGCCAAATTCATCTTTGCTTTCCTTCCCAGTGACATCTGGCTTGCCCTGAGGTCTCACATATTACAAAAAGCAGGAGCTTGAACTTGTGTTTTATTGCCTCAGGAAGTGCACTGTCGCTCAGGGGAAGGGGTGGCCTCTGCCAAGCCACTCTCCACCTGGTCAGCCTGAGCCTGGAGGTAGAAATGAGGAACCGGAGTGTTTATCAATTCCCACTATCTCAGGTGCACACCCGGATGCCAGGCCCGGCCCAGCCTTTCCCGCTGAGGCTGAGGGCTGTTTCTACCAAGCCCTGGCAACCTGGCTCGCACATCCTGCTCCAATCTGGGGACCTCAGAAACAGAACTGAGTTTGCTCACCGTGCCTAGGAACGTTGGGCAGCATGTCGGCCAGAAAAGGAGGACAGTCACTCACTCAACCGGGGTGACTGAGAGCAACATGGCTAAAAGAGCAGGTAACCGCCTCATTGGGCTAGCGACTGAGCCCCATACCCGTCATCTGATCTAGAGGTTGGAAATTCTTGTAAAAAGGAGCCTCAGGCCTGTGGCCTATTCCCCATAGCGTCCCTCCCCTCTGAGGGGTACATCTGGTCAACCTGGATATCTATAGAACCTGCATGACTGCTAGACAACTCATTCACAGGGTTAGAATTCAGGAGAATCCCAAGTGCCCATCGGTCTCTGGAGTCCAAACCTCTCTGGGTTTGTAAAGCGGGGGCAGTGACATTGGCTGCCACTCTGGGTTGCTGCAAGGACCCAGCGAGATGAGGCAGGCCAGCGCCGGATCTGGCAATCCTGAGGTCCTAAAGGTGAGGTGGATTGCCCCCTGGGTTGTTTCTGTCATCTACCTCTACGTGGCATGGAGCAGACATTTAGTGCACAATGGCAAACATTCCCCAGGGCCAGCTCTTTCCAGGCAGAGTAGCCTCAGCAAATCCCGCTGGTGACCACCCTCAGGGGACCCAGCTCAGCGGATGCTACAGTGGGTTTGTGGCCACTGTAATAGCCAAATACTGGTTTTCAGAGGGTTTTGAGTGACACCCCCAACCCCCAATTCTGTGACGTCTGAACCAGGGATTGGGTGGCCCGGCTTCATGAAGGCCAATAATGTTGGCACTGGGGCTGAGAAGGGACTGTGAGACAGCTCTACCCCACTTGCCCGAGGAAGCTCAGCAGAGGGCCCCCCCCCACCCATAGTATCAACCCTGGTGGCTTGCAACCCTTGGGATGCACTCAGAGCTCCAGGGATGCTGAAGAGAAGACCTGGCATAAGGATCCCAGGACACAGGCAGGGGAGACTACAAAGCTGGGAGGGACCAGGCAGTCATCAAACTCACCCACCTAGGCTCGTTCATTGCACACTCATCTGGACCAGACAATGAGCTAAGTTCTGATGCTCATAGTCACTGCTAAAGAAGGCGCTGTGACCCCTGGTGCGCAGCACGCGGACCCAGAGGGAACAATGGCCAGGCAAGGAAGCTCCACGGAGGCAGCAGTCTGTGTGCTGCTTGTCCTGTGCTGGATCCTGTGCACACGTGTGTGTGCACGCACATCTGTGCAGACATGAATGAGCAAGGTGGGTTCTCTTCCCTCTTGGTGGTGGAGGAAATCCAGATCCATTAAATTTACCATCGTCCCACTGCCCTGGCATGTGGGAGGCAGAGAATGAATCAGAAAGCCCCAAACTCATCCTGCTTGCGGAGCAGCAGGGGAGGGAAGACCATTCCAGAAGGTGGTGGGAATGCCTCTCTTGACATCCCCTCCTGTCTGCCTCAGAGGAGGCTGCAGCTAAGCCTGGCCCTCCACGGTGGGCAACCCCACTGGCTCAGATCTTGTGGCCCAGTGACCCAGCCTGCCAGCATTTGCATTTACAGATCCTCGTGTAGGAAGGAAAATGAGTGTCTTTCAGTCATGCAGAAATGAAAATATGTGGAGTCCAATCAGAGAGATTTCCTGGAGGTGGTAACTCAATTACATGGATAACCCAGTGACAGAGGAAGGGCTTGACAGGGACCTCGAGGGCTGGTGGGTGGCCCACAGCAAGCCCAGAGCATCCTGCAGGGAGCTGTCCAGGGGTGTCTTCCATATGCCAGTCTGAGCTGGCACAAGCAACAACATGGTGGTGTGCCAGGTACACATGGCCCTCCCTTCTCTCCCCAATCATCAAGATCACAGCACCTCCCATGAGGGTGGATTCCGCCAGAAAATCAGTCCTAACGTGATATTCTCCCTCCCTGCGTCTGTCTAGCTCCCAGGCAGCACCAAGCATCACATCTGTTCCTTCTCTCTCTGCTTTTCCCTCTCTGTGCACAAGAGTGGCTGTGGCCCTGCAAAACATAATGCCAGAGCGTCATTTCATCAGCTTGATGGGCTCCCAGTGCCAACTGGGGACAGCCACATTGTCTAGCTTCCGCCCTTCGGTGGATGGGGTGGGCGACAGTGTGACCCCAGTGTGTCCCTATCCACAGCCTTCCATGCACAAGGCCAGGAATCATTCACAAGGCTTTCCTACCTCTTCCCAGGCCAGGAGCCAAGTGCATTCTGACCAGGTATGGTTGAACTCTCTGGGGCCAGCCCCTGGGATTTGGGGGAGATAATGAGAGAATCCCAGCCCCAAGAAGTTTCTGAAACCTTCCAGCAACTTGCAAGGGCAATGCCAGGGCACAGTGACCGCTCCCTTTGTCTTCAGCCAGCCCCATCCTCTGAGTGGCTGCCTGGGAACCTCCTGTTTCTGATCGCTGGGAGGAAGCACACACCCAGCCAGACATAATGAAGCCACATCCTGGCCTCAGGGTAAGAGGGACGGGTGTGACAGTTGCTGGGATCAACCCCACAAACAGGAGCATGAGATTTTCTGTTATTTAGAGGAACTGGGCTCTGAAAGTCAGCTTCAGCTCACATGATCAGATAGTTCTATTCATGGGGTAGGGGTCCCCACACTCTAAGTCCATTCAGCACTTTGGTCAAGAAGCCCAAACACACTAAGTTCGGGGCTATGCATTCAGAGTCAGCGGCTCCAAGCCAGGAGCTGCCAGCCTGGCTGCCTTCTGCTCCACCTTAGTCAGCCCGACTCCGGCTGAATCTCCAGCCATCTGTCCCTCCACGGTGCTCACACCTCCTCCCCGCTGTTCCCACAGCCTGGCTCTGGGCCTGCCCTACACACAGATGGACCGTTCCCAAAGGCTGTGAGAAGGATCAGAGCCGGAGGCTGTGCCTGCACCTGGCTGTCAGGACCCCAGGGAGGGCGGTCATGATCCCCCTCCCCACCACCAGGAAGGATGCTCAGCCCCAAGGCCTTAATGGCTGATCCTGGGACCAAAATAAGAAGGGGGAAGGGCTAGAGGAAGCAGCAGACCCTCTCTTGCCAGCCCCATCTACCCGGGGGTTGCCCTCTGCTTCTCCAGTCAGTACCAAGCACTGTCATTCAGGCTACCAGTCTTTGTCAGGAAACCCAGTACCCCAGGGGGCGCCTGTGGGTGGTGGTGAATCCGTACTCCTCCAACGACTCAGCTCCCACCTAAATGTTAACCACACACACCCTGGACAGGTCAAGCTGTCTGCTCACCTAGGGTGGGTGCACTCGGTCAAATGAGTGGGCAGAGTTGGCTCCACCCTGCCGTGGGCACGAACTTTGTAAAGTGGCCGGGAAGGGGCGGAGGGCGCAGTGCGGACCCCCGGGAGGGCAGCCATCGGCAGAGTAGGGTGGGTGACAGCGTCGGCGCTGAGCGGGGCAGAGGCTGCACTTACGGTCTGGGCTCCAGCGGACTGTCGCTCTCTTGCAACCCGGTTCTCGAAGTGGCTTTTCCTTCTCACTCGTTCGCCACCTCCATAACTTGGGGGCGAGCCGCACGCTGTCTTCTCGCGCCGCGCGGGGCTCAGGCGCGCGGCGGGGTCGGGGCGGGCGGGGCGGCCGCCTGGGCCATGCCGAGTGCGCTCGGCCCCCAGCGCGGGAACAAAGCGCGCACGCCGCCCGGGCGGTTTCGGCCTCGGCGGCCGCCGGGTCCAGCCGCCGTGCCTTCGGCTCTGCTGCCGCGCGCTCGCCCGCGCGTCTCACGGAGCCCCGCGGCCCCCGCCCCGCGCGCTCCGCCCCCGCCTCCCGCGCTCGGCCGCCGCTGCGCCACCTGCCTCCAGCCCGGCGCCCATCGCGCTCGCTCCGCCCCGGGGCGCCGGCCGCGGGAGAGAGGCCCGGTTCCGTGCGCCCGGCGCCGCCCAACGCCCAAGCGGCTCCCGCCTCCACCGCCTGGGTGGCCGCGGGGCCCCGGGACGAGCCCGGCGGACTTGGCTATGGGACCCGACTCAGGACTCGGGGACCTCAAGAGCGCCAGGCCACGCGTGGGACCCCGTGTGGGTGCAGAAGCGCGGGGCTGTGGAGTGAGAACGGGCCGAGGAGCCCCAGCGCTTAGCCAGTGTGCGGAGTGCGCGCGGCGCGGGGCAACCTAGTGCGGGGCGGACTCCTCGCTGTGCGCCCCCGCCCCGCGCAGGCCGCGCCCCGGGAGGGCGGGCGAGCTGAGCGCACCGCGCACACCCACCTCGGAGCAGTCGCAGCCCGACGGCCTCGCTGCTCTTGGAGCCGCGGTGTCTATTCCCGGACGGGAGGCGGGCGCCCCTCCTTCGGCCGCCGCGCCCCCCACAAGCCCTCCCGGGACTCGGGCCACCTGCGCGTTCGGCCGGCAGGGGGCGCGCTACTCCCGCCGCGCACGGCCTTGGTCCCCTAGGCGCCAGGCGACCTGCTGCAAGAGGGGCTCAGGATCTGGTTCTCCCCACCGCCCGCGGGCCCATCGTTCGCATATGCTTTGCATTCGTTTGCATATCATTCATTTTAATGTCAACCTGAGGAAAAGCCCCCAGCCGCTATTTCTGCCTGTCCCTGTCCTACTTTCTCCTCTTCCTCCGAGCCTTCTCCCCACCCGCTTTGCCCACTTTGCCTAGAAGCGCCCTGTGACAAGTCCCAGGCGTTCCTCTGGTTAGTACATTTGAGCAAACTCGCTGCACTTTCTTTTCTTCTCTTCCCACTGTTCCTCATACACTTGGCTTCTTTGAGACTAGGGGGAGACCCAGGGTCACGGTCTGAGGAAGCAGAAGGGGCCAGAACTTCAGATCAGCGGGGCCTTGATTTTAATCTCATTAAGCATAAATTTGCATGTGAAGAATAAAAATCTAGCAATATGCCCAAAAAAATCTCCCACTCCACGCTTGCCATACTGGCCTGTCACCGCTCCTCCCCCTACCCCCGCCCCCCAGCTAGAGGGTTCCTCTCAGGAATCCACTTCTGCATTCTTGAAACACAAGACAGCGATCCTCCCCCATCCTGGCCATCTTGGACCCCTGGTTCTCCCTCTGTGGAGAATGGTATCCAACCCTAGTCTGACACCAGCAATATCCACATTCAGATCTCTCTTCATGGCTGTACCTGACCACACGGGCTGTATCTATCCTGGAGCAGAGCAGAGGGTTCTGAGTCCATTTCACAGGGCTGGATATATGGCTTGAGACCACAGACTTCATAAACTAGGCATATGGACACCAGCTGTGTAGACTTCTAGCATGAAGGGACTTTTGTATGTGCACTAAGAAAGCAAAGCACTGTTCCCTTCTGAGATACAACCATGCAGCGTTGCCTGGGTGGAGCGACTTGACAACAGAACTCTTAAGCCAGTCTCTGGGAGCTCAGCCTGATGCAGGAGCTGGGCCCTCAGGTTGGGCTGCAGGCTTTTCCACCTGGTGCTGGTGGTGTGTCTGTTTTGTGGCAAGTGGCCATTGGACTTAAGAAAGTGCCACGTGTCTTTAATCCCAGCACTCAGGAGGCAGAGGCAGGCACATCTCTGTGAGTTCAAAACCAGCCTGGTCTATAGAGCGAGTTCCAGGACAGACTCCAAAACTACACAGAGAAACCCTGTCTCCAAGAGCCAAAAGGAAAAAAAAAAAAAAGCTCACAACCCCTGTTGGAGATACAGATTCTAATGTAATCGTGAGCTTCCCCACTCAGGAAGCTCTCCTGAGAAAGCCATGGCTGCTGGATGGGGAAGGGAATGGAGGAGCACTGAGTGCTCCTTGTGTCCGGTGGGCGGATCCCACAGCAGCACTGTCACTTAGGTCCTGACAGCTGCAGCCCCTACATTTTCCACGAACTGGAAAGGTATTTCTAGAACCCATTTGTTAGGCAGAGAAGCCTAGTCTCTTGCCCTCCTGGCCTCCTTGCTCCTTCACTAAAGGCTGGTTCCTTGTGGGAATGGCCAGGTCACAGTTCTTTTTCATGCTACCTTCAGGAAGCTCTCAACCACACAAAAGACATGTAGACACACCCACTCGGAACAACAAATAATCACCAAGCATCAAGCGTCTAATGGACATGCTAGAGACAGTGGAATCAGGAAACCAGGTGCTGCCCGACACTTTTATTGTGTTTATTGTCCATGGAGACAAGGCTCAATTCAGTTCAAAGAAGCCACTGTCCCTTGCTTATGGCATCGTGGCCTTCCCTAGTAAAGCCAGCTCTCTACCTTTATCTGGTCCCTGCTTCCCGTGGAGGGTCTGAGAGGGGCTCCTTGGCCCTCTTTTGACTGTGCCTGGTCACGGCCTCCAAAACAACAGAGAAACCCTGTCTCTCTGTACACCCAGTACAGAGCCATCACCAGGCTCATATGCCTTGACTCATAACTGGGGCTCTCTTTGGAATGGATAGCCTTTTCTCTAAGGAAAACAGTCTCAGGGCCCACCATTTCCAGCAGCACTTGGGTTCATTCTGCCATCCTGACCCCTCCAAATGGTAGCATTTTTTTCCCTCATAGCTCCCAGCTCAGGATTTTGATATAAACAAAATTGACATGAAAATATTTGCCCAGGGATTCTTGACTCACAGTTCATCTATTAGGATTAAACTCTTTTCTGATACCCTATAAAGTTTACAGCGGAGCCCATGCCACGTGCCAGGCACTACCCCTTCCTACCTTGCTCTCTGTAGCCCTGGGAGATGATCTTTCTGCCAGTCTGCCTGCCTGAGGAGGATGCTGGGGACCTGGATGTCACAAGCTAGTGTTTGGCAGAGCTGAGTGTTCCATTCGGCCAGCCCAGCCCGAGTCCCAGCTGTCACCTGCTGTTGACCTTCAATAATAATTCTGAATAGCTTTAGACTCCCTTAAACACGTCTCTGTGATATCGAAAAACCTTTAACAGGAGTTTAGATATCTGCCAAGAAAAGAAAAGTTGAGAAAATACTGGTATTTTAAAATAAAAGGATATCTAGGCCAGGCGTGTTGGCACACAGTCTTAATCCCTGCTCTTTCTCAAGAAGCGGAGAGAGGCAGGTCTCTGTGAGTCCAAGGCCAGCACTGGCTAGATAGTGAGTTTGAGTCTAGCCAGGGCGATACAGTGAGACTGTCCAATAAAATATAATAAGACAAAATAGCATCTAGTGGGTCATAGATAATTATAGGTGCTGTTATCTGTTTTAAAATAAATTCTCCTTAAAAACCTTACTCTGGTCCAAACAATGAGATTTTATATACAACCAAATATATGCTCTATGGAGGAAAAGTCTGAAGAATTAGAACTTTGAAGTGTAAAACTTCCACCGTGCAATGATATTGTTGGAAGAATAAGACATGTTACAATCTCGATAGCGTATGTGTAAACGCAGATCTGGAAAAGGGCTGTCACCCAAAATAAGCAAAGAGTCCATAAGATTAAACAATAAGAAAACAGACAACCCAATTAACGTGGGTCAGATGCCTGAACAGATGTCTCTCAGGGTAGAGGAAGGCGAAGTACCCGAGTGCCTGAAAAGACCCACACTTCACGAGTAGCCAGTTTGCACACACACTAAATGCAGCTTAAAGCACAAGTAAACAGAGTCTTCTAGGCTGGAGATGGAGTTCGGGTGATAAGAGCACTTGCCCAGTAGGCACAAAGACCCGGTTCGATCTCCAGAATCTCATTAGCTGGTTATGGTGGTGCATGCCTGAAATCTCAGCACTCAGAAGGTGGTGGTAGGAGGAGCCAAAGTTCAGAACAAAATAGACCCACCACCACCCCACCACCTCACCACCACGAGCAACCACCTCCTCCTCCACCACCACCTTCACCACTACCACCACCGCCACCACCACCTCCACCATCTCCACCACTTCCAACACCAACAACAACCACCACCTCCTCCACCACCACCCCCCACCCCCCCAATACACCTCCACCACCATCACCACCACCTCCACCACCACCACTACCAAAAGCAAACGAACAAAAACTGTCTGTACAGAAGGAAGCCTGCCAGCTCCTGCTTACAGCAAATGTATTTATAATTGCTCCAAGTTAGAGGCAGTGGATCAGTCACTGAATAGATATCACTGTCTGGGACACATCAGATGGTGGATGTTATTCATTCGTACGAAGATGAGAAACCCTGAGGCATCTCAAGTACACCTTGTGGAGAGAAGAAGCCCATTGGGGAGGCAGCTCTCTGTGGCCCAACTCTGACATAACATCCTTCAAACAGGAAGAAGGAAAGGGCAGTGGAGAGATTTGAGTGCCTGGCTTCTGACTTTTCCGGCTCAGTAGGAGCCCTTTGTGCTCCCCAACCCCTGAACGCCTGGATCCGGTTGGGTCAGGTGGGGGTAAGGCAGGGAGGCTCCTGTGGATGACACGTTGATGGCGGACATTATCATTAGACATTTGTCTGGACTCACACAACACAACACCCAATTCCTTGTTGGATCTTCTGAGGAGCTCATTGTAAACATGGGTTCTGGTCAGTAATAGTGTGTCTGTGTCCCCCCCTCTATCGTTACCAGTGCCTGACACCAGTGCCCCTGCTGGTGCTGTGGGGATTCAGGGGTAGCTCTGCTCTCTGATCAGTCTCCCTGAAAATCCAAATCGGCTCTATAATGCTTGGTCTGTTTATTTTAAAAAGCCTGGGAGACGAAAAATAAAGATATCAATGACATTTTAAGCATCTCATGTAAATAGTAAAGGGTACGCGCAATTGAGAAGGCATAGGGGAATGGACGCTGGTCTAGCACCTGGATTCTTACATGGCTCCTCTTCCCCTCAATGCATATTTCTATTCTGTTCAACAAGGCTTAGCCAGCTGCAACGTCAGATGCTTATAATCCCAGCATATGGGAGCCGAAGCAGAAAGATAGTGAGTTCCAGGTCATCCTGGGCTATATAGAGAGACTCTGTTGAGGAGGAAGGAGGGGGAAGGAGGAAGAGAGAAGAGGGAGGAAGAGAATGAGGAGGGGGAGAGGAGGAAGAGGAAGAAGGTGACATGAGGGAGTTGAGAGGTCAGGCTCTCCAGGTAAAAGTGAATCACAGTGTGTACAAATCCAGGAAGCTGAAGTTCCAGCTCTAGGCGGCACAGACAGCAGCCTCGGGCCAAGCTACCTCAAACAGTGCAGCTTTGGGAAGCGCTGCCTGCTGCCTTCCGCCTCTGCTGAGGTCTAAATGCTTTTCATATGCCCACTTGGGAATGATGCATTTCTGCAGGTGAGGAAGCTGGCCCTGGGAGATTCAAGTCTTGTGGTGGTGGCTGGGATGAGTTCTGACTTCACCCAGAAACCTTCATGCTTTTTGTTCCCCCACCTGCTTCTGAATTTCCTGGTTCAGTCCTAGCCCTTTAGCTTCCCCCACCCCTCTTGGGGCCATCTACCAGCCAACCGTACAGCGTATGACAGTCTTGAGGCAGGAGGACGGACAGATGGCTGCCTCTGTTCCTTTCAGACAGCAGGGAACAAGTGTGAGCTTTTGGCAAGGACGCAGCTATCACAAGGATTGAGACCAAGTGGAGAGGGGCAGGGTGGCTCAGAAGTGGCCTTTGTGAGTGGGATAACACTGCATATGCCACAGGGGCTGCCAACACAGGTCTCCCTCCCCAGCAACTCACATCCTGCACCCAGAACTCCGGGGGCCAACGCATCTATACCGTCCCGTAGGACCTCCAGAAGTCAGAGGGGAGAGGAAGCTTCCACGACCTCTCTCCCTTTTGGAAGCACTGATGACTTCGGACTGTGGGAAGACATTGAGCTTCCCTTGTCTGCTAAGACCCCTCTACCTCTCATCTGCATGCGAAAGCAAGATTTGGAAAATCATTGGAGCCAGCCAACAGTGGATGGCCACAGAACTCTGCAGGAGGGCTCGCTCAGGGTGCCGCTCATTTGCAGGGCACTGTGACCATTGTTATGAAGAGACTTAAGACTGAGCCATAAAGTTACACATTAGGAGTCATCTGCCAAAGTCTCTACTGTCCTGGACACTGCCCAACAACGACAAGGTAGAGGACCTGTCACCTGTTCTGAGTGACAAGACCCAGAACAAGAAACAAAACCCGAAACAAGACCCAGAACATCTCTGATCCTCTACCTCTGATCCTCTAGTGGACAGAGAAGAACCGGGTCCAGGCTTTGTCCCTGAGTGAAGAGGAGAGCACAGGCCATAGATTAGGGAAGACCCAAGGGGATGCCCTGGGGACAAGAGGCCACAGCAGCACTGCACGGCTGAGTGACTGTGTATGTCCTCTGTGTGCCCTGCCTTCTGCTGTTCTCATTTTGGAACCCTTTCTGCACCATGGGAACCTTCAAGCTGTTGCTCCTTCCTTTACTCTCCTCTAGGCTGGAGGTGGTATATTGGGGTGGGGGTGACTGCAAGCCCTGGAATCAGTGGGAGCCATAGCCATACATGTGTCAAGAGGGCCAGAGACTGTTCTCTTGTCTTGGCTCAGCTTCAAACGAGGCGCTGCCAAGCACACTTGAGGCAACCTGCTTACATGCATGCCAAGGAGTGGGGGTATGATTAGGCACTGTGTAATGTCCCCAGAGATGTGGAGTTCGCTTGCAGACTGTATCAAGGGCCAGGTCCCACTGTGGATAAATATACGATGTATTTTCCTCTTTGCTTGCAAAAATCAGCTGCTCATAGTTAAAGAACACATTGTGAAGCACAAGACACTAAGCACACTAGCAGAGAAGGGCACCTGTGGCGGATGTAAGTCAGCACAGAACCCCAAGAGTGACACATCTTATTGTGTGATGGTGACAGCTTCTGCACTCCTCAGGGCCCTGACTCACCCTGAAAGATGAGAAACAGGCTGGGACATGTGCCCGAAGGACCGAAGGCTACAATACACAAAGAAGGAAGAGAAAACAGCAGGCTGGGGTGGCGTTTAGTGAAGCGCTTGCCACGCAAACATGAGAACATGGGCTTGATCTCCAGGACCCATGTGAGAAGGCCAGGTGTGGTGGTCTGTGCTTGTGATCCCAGCATTGGGGAGGTGAGACAGGTTTCTGGGGTTCAGTGAAGGCTACTCACCAAACTCTGGGCCGGTGAGAGACCCTGTCTCAAAAAGAAAGGTAGAAACACCCAAGGTTGTGCCCCAGCCTCCATATGCACACATGCACACACACAGAGAGGATGGATAGATGATAGATAGATGGATGGATGGATGGATAGACAGACAGACAGACAGACAGACAGATGGATAGGTAGAAGCAAATGCAAGCAAAAATACAAATTGTAAAGTATGTGAATAGGTAAGTCCCATGAGGATAATGGGGACACTCCTCCCAAGGTCAGCTGTTTCTCCACTCCTCTGCCTTCAGTTCAGGCTGCCCTGATTCTCCTCCACATTGTGTCCTTCCCTCTCCCTCTTTATCTGTGTCTGTCCATGGCTTATCTGTTCCCTGCTCAGCTCTGGTGTCCCGTCTGGCTACTGTCCACTGCTTTTCTGCTCCTGGAGTGCAGTACCACTGCATACACTCACAAGTGACTTCATGCCATTTCATGCCACTCCCTAGGAAACGTTTTTTTCTGTTTTTGCTTTTGTGGGTAATATGCAGATAGACATGTATTTTTTTTTCCCCAAGACAGGGTTTCTCTGTGTAACAGTCCTAGCTGTCCTGGAACTAGCTCTTGAAGACCAGGTTAGCCTCGAACTCACAGAGCTCCATCTGTCTCTGTCTCCCAAGGATTAAAGGCGTGTGCCACCACCACCTGGCCCCACACATACATTCTTGCTACATAGCTAGTCTTGGTTGGCCAAGTACTTACTATGTAGTCTTGACTGGCCTTGGATTTACAGGCTATCTTCCTGCCTCAGCCTCCTGAATAATAGGATTCCAACTATATTAGCTCTATTTTTGCTTTTTTAAAACATCTCTGAATTCTAGCCTGCACCCCATCCTGGTAATAATCAATGGGACCTCCGGCCTTGATGCTATTTCAGCACCCCCTATGTGGCTTCTCTGCCCCTATTCCTTGGCCTTAAGTGGGCACCTGGTTCAGATAAGGAGGGTGACCACCTGGCCACTCACGGTCCTTCCCCGGGATTGTTTTGGCTAACAGGAAAGGAAGGCATGCCTCTGGTTTTACATGGGAGGTAAGGGCCGGATTGTCCCAGGCCATCTGCTGGGACACAGCAGAAAGGACAGGCGGGGGGGGGGGGACAGAGGACAAGGACAGACAACCTCCTGTCACAGATGTGCTTGACTGACTCCCTGGAGCTGGTTCCTGTCACTTGTAGCCCCATATTCCTGAATGACCCACACCTGGCTGTCCTTTACTGCACACTCAGAGCTGAGTGGCTCCTGTAACCCAGCGCCTGCTGTGACGGGAACAGGCTCGCTGGGAGCACACAGAAGCCAGCACAGCTCATCCATCAAGGCCAGGCAGCCGATGATCTCCCGACCCACAGTGTCTGTTGCTGACAGGCCGTTTGTTATCACTGGAGCCAGGCCTGGTGGTGGGAGCTTCTCTCTCCATCCATCTCCACATGAGAGAATGTGACATGGGGAGGCTGGTGCTGTCCCCTCCAGCTCCAGATAAGGTTCAGCTCCTGAGCTGCCTCCTCCACACCCCTCCCAGCTCCAGGCCCATAGACACTCTGTTTAGAACATTTTGCAGACATACATTCTCAGTGAGGGTCCTGCCCAGCCTCAGCATATCCCATGGGAAACTTTCCTCTGTCCTGTCCCCATGATCTCTGTGGTTCTCCTTGGTTGAGAGGAGGCCCCCGGCATCAGAACATGTGGCTTCCTGCACCCACTGGATGCTGAGGTGCAAAATGTCAGGACCCCATCAACATTGGGACTCTGCAAGGATGGTGCCTTGGACAAAAATAAGGAAATAAATAACCATTCATGGAACCTGCCTGGTCTGATGTATCTGTCAATCAAGTCCCACCTTCTCAAGCAATGACAGAGGAGAGGACGCTGTTAACAGATGGCTGTGCCCAGGTTAGGGGGGTCACTTCCTATGTTCCCCTTAGTGATTGATCCACAGCCCCATAACCTCAGTGAGTGCACAGACTAATTCTGGACTCCGTCATGGGCCCAGAGAAAAGGGAGCAGGTCCCAGATATTGCCCTGAATCTAGGGAGAGGAGTTAATTACAATGTAAAGAGACCTAAGAGCACCCCAGTCAATTCACTGATTTTGCACACAAGGAAACTTGTGAGCCTTGGAGAGGGAAAGGCTAGGCGGCGGGGGGGGGGGGGGGGGGGGAAGCACGTTGCCCTTTGGCGTTCTCGGCTCTCCAGGCCAGGCTCTGTTCCACCCAACTTGCCTGCCCCTTATGAGACCACGTCTTCTGCAGATCAGAAGGGCGTGTGGCCAAAGTATCCAGGAGTCTCTGTAGGGTTCTTGTGTCAAATGACTCAATATTCTCAGGGAAACTCTGTGCAAAGAGGTATGGGAGCTGCCCCACCTGCCTATCCATGCCTTCCCAGGGTGCTTTGCAGCTGCGATGATCATATGCCTGGTTGTGGGGCTAGAGTTGGGTCTCTTGAGTATTGCCTGAGGATAAAGGGTCAAGACATAATGGCAGAAGACCCTGCCTCCCTCTCTTGATCTGTCTGGGTAGCTCCATATCTAAAAGGGAGGGCAGGAAAGACCAGAAACAAGGACTGAGGCTCTGGGCATCACCATGCCAGTCATGTGTGGGAGGTTACACGAGATTGTGTGGTTTCTGTTCCGTGTCCTTCTTGGAGCTTCTAAGTGTGCTGGGGACAAGGCCCGTGGTGGAGGCCTGATGACAGTCACTCTGTAGAGAGTGATTATGTGCCTGGAGAGCTGGCCCTGGGCTCCTGTGTCACACATTGGCTATGCTGCAGACCCGGACATGTGTCTGGTGGGCGACACAAGTCTGAGGGGTGGGAGAGGCTTCAGGGAGTCATGAATGAGCTTGGGGGCTCTTAGACACAACAGATTTAGGCCGTGTGACCATCCAGGGACAAGGCACCTGTCACTGCTTTTCAAGGCCCAGGACCATAATTTCTGTCTATTGAAGTTGTAATTTACCGCTGGGAAAATAAACATTTGCGTTTGTTTGGCTGACGACATCCCATGAATGTTAATCCAAAACCCCGGGTTTTGCTGAGGGGCTGACTTCCCTCCCTCGCCTGGCCTGGGCTCAGTCCAGCCTTCGCACCTGCTCCAGGAATCCTGTTTTCTCTACAGCCTCAGTTTCCTTAGTGTGCTGGGGGTGCCAAAGGGTTGGGTCAGTCCAAGGGTACCACCATCCTGGCCAGAACTGACTGCCATACCTTCCTATGTTGCAAGAGAAGCTGTCTGAGGGTCTGGTAAAGTTTGGGGTCCCATCTGGAGTTGTAGGGGCGCTGCCTGTATGGACTGGTGTCACTTGGCAGGTGCACATATGGAGGACAGGGCTGGGAAAGCCAGAAGCTGGGGAGGAGGGACTGTCCCACCCCTGTGTGGTTGACACCTGGAACTCTCCCTCAGTGCCATGTCTAGCCGTTTAGGATGAAGGTCTGTTTCTGAATACTGAGCTGTGCAGCGCCATTAGCTTCTGACACGTAGACGATAAACCTTGAAGAGACCCAGCCATTCTAGGTGTCTCCCGCAGAAAGCATCTACCCCAGAATCTGATGCCCTTCTCTAGAGACCCCCATCCTACCACCAACTTCAATGTGTGCCTGGACAGGGGTCTTGAACTAAGTAGAAAGGAGGATGTGAGATGAACACTTGCAGATGCAATGTGACCAGATGCCTCAGGCCTCTTGTCTCCGTGCCTTCCCTGCCATGATGCACTGTCCCCTCAGACTGTGGGACAAAACAAACCTTTCCTTCCTTAAGTCGTTTTTCCGGGTGTTTTGTCATAGCCGTGGGAAAAGTAAGTAACAAACCCTGGAACTCACTATGTAACCTGAAATTCAAAGTCATCCTATCTCAGCATCTCGGCGCTGGCGATGACCACCACATCTGGGTTCACCTAGCCTGGGACACACGACACATAGCCATGCCCCAAATCTGAGATCTGGAGCACCCAGGTCAACTTGGAATAGAGGTCCTTTGGGGCTCTGATGCTCCTAGAGGACCCTTGATAGGCGCTTACGGTTCTCCTACAGAGTTTTCATGCCACAGATCTGGAGACGCAGCCGGTGTTTTTGGAGGAGGATCCTGGTCAGAACTGCTCCAGAACAACCTCTACTCCTTACCTCTCACCACCCCAGGGTTGGTGGACTTCCAGGGCTGACCCAACCACACTCACACCCCTCAAGTTAGGGAGTGTAAACTGCGTCAGAGCTTGTGTAGGGACAGCAATGCCTCTTCAAGTCTAGGGCAGTGAAGATAAAGGTGACGGCCAGATCGCAATGCTACCTTCTGCCACCTTACATCCATACACTGCCCTGGCCACTGTCCTCATTAACATATCAGGTAAACAGAGACTCACTGAGGAAGACGTACGGCCTCTAGGTGGTGGGGTTGGGGTCTCCTCAGACCAAGAGTAAAGTGCAGACAAACTGAAAACGGGGCATCGTCCCCAGGACTGAATGCTAGTTAGCTGTAAGGGGAAGAAACACTGATACACTACACACAGGTGACCCTGAAAAATGGCACTAGGTGAAAGAAGTGGTCAAGCAGGGGCCTGAATGGTGTATGCTCTCTTTGATAAGAGACGTCCAGAACGGGAAAACCCAACAGAGACAGAAAACCGGCTAGTGGTGGCCAGGGAAGGAGGGGACAGGGAGTGACGCTCATGGGAGCAGGGCTTCCTTTAGAAAGCAGAGAATGTTCTGAGAACTGCACTGGCTATACGCTGGCCGTGGCAACCGAGGCACCGAGTGAGAAACAGCTGGCTGATGCCCTTTAGTCATAGTGGAGCTGCAGGAAGGACTTTGGAGCCACTGGCTCTGCGCTTGCTCAAGGGTGTTGGGGGGTGCAGCCCCCTCAAGGCAAGGTGGCCTATCGGGGGGGGGGTCTCTGGGTGTGGCTGGGATCTAAAATAACTGCAGGGTCTGAAACTTCTGAGGAGAAGCTGAGGGCAGTGTGGCTGCCAGGAGGAGAACTGTTCCAGGAAGGAAAGGAGAAGTTGTCTTGGTGTGTGTGTGTGTGTGTGTGTGTGTGTGTGTGTGTGTGTTGAGGGACTGTGGTAGAGCCTGGGGGTGGACAGAGGCAAGGTGAAGGGATAAATAGACTTTGGGTTCTGGCATTTTTTGGCTTCCGTGTGTCTCTTTGCAATGGACTTCAAGGGTAGAGAGGTATTGCTCCATAGCTCAGACAGGATACTGAGCAAGGGGCTTCTGCACTGGGCACTGACAAAGAAGATCATGACTCCGGTAAACAGGGGCTGAATGGACCATAAATGGTACACAAGGAGGGTCAAACACTCTTAACTTTCAGTTTGTAGCAGAACGGACCCCTGTCGCAGGGTGTAAGTAGAAGTCTGAAGACTGGGCTTTCAACCCAAGCCCAACCTTTATCTTCTGCCCCTCTTTCTCTTTCTCCCTGTTAGAACACAGATAGAAATCCCAAAGGTGGGAGAGCCACTTTATATCTCGGAATCTTTAAGCAAGAGGCTAGGAAAGTGGACAGTATGGATCCCTGGGTCCCAGATGGGTATCATTGCCACGTGCCTTTGGGCTTTTGCTGTGTGGCTTCACATAAACCATGCACAGTCTCTGACTAGGCTATCTGCTATTTGCAATTCAAAACCATGCTATTTAAAATCAGATTTCAGATCCTTCCTGGATAGAGTTTTCAGACAGGAGATAACAGTATAAGAAGCTTTATTACCATTCATCCATTCATCATCAACAATCCATCCATCCCTCCATCTGCCATCTTCCATCCAACCCATTCATCATCCACCATCCATTCATCTATTCATCTACAATTCATTTATCCATCAACCATCCATCCTCTATCCATCCACCTATCACCATCCTCTATCATACTCTCTCCATCTATCCATCATCCATACATCCATCCTCCATAAATAATCATACATATATCATCCATCCATCCCTCCATCTCCCCGTACTCCGTTGGGCACCTTCGCCAAGGTCCTACATCCATCCACTGGTTCAGAAAGAGACTTGCCACAAGATGCTGACCTGGGTAACAGTGTCCCTGCATGTGGCTACTATAACGCTGTCATACATCTACTGTGGGGTGTGTGGCACTTGCCAATGCACGCCTTTGTGTGGCATGGGAGATGCTCTGACCCTGAGCTGTATGCTGGCTGGGGAAGTTCCAGGCCTAACTAACCAGTGAGAATTCCAGCGGACCCTGGGCCTCTGTTATCCGCTAAAAGAGGAACAACCCAAATTCTTGTGTGACAAAGCTAAGTGAGGCCAATTTGTAATCACGTGAACAAATAATTTTAGAGACCGTGCAAATCAAAAGCTAAAAAGTACCGCAGAACCACAGGCTTCTGCAACGAAACATGCCCTCCCCCACTGGCCAACTGCTCAACCTGGGCTGTGCAGGGGAGGCCAGGGCCTGTACAGAGAGTCCACAGAACGGACGTCAGAATTCCCCTTGACCACCCACGCAGTAGAGTAAGCAGCCCTCCCCCTTCCTTCCGCCCTAAGGGCAGAGCTGAGGTGATTCCCGCGGGCCACTGCACAGACTTTCCCAGGTCCCTGAGCCCAGTGTGCACTTGCCTGCACAATCTCAAGTGTCCACCATCCATGTCGAACTTTCGAGTCTCCCTGAGTGCCTTAGCTGGGAGCAGCTGACCAGCAGGGTACCAGTAGGTCACCCCATGCAGGGTCAGAGGACTTTGGTGAGTAACCTGCCAATGAGCAGAGCCTAATCATAGTAGGGCTGTGTGCCCTTCGAAATCTTGGTTCCTCTCACATCTGTTCTAGTACATATACATTCGCATCTATACCTAGCACAACTAGGTATCCTCAATGTCTCTCCCACACCTGGGCCAGACAGACCATGACTCTACCCACCCACCCTTACCAGGCATGCATTCCCACTTAGCGCCTAGTACCTTCTTCTGAGGACCTGTGCCAGGGCCTGTAAGGTCACCAAGAACTGTTATTGGCCACAACAAGCCTTCCTGAATGTGAGCTGCGACCCTGCATTTCTGCCTTTCTTTGGCACTTGGGGCCACACAAACCAGCTGCCGATCCTCTGTTCCCATTACCTCCCTTGGAGTTCAACCTCTTTCTCCTGAGAGTGAAAGCCACAGCCACTTCAGACTTGGGCCTTTGCTAAAGACCAGGATGTGGCCTGTTGTCTGCTTTTGACCTTGTGTTTGGATGTAGACATAAGGAAAGAAGAAAAGAGACCCTCATCTGAGAATCTTTGTAACAGGGGAGCCAGGGGCTCAGTTCTCAACAGGGAAGCAAAGAAGTGGGTTATGTGGCATGTCCATTCCAGGGACCAGCAGCCTCCATGGGAACCAGCACAGAGTGACGGAGCCCATAGGACAGAACGCTCTTAGTGTGGCGATTTAACACTATAGTGTCTGGGAGAAACGCTGTAGACGAAATGGGAGCCACAGGCTGTTCTGAGGCCCGGCAGACCTTTGAGTGCTGGCTGCCCATTTGACTAACTGACATGGATCTGGGGGGAGAACTTGGCAGTTACTGTTTCCATTTTACAGAACAGCTGAGACAGACAAAGATACACAAAAGAGCTGGGAAGGCAAGACTCAAGGTGTGGCCCGGCCAACACAGCAGCCTCCCTTGGGCCTCTGCTTCATTCCCTGATGGTGTGTGTGGGAAACGTATTCCTTCCCTCTTCTTAGGCTGGAGCCGTGGGGAACAGCAGCTGAGGCCCTGGGTGTACCAAGGGATGCTTTCTGAGGAAGCCCAGAGTCTGGTGGAACTACACAGGCCCAGCAGACCTTGCTGTCCTTGGCACACAGGTGCGCTGGGCCAGTGGCAGCAGCGAGGAGCTGTGTAGACACAACATGGGGCCTTCTGAGCCCCTCAAGCAGTGCTCCCCCTTCCCCTCCCCCAGAGCCGGGACTTTCCAGATACTCAGAGTGCACCTGGGTCGGAGGGTGGGGCTGACTCCCAGTTCCTCTGGCTTTGGCAAGGTCTTATGGTACCTCCCCCTTTGTTTAGGATCAGTCCTGATGGGGTGGGAGCTGGGGACCCTAGGAAGTGGTGAGGGAGAGGTAGGGCTGAGACGAGGGGGCCAGGCACTGTGCCAGGGTGGACCTGTCCTCCCTCGGTTCCATTCCAGGCTAAGCAAGGTGTCCCACGGTCTGCGTCACATCCAGGTGTGGGAATGGGTAGAGCTAATTCCCATCTTTAAAGTTTGGTCCCCACCTTCACACTTTATAGACCAGGAAGCCCAGATCACCAGAATTCAGATCTATGTGACAGACTCTCTGTAGCTTGGGGACCCAGGGACATGGCTAAACCTGGTCCATGAAGCCAGAACATAGGCTGTATCATTAGGATGAGCCTGGCTTCAAAAGGCCCTGAGTTCAGCTGCTGATCTAGCACCAACCCTGATCACCTGCCTCTGCCTTCACAGAGCTTCCCAAAAAGTTCTGGGGCTTCTCCTTCCTCAGGCAGAAAGGAAGCTTTCTGTCCTCGCCCTGCCCCCTCCCAGGGCTCCACTCTATGGACCCTCAGTTGCAAAACCAACTTCACTAGTGTGTGAAGATGGAGACCAGGTTCTCAAATAGAGGGAGGTCTTCTGTCAGGGCACTGTTGTGGGGGCCCTAGCGGGGCAGTTTTGCTCTGTGACCGTTAATGCCATCAGCTGGACTTCAAGGCGTGCTTGATCCTCTAGGAGCAAGCAGAGCCCCTGAAAAGCCAAGTTTAGGGTGTTCTGTTGGGCTCAAACTCCCACCCAGAGAAGCCGGTGCCAAAGGCTTTTGTGAGATTCCTCCTCACTTCTTGCTGTCTCTTGTAGATGAGCCCCTCAGAGCTGGCTCTGAGTCTACCCTGGTCAGTACTTGCAGTTTCAGTCTGAGGAGGCCATTTGGCTTTCCTGTGTGCTGGTGGCAGGAAGGGAGCATGGGTTTGGGAGGTAATGGCCTGATGTCAGCTCACTACTGTGTAAGTGCTTCTGCTCTCTGGTTCTGTGTCCTCCTCTATGAGCAACATGGTAATAGGATGATAGGGAATTGAGGGACCAAACTTGAGTTAAAGCCTGCTGCCCTTGGGCCTCCAAGGGACAACGCTCTTCTCTGTTTTTCTGATCCCCTTTATATCCTCCTGGGGGAGATGCCCCTTTGGAAGAGGCTACTGTGTCCCCTGTCTCGCTGCCCTGGAGGAAGTTGGGACCTCCTTGCTAGGAGGTTCAATGTGCATCCGGGATCCTCACTCAGCTAGACTTCAGGAGAGCTTGTCCTGATCTTACCAGGCTGGAGGCCAATAGTGGACACAGCAGAATGGGTGTGCCCCTGCATCCATGACCAAGAAATTGTGTTCTCCTCCTTGCCCTACTCTGTAGACCCTGGTAACATTTGCTTGACCTGGCTCTGTGAGTTTATCACGGCCGCACCTCTTCGTGGGCATCCCTTTTCCTTTCGGTGCTAGGCGCTCCTGAGAACACCCTACTCTTGCTCTAAGCAGCCCCGAGACCCAACCTTATGGAGCCAGACACAACTGAGAGGGACGGACAACATGTCACATATAAACTTGGGACACAGTGGGAAGCTCATCAGGCGGAGGAACCGCAAGGAGCCGAAGGCGGTTGGAAAGAATGGCGCCTGTGCCTGTCAGAGCCATCATTCCTTCAAGAGGCAGCGAACAGTTCTGCTCAGTTAAGAGCCGCTAGAGCCTCCCCGGGCAGGGCTCCTATCCTTCTGAGTGGCCACCCTGGGCTGGGGAGACATGCATCTGGGAACTTCACGGCTAGTCCACCACTTCCGTGTGGCCTGACCTTGGGTCTGTCACCATACTCACAACACCTCCAAGCCCGTACTACTCCCAGGGTGGGGGTGGACCACTTTCAGAGAGGCCCCTTTCTCTCCTCCCTTGGTTTCCCCTACTGAAGTGGACAGTTCTAGATGGAGCACAGGACGGGCATCCCCTCGGGGAACAGAGACCAGAGAGGCCTTGTCTAGGTTAGCACACCCACCGACATGCTTTCTGCTCAATTTGCATTGAGAACTGAAAGTCTCCCTTGCCTGAAGAGTGGCCTTCAGCTGTCCCCTGGGGCACTTTCTCTAGGAAGCTGACCTGGACTTCATCCTGTCTCTGCATACATCCCTCTCCTGGCTTCCAGTTAGTCTTACTGCTGGAGAGGGTATGTGGCGTGGGAATGACAACCCGAAGGAGCCGTCTATGTATCACCAGGGACACTGGGGATTGGAGCAGAGGCTTCCTACCTCACCTAGACCTAGACATGTGTGGGAGGATGAGCGCACTAGCAGGAAGAAGACTTGAGTTCAGGACGTGAGCCCCCAGTGACCCTCCTTGTTCCTCCATTCCCTGCCGGCTCAGGCTGGGGGCTCTGCCATCCTCCCTCTGTCTGAAGTTCACAAGCTGTCCCTCACGATTAGTTCACTTTTCAAGGCGTGTGTTTCTGGCTCTGCAATTGGCCCCTTTACCCAGCCGCTGATCTTGGTGTGTGTGTGTGTGGGGGGTGTTGGCTATCTCATTTACCACAGACAGATCATTGCACCTGAACCCATGTGCTCCCAGGTCTAGGCTGCAGGCTCAGCAAAGCATGCTTTGCTTGGTGCCTCTGTATCATCCTCTGCTATCTCTCAAGGCTGGGTACAACCTCACAAGAAGCCCCTGAGACCGTGAGGCCAGCAAGATGAAGGCCGAGGTGGAGTCCGGGTGGCCTGACTAAGGGAGCAGGGCTGGAAGAGGAGTGTGGAGCACAAGGTCACAGCATGGAGCTGCTGAGCCTATTGAAGGTGCTTTGGCAGGAAATGGGTCAGAGGTCATCTTCACATCACACAGACTTGAGTCAAAAGGCACCATCACCTTATGGTGATGCAGGTCAGAGGTCACTGTTATGTCACACAGATATGGTCAGAGGTCACCTCATTCCAAGCAGATGTGGGTGAGAGATCACAGTCGCTCGTACAGATTTAGGGCAAAGGTCACTGTTAACTCTCTGCAGATTCTCATGGGCTTCCCGGTCCCTCTTTTTGGGACACGCCACCTCAGAAGTTGGCTCCCATGTTAGCCTCTCTCGTCTGTTGGGAACCTGCCTCCTGCGTGGGTCACATTGTCCCTGCAAAGCTTGTATCCCACTAACAAGCACAGAGGCTGGGCAGCCTACGTGGAGGCTGCGTGTGAGGTGGGAACGTCCATGGATTTCTATGTTGGTCTTTACTGTGGCTGCCCTGGGGATGTCCGCGGTACCCCCGGCAGCTGGTGCCTGTGAGATCTGCCACGAAATCCCCACTCATCCCTTGTTATCCCAGGGAACCGTTTCCAGGTGGCTGCATGAGAAGACCAAGAGGCATGGCCTTAAGTCACTCCTACAGAATGGCCCAACGTTTGCACAGAACCCGTGTACGTCCTGTGCGTACTGGATAATGTGATATTTGACACAAGTAGGCAGACCTACGGGGACAATAACAAGGGACTCAGTTCGGGGGTCTTTTTCTCGAATATCTTCTACCCAGGGTTAGCAGGATCTATGCACGAGGAAGGAACCCCTGGGCATTTAAGCTCAGTGATAGCCTGGAAAAAGGAGGAAGGAAGAGGAAGATGGCAGAGCAGGGGGGAGGGGAAGAAGAGGGAGGAGGGAATGCGTAGTAGAAGCCACCCAGGCCAGGGTTGGGCTCAGAACTCCGATCTGGACCAAGAGGCCCAGGTGTCCTTGCTGCCAGTGCCCCTCCTGCCTCTGTTTGGGCTCCTCCACTTAGTGACACTCCCTACCTCCTGCTCAACTGGGCCCCATGTTGTTTCTCTAAAGCCACACCAGCAAGCCTGACTTGGCTACTCCGTGGGATTCACTACCTGGACCTCGCCTATGGGGGGGTGCTAAATCCACTTGGATCATCTAGCTACTGTGTGAGTGGATTTCAAGGTTTCTATACATGGCACACCCTGGCCCCATTCCCAGGAAGAAAGCCACCCTCTGATCCAGATCTCCGAGACCAGCAGGGTTATGCTGCTCCTATCGCACACAGTAGGTTCCTAATAAACGTGAGCCGGCAAACACTCTCCCTGGTCTGCTTCTGGCCCCTCTGCGCTCTGGGGTCTGTGACAGACCAGGATGCCCCACCCTCATTCTGAGGGGTGGGATTGATTGCTCCGTGCAAGGCTGACTCCTCATTGCTCACCCTGTCACAGGGACAATGGGAGTCTTCGTCCTTGCCATCCACTTTACCCACAGCCCTCCATGTCCCAGCTCACAGCAGAGGCCTCTCTCCTGTTGCCGTTAGCCATGAGCCCAGTTTAGGGAGTTCTGTACGTGCCGACTTTGTAGAGAAAGAGATTCTTGGCACTCAGTTTCAAACCTCTCTGCTCTTGCAATGATTTCAATGAAGCCAATTAACTCATATTCTGTCTCCAAGATTTTGCACAGATTCCTGGAGGTTTACAGAGAACCCAGAACTATCTTAGCCACCTAGACCTGCCAAAGAGGTCCAGCTCCACGCTGCCTCTGGTGGTGCTTTCTGAACCTGCAGAGTCCACCTTTGACCCCTCCGGTGGAGGTTGTTTTTAGGAGTGTGACCTGTACCAAGTGACCTTGGGGACATTAAACTGGAGGATGGGTTTTCTGTCAGGGACATATGCAGAGTGTTCTGGGCACCCCCATCCCACTAATACCACATCCTTATTGCTGGCACAACCAAGTTCACATACACCTTGAGGCCCTGAGCTTCTAAGGTTACTGCTCCATCCAAATCACACAGTGATCTTCCTTCCACTTCTAGCTAGCCTCTTGCCTCCTTCCTAGTCTCAGAGGAGCCATGTGGAAGACTGGGGTAGAAGGGAAGGAAGGACCTGGCCCAGGGCACGCAGCAAAGGGCACAGATTTAGCTGCAGCGCTCAGGACAGTGGGTCCATGAGGACAGCAGCTCCCTTGCACCCACCTGCAGGGGACTCACACCTGGGTCTATGAATCAGCACATTTTCACAGATGTTGCTGAATCCCCTCACCTGGCAGAAGCCAAGAATAACACATGCTGTTTGGGAAGTTAGGCCATATAGACCCAGGCACCATCATTTAAGTCCTGTATGTCTCTGGATACATGGGGATTTGGATGTCGGGGCCTTGGACAAGCTGCAGGTTTGAAGCAGCCTTACTGTGGTTCTCTCTGCAGAAAAGAGTGCCCCAGGCCCAGGGTCTGGTTATGAATCTGTCTGCCACAGCTAGAGTACTGTGGGATTCAGAACTGTGGGCTCAGGAAAGCTCCAAAGATTGCCTGAAGTATGACCACATGGTTGGCTGTGAGCTGGGGACGGAGCCACCTGCTTAGCCATCTCTGAGTCCCTGGAGGTTTTGGAACGGGGACAGAGATGTAGAGGAGCCTGGCAGTTTGCTGGGTCTCCTACCTGAAGCCAGCAACTCCTGCGGGTGAGAAAGGTCCCCATGTCCCCCACTGCCCTGCTGGATGTAGTCTGCTCACGGCGCTGGGCCTGCGCTATGCCTGCCCCCTCCAACCTGCACTGAGGCTTTATATCTGGAAGCATCTGTGAGCCCCTTGACATCTAGCCTCATCCCCCACTTGTAGAAAACATAGCCCATTCCTTCTTCCACAGAGCCAGGCACCTGCCTCTGGGTGGGGCCAGGACTCAGGCTTGGCACCTGCCATGCTCCTATGGGGCCACCTGCCCCAGCTGTGAGCTGTTGGCTGGGGGGACTGTGTTGATATTTGAGGTAGGTCAACACAGCCACGTTGTCAACAAAGTTGGGCACACGCACAGCAGCTTGGAGATGTCACCTTCCTGTCACCTGCTCCACCTGTCCCAGCTGCTGTCTCTCCAGTCCTCCCCCTTCCCTCCCCTAGCCTCTTACCTGGGCTGCCATGCTGAAGACCCCGGGGTCCTGAGAGCAGTGCCCCACTCTCCAGGGTGGTAGATGCCTGGGACATGGAGCTGCCAATGGAGTAGGAGACTGATGGGTGCTGGAGCTGGGGTGAAATGACCGGCTTCCAGAACTCACCCTCAAGCACCTTCTCTGACTGCTTGGGGTGTCGAAAGAACTGGAGGGGTGGGGGCAGCTTTGGTGTCTTAGCGCCCGTGCCTCGGTTCCTCGGAGGTCCCAGACCCTTCTAGTCACTACTGCCAGCGGAGCTAGGTTGTAGCCCTGGACAGAGGGTGGGAGGCTGCAGGGCCTCATGTGACATGGGGCGGGCTTGGGGACAGCGTGGGGGAGGTCCTCCTGCAGCCTTCAGGGGTGAGGCAGCCAGCTGTGTCACAGTGATAATGCGGTGGGGGTCGGGGACTGCAGCTGTGCCCAGTGCTTCTTCGGCAGGAACCATCTGCCCGGCTGCCAGTCCTCCCTCCACCATGCCATTCCGGTGTGACTTTCCAACAACTTCCTCCTATCCTGCCTGTAGCCGGGCAACCTCCCAAAGGACCCGGTCTGGTGTGGCTCATGGTGTGTGTTTCCTCCCCGCTGGGGTAGTATCCATCCTGACCAGAGAGAGACGGTGGCTCATATGCCTGTCTTCCCACGGGGTAGAGCCCTCCCTGTGGCCTGGGAGGTCCAGAGACTCCACCCACTTTAACTGCCTTCAGTCAGACTTTGCCCAAGAGCCCCCTTCTATTTATCCCCAATGAAAGGCCTAGGGGAGCAGAGTCAGGAGTAAGCCTGGTCAGGACTCTGACCAGCCTCCTTCCCACGCAGGGCTCAGGTGGGCTCTCTGTATCGTACCATCAGGGGTTCTCTGGCCACCTGCGCCCTCTAAGAATCTCCGTTGTCACCTTATGCCTGGTCTTGAGCAGGATCAGGGTCACAGTCTCCCAGCTAGTGGAAACAGTCCTATACCATCTTCCTCATGGGGAGCTCGAGCCAAGCGGGCCCTTTGCCTGGCAGCCTAGAATTGGCTGGGAAGGCTGTCTACTTGGTGGAAACTCCAGCCCTTCTCCAGCTGACTTCTAGCAGAAATAATGCCACCAGAGGTTTAGGTCCCAGAGACAGCTACTTACTAAAGGGTGACAGCAGCTTCATGAAGGGTGTGGCTTCATGGAACGGAATAGTATTCTCTTAAGCCTGGTGCAGGTCCTCAGACATGGTCCTAGGATGTCACTTGGATAGCTACGCTTTGCTTTGATTTACTGTTTAGGTTGTTCCTGTGCATAGCTGGTTAAATCCCCGCATCAGCATGTCTCCTTGGATGTCTCCGACTTGGCATTTGGGTGTCTTGAAGTTAAGGGTAGACAAGCTGCATGTTTAGGCCTTGAGTTGGAGACTTCTGGAACTTTCTGCCCTCTCTGTCATGCTGGCTGACTGCTCCCTTCAGGGTTTGGAGAGAGAGGACCTTGTGAGCGAGGACTGTCCACCAGTGTCACCATGCTTGCTCTGTTCTGATGATGGAGGAGTGTGGGATTGGCAGAGGGTGTTAGATTTGGTCTATTTATTTGCAGTCCTGCTGGGCCGGGCTCCTGGACTCAGAAGCACCAGTACAGCTGAGCCAACTGTCCCCCGTATATCCAAGAGAGTGAGCCAAGGGAGGCTTTGGATTTGGGGTAGTGAGGGGCCTGGGTAGACAGCCCCACACCCGGGAGGTGGCAGGGCTGGCCCCTGGGTGCGGCTGGTGGGAGCGGGTGGCTCCACCTCAGACTAAGGCAGATGTTCCTGGCTCGCACCTGTGGGGCCCGCAGATGGGACACTTCCGCTTTCGAGAGGCGGCTCTCAATTGCTTATTGCCTGTCCTCTTGCTTTTCCAATCGGCGGGCCTGACAGAGGTGGGGTTTGAAAGAGAAGAAAGTTGCCCACAAGTGGGGGGCTGCCCCAGCACCTGGGGGTGATCATCCGCTCACTATGCCCCCAGGAGGGCAGTTGATGTTTGTGGGGAAGTAGACGTTAACTGCGGCTTTCTGAGCTGGGTGGTCCTATAGATAAGGAGTGGGGAAGGAAGTGGCTGCAGAGGGCTTGAGGGGGTGGTGGTTCCCTGCAGAAACCATGGCTGGCTGAAGTCTGCACCTAGCTTTTTGCCAGGGTTTGGGAGCTCCCTCCTGTACCCTCACACTCTTCCTGTGCCAGAGTAGCAAGATGTCAAAACGGCCTTGCTTCTGCACTGTGGGAGATAATGTGGCTGAGTGATTCCAGGTTGGGAATCCAGGCAGGCTTCCTTCCAGGTCTTTGGGAATCTACAGTCTAGCCAGAGGGCTGGGAGTAGGGGTGCAGAGGCTGTGGAGGTGGGAAGTAAGGAGGCACCCCACTCACTCTTGTCTCCTCTCCTAGTTTATGAAGCTCCGTGACTGCCGGGTGGATAGGTAAATAATGAGTGGACGGGTGGACAGACAGATGGATAAAAACACAAGGCTACTCAAATCTCATAGCAACTCACTTTACACAGAAGGGATAGGCTCAGCAGGTTGATGTCTCCAGTTATTAAATCCTGGAAAGAGGGTTGTGAAGTCCCAGCCACCCCAGACTAGGAGAACAGTACTAATGTACATACGCAGCTTCATGTGAACTGAGTAGCAGGCCACCGACTTCTGCTTCGAGGTCCCAAATGGGGTGTGTCTAGTGTGGGTGCATAGCAGGAACCATTCACCTGGGTGCCAGGTGAGCCTGGTCAGTGCTGGCCACTTGCAGCAGTTCAGGGTGTGGCTGAGCAAACGCAGAGCCCCGGAGCAGGTGATGCGGCACGTGGCTGGGTGACACGTGGAAATCCGGGAGGGGAACTGATTATCAGGTGTACATCTGGAGAAGACAAGCCTGTTTGGGGAGGGGGTCCCTAGGCTTAAGTAAGTCTGGAATTAACCCCAGGTGAGGACTAGAATTGGGGTCCTCATCTTTTGGGGGTGTGCTTACACCTTTGCTATCTGGTAAACTCCATAGCTGCTTCAGAGAACATAAATAAATTCACCAAACCACACAGGAAGTACATCTGCTGAGCACCTGGATATGCTAGGCCTGCCTGTGACCTCGTAGAACCCACTCAGCCTCTGGTGAGACCTAACTGTCAGCATCACACCACGGGAGGATCCCCAGCTGCTGTAACAAGGCTGGGATTCTCCAGCCAGGCTGAACCCAGATTGGTGACTCTGGATATGACTGTGACCCTCACTACCAGGTACAAGGTCCTATCTACCTCCACTTCTGCTCCATCAAGACCGGGTCTCTCAGCCCCTACTACAGAACAGGAAAGCAAGGCTCCCACAGGGGAGAGGCCAGCCTCTATACAACCCAGCACACCATGCAGTGACCCTCAAGAGGCAGGCATCCTGAGAGCCTGGGTGCTGCCTGCCCATCGGTGGGGGAGCCCCTCCAGAGGCCACTTTCCCTTTAAGGGGCCAGCGTGTAGGGCGGCCCCTGGTTTCTGTATGAGTGTGAGGTTGGGGCTGGAGGCTCACCCTTATTGTGGAGTTACTCTCCTCAGCAATCTGCTCTAATTTCACTTCCTTTGAGTCTGGGAAGCCAGAAGTGCAGCTGGCCTGGGCAGCAGGTGCCTGAACCACAGGGGCAGAAACTGGAGAGCCTCCCTTAAGCACGGACACTGTTTCTTTTGTATCTCCGCCTATCGCTCTTTGGTGTTGGGGGCAGCTTAAAAAGAGGCCGATGGGTTCTGGACAATGGACTCATGTTCTAGAACATTCTGAATACCCTGTTGCCAATAGCCTGACGTGTGGAGTGAAAGAGCAGGCGTGGAACCTGGTGCTTGCTGGCCGGCTTCCCTTGGGGCCAACTCCGCCTTCACAGCCACACTAAGGGTGCCACCCTTCCTCCTGTTGGGTGGGTTGCTGGCAGGTGTGCCATGGTCATGGTGGGCCAACAGGATGACTGGTGTCTAGGCACCTGGGAGGACTTGGGGGGACTCTTGGAGATACCCCTACAATCTGATTAGCCACGGGTTTTCTGCAGAAGCTGTCCCCTCAGTGCCAGCAGGCACTACCACCACCAACTACAGCACGGTCAATGACGCGACCTCAGGATTAAATGGGAACTTAACCTGTATCTGCCAAGAAAAAAAAATTTGCATTGCTTTTTTAAAAAGGAGGTTTCTAGTAACGTTTTTCTGGGCTGCACACACACGTTTAGAGGATGTGATGCTCACGTACCAGCCCCTCACTTTCTCCAAAGCTGTGAACCCGCTTTTTAGATAAGGCCTCAAGTAACCTGGCTGCCCTCCAAGTTACTTTGTAACCAAGATGGGCCTCGAACTCCTGATTTCCTTGCCTCTGCCTCCCAAGTTTTGGAATTATAGGCGTGTACCACCATGCCTGGCTTTTAACTTAGCGTCTTAAAATGTGAGGTAGGGCTGGTGAAATTGCTCAGTGGGTAAAGACAATTTGCCACCAAGCTTGGCAACCTGTGTTTAACCCCTGGGAGTCACACAGTGGAAGGAAAGGACCAGTTCTGTACTTTCTCATTCTTTGACCCCCCCCCTCCTACCACACAAGAAAGAAAGAGAGAGAGAGAGAGAGAGAGAGAGAGAGAGAGATTATTTTAAAAGTCAGTGTCGTCCCTAACATCCCCACTCCCACCCTCCCACCCCCAGGCAACTAGCAAAAGGCCCACTCTCTGGCAGTCTTGTTGAATATCTGGTTTCACTATGGACCCTGCCTGCTGCTGGTGTCTCTTGCTTAGCTTCAGAATTTGGGGTTCATCCTAAAGTGACTGTGAAGGGTTACTTTCCCCAGGCTACAGACGACTTTCTCTTTATCTCCTCAATTTAAGCGTTCTCATTAGCATACAGATTTCAGCTGCTGAGCTCGCCAGAGAAGTGAGTCTCTGAACCCCTTGAGGCTCAGCCAAGCCAGTGGCTCTGCTCCTTGCACATTCGCTGTCTCTGCGCCCTAAGCGTCCCTGCACAGGGCCTGAGGTACGCCTGAGCACATACCACTTGGGAGCCTCAGATTCTGATGGTTCCCAGACCCTGTCTTGCTCCACCATGTTCAATACAAGTTCCAGATGCTGCAGGATGTGAAGGCAGAGGGCCAGAAGAGAGGTTCGGCACCCCAAGGTGTGCCTGGTTGTGGACATTTATCAAGAAACCCTGCTGAGCCAGACACCCTGGGGGTATTTGAGTCTGTTCCCATGAGCCCTCAGGGGCTGAGGTCCAAGGGATGCACCTGCAGGGCTACATGGAGGGGGGTCAGAGAGGGACCTCAAGACCTTTCTTTCTGGCATGACCTGGTCTCTTAGGGCACATGCTTTCTGATCCTACCCTGATGTCTGATGTTTCTCCTGAGGGCTGCTCAGTTTCTTGTCTCTCCTGCCCTAGTCCCTTCTCCTTAGGAGACCACGACTTTACACCTGTCTTAGTGACCGTTCTATTGCTGGGAAGAGACACCATGGTCAACTTATCAATGAGAATTTTATTGGGGGTTTGTTTATAGTTTTAGGTTTATTCCATTATCCTCATGGTGGCCACATCCTGATTCCTAGGCAGAGAGAAAAGACCTAGTCCTGGCATGGGTTTTTGAAACCTCAAAGCCCACCCCCAGTGACAGACTTCCTCCAACAAGGCCACACCTCCTAATCCTTCTAATCATTTCAAAGAGTTCCACTCCCAGGAGACTAAGCTTTCAAATCTACGGGGGAATCATTCTTATTTACGCCACTGCAGTGCCTCTCTCCACCTGGAGCTGGGCCTAGGTGGTATTGTGACAGTTCGCACTATGCTAGGAGAGCCCCCAACAATCCCATTGCCTCCCCTCCCCCTGCAGGGGGAGGTCCTGCCCTGCCACTGTATAGTTGTTTGCATTTTCTAGAATTTTCCGTGATCGTAATCAACACCAGGTATTTCTCTGTCCCTCTCTCTTTCCCTCCCTCCCTCCTTTCTTCCTTCCTCCTTTGTTTTTACAGTCTCCTATATCCCAGGCTGGCCTTGAACTCCTGGTCCTTCTGCCTTGCTTCCCGAGTGCTGAGTTTATACCGTATGCCATCATGCCAGGCTTATGTAGTTGCAGGGAATAAGTCTTAGGACCTTGTGCATGATAGGCAAGCTCTCTACCAGCTGAGTTGCCCTACCTTGAACATCCCTTTTGTCTGGTTTCTTCCTCTCAATTCCTTTGAGAGGCCTCCTTTTCTTTATTCTTCTATGTCCACTGCTGTTCTGTGAATGGTCAGTCTGTGACTCATGCCACATCTGTAGGTATTGGTGGTTGAAGTTTTGGTTATCTTGGGAGAGAGGGTCTCTGTGCCAGAGGGACTGAACACACCTATGCTCACCTTCACCTTTGGAACCAAAGCTCCACTTAACAGCCATCACAAACCTGCCCTGAAGGTGATGTCCCCTGTAGCCCCAGGTGGCCACCCTGACATCCACATCCCTAGCCTCCTAAGAAACCGTTCATTTTCCTTTAGGAGCATTCCCTGGGCCTCTGGGAATAACACCCAGGCCTGGTCAGGCTGCCTATGGCCAGTCAATGTACACCCTCTGTGATACAATGGGTTCTGAGCTGTGATCCCATCCTAGGTCACTGGGACTCTGAGAGAGGTGGCTGTGTATCACGTGAAGACAACAGAGGCTAAGAGAGAGATCTGCCCTGCTGTCCCTATGGCCTCTCCCAGCCAATGTGAAGGGCAGATCCCATTGTAGTTTAAGCTTCCAACTTGGCAGAGAAATGAGGACCTCAGCACCCCTGGCCAGGTTCTTTGGAGACAGAGCCAGTTCCACATACACAGTTCCCAGTTCTGACCTGGGGTGCCCAACAGCGGTTGGAGGGTAACTCCTCTCCAAGCTTCCCCTTGCCTACTCTGCCTCCTCCCTTCCTCTTTGGCTTCCCCCTGCATTCTTGGCCTCCTCCTGCTTCCGCAGGCTCCTTGGCCTCCCCTGGACAGCACACTATTGAGTAATAAGCAGAAAGCAGGGGCTTCTGTCTGCCTGTCCTCTTCCTCACCAGCTCCTTTGATCCTTAGAGAACTCCATTCAGAGTGGGCTTATTGCTCTGTCGACCCATTCCACCTCAGTGACACAGGGTGGCCCACCTGTCCCGTCTGGTACTGGCCCACGAGCCTTTGTGAGAAGGGTTTTTTTTTTTCCCCTCCGGGAGCAGGAGAGTTGGCCTCTGTAGCAGAGGAGGTTTGTGGAACAACAGGCACCAGAGCCAACACCGAATCCCCGGAAATAGTCATGTCTGAAACACTCCTGGATGTTAGTTCTATTGCTGAACAATTAATTCCCCATTGGGTGACCAATGTCTGTATGCTGTGGACGCTTACAGCCACGACAGCCTGGATGTACAGGTGCTGACTTGTGGTTAGAAACCACTGTTTGTATCACAGTCTTTGGGGACAGGCTGACTTTGGCTTGACCTTATCACCTGCTCCTGGCTCCTCTTGGGCAGGCCAGTCTGAGGCCGTGGAGCCTTTATCTGTCCTATATCAAGCCCAGACATACCTCAGGACTAGTGGCCACACCATGGAGGGATTCAGGTATGCCCATTGTACTGGGTCTTTGTTCGTGGAGGGTAGAGACTTTTCTGAGGCCCCCTGAACTCAAGAGAACTGGGCTAGAATACTGAGCTTGGGGGACTCGAGGCTTGGCCCCTGACTGAAGGGAGGAAGGATGGGGGAAAGGACCGAAGAGAAGAAAGAGAAGGGGGCTGACTTCCTCGCACTCCACAGACTTATACTCCTTATCTGTCAGGCACCCATCAGGATGTTAGCTTCGCAGGGCAGTCAGCTGACTCCTCAGCTGTTACCCAGTCCAAGGACCCTCCCCCATCTCTGCTTCCTGCTGCACTTTGCTCTCCCTATGTCCAGTCTAGTAAGCTCAGTGCCAGCAGGCACTCATGTAAGGTCCCCAGGGCACCGGAGCTCCTAGGAACTCCAGTGGGCTCCAAAAGGGCCAGACCTCTGGGTCTTTAGAGGCTTGCAGGTGTGTGTGTAGGAGGCAGGACTTGGGGATCTTTCTAACTGAGGGTCTGAGGCCTCTGCTGCTGCCCTGATCTCACTTACTCTGTCTGCTATTCAGGACTCAGGCAGGTATAGCGTGCCCCAGGGCCTTTGTACACACAGAGCACTGGGCTGGGACATTCCTCCTGCTTTGTCAAGGCTCTCTTCTTGAGTGCTCCTTCAGTCAGCTTGTTCAACCGCCTCCTCATGGCCCATCATCCCTGTGCCCTTCCTCCACCATCTCTATAGTCTAGCAGGCATTCTGCTGCGGCCAAAGTATCAGGATTCCACCTGGCAGTTCAGGGCTGAGTGTTTAAGAGACGAAACAGATGCTGTCTTGTCCCGGATGCTGTACTGTTCTTTCTTTCTAGATTTATTTTTATTCCCCCAACCTCTGTGTGTGTGTGTGTGTTTCTATACATGTATGCAAATGTGCACACAGTGCTTGAGGAAGATGAAAGATGTTGGGTCCCCTGAAGCCGGAGTTAAGATAGGTGTGAGCTGCCCAGCATGGGTGTTGGGAACGGAACTTGTGTTCTCTGGAGGAACAACAAACTCTTAACCACCGAGCTATCTCTCCAGTCCCATATTGTACTTTCCTACCTAGGAAATCCCACTGCATCTTTGCTGAGATCTGTTTTAGAAGCTGGGAGACACTGATCCCACCACTCACTAGACAGGGTGACAGAGGCTTGGTGGCTCTTTTCAAACCTCAAGGGAAGGTTTCTCAAACCTCATGGAAATTATCCCATGTCTCATTTGAGAAATAAGGAAACAAGCCAGCAAGCATCTAGGGCTGTCCTAGTCACACACAGGTGCATTGCTAGAAGGAAGGTCGGGTGGGGCTCTTGCCACCCACTGAGCAGAACCCAGGTCAGAACATGGCCTGTGTCACAAGTATCCCCCAGCATGGCATGCACACCGACTGGGCTGCTGGTGGTACCTAGGCTACCCTGGCAGTGAAGGGAGCAAGGCATTACGGGTTTCAGAGGACAGAGGCCACAATCTAGGGATCACCAGGGTTGCCGTCAGTTCCTGGTACCTTGAAGAGACAGGAAGATGTATCAATCAGATTGGGTGTGTAACAAAACCACAGTAAGGGTCCTCAATTCTGGAGGCTGGAGTTTTAAGGTCAACATGTGGCCAGACTGGGTTTCTTCTGAGGCATCTCCTGGCTTTGCTGATGGCCGCCACCTGTGCTATCCTCAGGGCTTTCTCTGTGTTCCCACAGCCGGATGTTGTCTCTGCACCCAATGTCTTCTTACAAGATCTGGGTTGAACTAGGATGGTCACTGCCTTGTGGGCCTCATTTTATTTCTTATTATTTTAAATTATGTGTAAGTGTGTGGTTATGTGTACACACATGAATTTAGTGCCTCGAGAGGTTGGGGTACAATGGACCCCCTGAAGCTACAAGGAGTTACAAGAGGTTGTGTGTCACCCAGTGTAGGTGCTGGGAAGTGAACTCAGGTCCTCTGCAAGGACAGTATGAGGTCTTAGCCACTGGACCATCCTTCTAGCCTCTGTCGGCCTCATTTTAACTTCATTACTTAGAAGCTCCGCCTCTGCATTTAGAGGTCCTACACACACACACACACACACACACACACACACACACACACACCCCTTCACGCCCTCTCTATACAGGAGCTCCTATGAGATCCTAGGACAGCTTCAGCAGAGGAATTTGGAACCCAGCTCAATAGAGGTGTTTCTCTTCTCCAGACCTTCAAGGGTGAGTGCCCTGCCCACGTCCTGACCTCAGACAAGACTTCAGACTAAGCTGTCCCCTACACCCCCAAAGCTGTGGTCCTCCATGGTGGTGGCTACAGGGCATTTTCACAACAGGGTCCTGTGGTGCTCACTGTTTGTCCCCATTTTAGAAAAGGAAACTAGAGGCATGGGTGATCACTGGAGTTAGTAAGTGTCTGAACCCCGGGTTCTATACCCTGTGCGCTCAGCTCATCCGACCCCGCGGACCAGCGTTTCTCAAGTCCTAGAAGCTGGAAACTGGAAGCCACTAAGGGCATAACCTTTGCCCCAGGGGTCGGACGTCACCACAAGAGAGACAGGAGAAAAAAATCAATTGATGAAATAGCATGGCACAATATGACTGCAGAGAAAATGACTCGGACTATGACCTTGAGAGAGTCGACACGGTGTTATGCAGGAAAGGTTTCTTGGAGAGGTGACATGAGTCTGCAGCCCCATGTGACCCTTGTGAACTACACATACTCTGTGGGAAGCCGCTTGGAGCAATGCCAGGAGCAGGTGCAAAGGCCCCGGGGCAGAGTGACTTGCAGGGTGGGTGGCGGCCAGCCAACCCTAGATTCTCGTTTGCTCTGGGCTTTGCGGAACTGCTGCTGCTGAAGCCGCACCGTGCCTCGCAGGTGGCGAGGACAGACGCCCAGGCTGGCTTGAGGCAGAAGCATGGCACACTGGGACATATTTGGATGTAAATATTTTCAGCAGCGAGAGCAGCTGGGAGATGGGGCCTCGTCGGGAGCGTCTCTGTGGAAGCCTGGAGTCAGGGCCAGATGGCTTCCTCCCAAGCTGTACCACCATCCTCAGGAGGCTGTGAGGCAGGGTGGCGAGGCCAGGCTGTGCCTGTGGAGTTAGCTCCCTGTGCACAAGCTTCTGAGAGTCTAGTAAACAGGCCTGGGTTCCAGCCTGTCCTTGGTTGGATGCTCCCACCTCCCTTACCTATTACAGGCTGCACCTGCTGCCCTGGACGTGCAGACTAAGTGAACACACGTGCAAGGAGAGGCCTCAGCAACCCACTATGGCTGCACACATTCTTTGACACCGCCTCACTCTTTTCTTCACTTTTTCTCTAACCCTGGTGGAACTGAGGTTAGGAAGAAGTAGGTGCCCACTGATGTCCTGGTGTGGTAGGCAGATGGCTCTTGCAGGACCGTCCCCTCAGGCTTCTTCCTGGCCACGTGAGGCATCTCAGAACTCCTGCCTTTTGTTCCCCCGGGGATTGAGACTTGGAGTTCTGCTGAGGGCCAAAACATGGACAGATGGTACCTGTCACATCTTCACTCAGGATGTGCTCTGGGTCATGCGGTTCAGTGGTGCGCACTCCCCTGGCATCACAGGATCCTAAGTCCCTGCCTGGAAATGCAGAAAATAAATAAAATAAAACACATCTGTTCCTTCTCCTTTCTAATCAAGGCCAAGTCCCAAGCTCTGTGCTCGAGGCTGAGCGGTCCCCTCATTGCCCATAATAACCCTCTGGCTCTCCCTTTTCCAAATGGTCTGTCTGAAGTCTTTCTAGACAGACACGAAGTTCTGAGATTTGAAAGGGAGAACCCCCAGAAATGATTGGGAACAGTGGTTTGTTTGGGAGGAACTTGATGCCTTTTCTGATGTTGAGCCGGCAATGAACAGGAGTAGGCCCACTTGTCTGTAACTGGCCCACCGCTCTGGATGAGGTATGTGGAGGTCATGGTGTCTTCAGGGACACTAGCTCTTTCTAGTCACATGCTCTGAATGTGCTTGGTCCACTGGCTGTGTGTGCTCTTAACCACTAAGCCATCGCTCTACCCCAACTCACAGGTTCTTACCACTGTATTCAGGGAGGAACATTATTCCCAGAAACCTCTGGGCAGGTCTAAATGTTGACTAACTCTATTATGAGTGTACACTGCTTTCTGGGGTGTTGGTGAGGCCTGAGTGCCCTTGCTTTGGGCAGTGCATAGAGGTGCCGTGTGCGTCTAAGAGAGAAAGGACAAAAGCAAGACTCAGAGGAGGCTGGGAAGGCCCGTCTGAGAAAGGGAGAAAGAGACTAAGGTTGGGAAAGAGCCTGAGTCGTGTTGACTGCCCACCCTCAATAGTGGAAAGCTGCGGGGTGAGTGGATCTACCCATGCCCAGCACGCCACAGTAATCTTACTGTTCACTGGGGCCAACATAGGACACCTTGTGGTTTACCTAGATGTGAACCACACTTTAGCTCCAGCAGCTGTGGCTGCCTTGCCAAGCCTAGATGCAATGATGTCAGGTCTGTAGAGCCACGTGCTTCCCTCCTTAGGCTGGAACTGCGAACACCTGGATCCCTGGGGTACCCTTCATACACCCTCCACCTGGACCACCCAGCAAACCCTGCCCTGCTGCCAGCTGTATACATGTTGGGTGCATGGCCAGGACCAGGTAGTGTTTCCAGACCCCCACTGTCCCTTCTGAATACCGTAAGGTATTCTATGTGACTTTACTGGAAGTCTGTCTCCAAATATATGAGGAGCCCAGATGAAGGCTGTTTTTGCCATTGAACCTGTGTCTGAATCCTCGCTTTCAGCACAACACAACTCTGCTCTGTTTATTTGCTGCCATGTCTACAGGATCCTGGGTCATGCCTGATGTTGCTGCTGCTCACCTCCATGGGATGAAGACTAGAGTTGATGCTCAGTGTCTCAGTCCAGGACCGGGAGTAACTAGCTGGATGCTGTGTCTTCAACCACCCAGGGCAGGGGCTTGGAGATGCAGGGCCCAGTTTGCTTGCTGGCTTGGTGTTTTGTATTATTGGAGTGTCTTTCACCCAGCTCCAGCTTCCTGGAACCCTCCAGGATAGGAGTGTGGTACCTTCTAGAAAGAGAGCCCATGGTTGGTGACCTATGGGGCTCAAGATATAGACTGGACCAGCAGATGCTGTGCTCCTCACAGATGATGGAAAGACAGACAGACAGCAGATCTCTTAGACACCCCTGACAAGAGGCAGAAGTGCCACTGTGTACAGGCAAAACAAATAGCCTAATGTTCCACAGCTGTGTCCATGATTTGGTTCAGGCTCCCCATTGTCAAAGTCCTCAGTTTCCCCATTGTTAGATGGACCTGGGAGGATTGTTGGAAGAGGAAATGTGAATGCAGAAGCTCCCAGGGGGTCAGTGTGGCAGCTGGGTGGCCTGAGGCCACTTTCTTGTGCCAGGCTTCACAGCCAAGCATCCTCCTTCCCATTTCCCACCCTGCGTGGTCACCAGGGCCATTGTCTCACAGGACCTGGTTGGAACTCTGAAGCTTGGGCACACCCATATCCGCAGCCTTATCTCCTTCCTGGGAACTTCCCCAGGCCAGCCCCAAAGGTGGCGGAGGTGGGAGGGGGGCATACTGGGTGTGGGTCAGGGCTTTCCTGCTGCGACTTGATTAAAGGACACAGCAGTTGCTGCTGGCAGAATCAGCCAAGGCAGCCGCCCTCTGGCCGAGCTTTGCCTCTCTCTGAGTCTGTCTTCTAGGTCTCAGCATGCCATGCCGTTGTCACAACTGGGATGAACTGAGGGTGGGGGGCACAGCACTGTCACCTCTACGAGACATATCTACCAAAAACCACAGCCAGGGTGCATACACAGAGTACCTTCCCAGGTACCCAGCAGTATCTCTGGCCTGGATACAGTCCTCAGACCCAAGCAAGCAAGCCATCACACCCTGTCCCTTCTCCCATGCTTACCTTCCTCTCCTGCCTGACCTCCCAGGGCACCTGGGCTATGTATTACTTACGTCACCCCCCAAGTCTAACCGGATCCAAAAATACTAAGCTGGGGCCCATCTGTCCGCCAACTGATGAGCACAGATGTGCTGTGGATTTCAGAGGCGACTGGCAGACAGTCAAGGCTGTTAGAAACAGCACCTGCTGCCTGCGCCCCAGCTCCCCTTCTGCCCTACCCCCAACCCCAGGAGCTTCCGGAACATGCCAAGGGAACATCCTGAGGCTGACCTACAAAAAGCTTCACCTACCGTCTGGGAGGGTAGGGGGTCTAGGGTCCAGCTGGGGCCCTTTGACCTGAGCTCCTACATTGAAACTGGCTGTAGTTCTGGAAAGAGACAGACAGCAGGTGGGTATTGGGGCATGGCCACCCCAGGGTCTTTACACCTGCCTCCTTCTGCCTGGAACACCTTCCCTCCCCAGGGGCCCTCTCCCCAGCTGCCTTTAGCACTTTGCTCAGATGCATGGCTGCGGCTTAGCCAATCTGATGGTCTGTGTTTTGCTTTGGGTTTCATGTCGCAAGGGATCTACATGTACAGGGCATCTTCTCTAGTATTGTCTCAAGAAGAGAAAGGAAGCAGAGTGGATGCATTACCCTCCATGATGGCAACAGCAGAAGCAGGGAGAGCAGCCAGGAGGCCGTGATGTGCTTTGAAGATGATGGCAGAAGAATCAGGACAGCATGTTCCAGGAGGGGAAATCAGTGTCCCAGAGGCTACGGCGTTTCGTAGGGCCCCCTGGGCTTTGCTAATGCTCACTCTGCCAGGTGCCCTGTGTGTGCATGGTTTCTCTGTGGTTATTGTGATTCAGTTCTAGGGGTGACTGAAGTCTTGATGTCTGGATGGGAGCCAGGGACTGCCCAGAGGGAACCAGGTCCCTGAGGCTGGGGAACAAGATTATTAGAGACATGTAAGCTTGATCAGGGGTGGGGGACATAGCATCCAGAACAGTGAAGACCCCCAGGAAGGCCTGTCAACATTGTCTTCCTTTCCTCAGCTCTTATCTTGGGTTTGTACTATGGCTTGGGGACTGTGGGTGGCCACAGGGATTGCGGATGGGTAGGTGAGTGGTCAGTCTCCTTTTGAGAAACTTTCTTCTGCAGTCCCTGCCCAAGTCCCTGCACTCTCTAAAGTGCAGAGTCTCCTCAGGACAAGGTAGAGCTAGTGTCCCAACCCAGCGCCGTGCCAAGTTCCAGACATCAGTATCCTCTAGGCCTCAGATGGCTGAACTATGGACTCAGTCAGTCCTGATCATGTGGTCCCTGAGCTGCAGCATTCCGGAAACAATCAGCACCCCTAAGTCAGCAGTCTCCAAACCATGCCGGGCTCCCTGTCACCCCACAAAGGGCTGTGGCAAGGGCTACAGGAGGACTCTGGCGGGGCACGGCTTTCCATTCCAACTGCAGCACCCTAGCTGTCTTCAAGTCTTGAAACCTGTTTGCTCATCTGTAAAGTGCATGCCAGAAAAAAAAGCAATTTCCAAGGTGTTTTACTGAGGGTTCTCCAGCTCCCTGGTGAGTCATTAACCGTATTTCTGCTTGACACTCAGGCGTGTGTGTTTTGAAGGCAGCTTGCGTGTGATTGGCACATGAATCCACAGAGTCTACACTCACCCATTGCACAGAGTGCACTTATCCTCACACCTGGATAGGTGACCATACGTCTTTTTTATTTATCTTTGTATTGGCCCGGTCTTTTCTCTGTGCCATGCACACCCTCTGGACGAGGCCTCCATCAGCTTCCTTCCACTATCTCCCCTACCAGGGCCATTTCCTGCCTTTCTCTCTACTTCCCACTTCTGTGAGTATCCCTTACTACAAGCCTTTCTCTCTCCTTGACCAGGACCAGACACAGCTCTGCCTCCTCCGTAAGGAGCCTACCTGTCTTGTTTTCCTGTTCTACCCTGATTTGAGTCTTTCTCCACGATCTAAAAAGTAATGTGTATTTGCTTCTCTTGTTAGTCTCTCTTAAATGGCTTGGATAGACCCCGAAGTTACTCTCAATTGGGCCTTGAGACTGAGTCAACACACATTCGTGGCTTGGGACCACTGTTGGACTGACATACAAAGGTCCTAAAACAAAGCCCTTCAGAGTCAGCAGCGGCCTGGAGAGATCCCAAGTACAGGCTGATGCTGTAGGATGTGGGTTTTGTGACAGCTTCCTTTGCCTCATCTGGCCCCATGGGGGACAAGGAACTAGACTGACCCAGGCTACAACATAGAGGGTCACTTGTCATACCGGGGTGATTTCAGAGCCTTCACTGGGGCCTGGATGGGCCTGCTTGGACATACCAGTGTTCAGAGAAATGCCACCAGATCATCCCTGACATACCTTGGTGTGCAGAAGTTTGACCATGGTCAGTCATGGGTTTGAGGCAGCTAGACAGCTGTGGCTTTTACTCCAGCCTCGTATACCTCTTCGTCCCAGTGCCTAACATAACCAAGAGTCACTGGTTCACCCTTGCTCTGCACCCTATCAATTTCTTGAACATGGACACAGCTATGTTCCAAGTATGACTGAGCCCCAGTGGCCTAGGAAGGGCAGGAGCCTCACTCCAGTTGGCTACCGACTCTCTGGGTGGCTGCAGCACCATGACAGCATGCCTCTCTACCACTCCAACATACATGCCCTTACCTGGTATCACAGCATGTGAACACGTGACGCGCTGTTCACACACAGGCCTTATGTCCCGACGTGACACGGTCGTTGGTATCATTGCTATACAGACCATGTGTGAAGGCCCTCTGGGACACCGCTAGGTAGGGGACTGGGAAAAGTAGGTGACAAGTGGGGATCCCATGTTGGGGCTGTACTGTGGAGTCCATGACTGGCACAGCGCCTACAGCTTGGGCATTTGGTTATGTTGGTGCCTGTCATTCTCATTTGCTAGTGGTGGTGGCTTTTATAAGGCCTAGAGCAGGGGATGAATTAAATGAGGATGTGGCAAAGCCACCTGCACAGTTCTTTGTCTTTGAGGGTAGCGCCAATCGCTCCCAGTCTTTGGAAAGTGGTAGCAAGGCCTGAAATTGACTTTATTATTGTGCGATCGTCCCCCTGGGGGGAGGTAAAAATGTTATTCATTCCAGATAGAGAGGATTCCCACAGATCAAAGAATTCCACCTCAGCCCAACATAGTGAACCAGTGAGTTCATTGGAGTTACTTACAGACACGTGGGAAACTCACAGGTAACTATACCAATGGAACGTCTATGGAATTCTCCAGGCGATTTATGGACAAGAGTCCTGCCCCAGTCAACCTTCCATCTCTGATATAACCTAGGGGAGGGGCCTGGTGAGTCCCATGAGCCTCATGAACCCCCCACCCCCCACCAGAGACTGTCAACAGGCCAACTCTTGTGAGGGTCTCATGTGGGTGGTACCAGCTGCTGAAGTGAGCTTCAAGATGGTGACAGTCATGTCTAATTTGGGGGACACAGATAAACACGTCTGACCACAGGGTAAAAAAAAAAAAAATATCATAGCCCGGAGTGGTTAGAGGAGGCTGGTGTTGGTCAGGGATTCCCCAGCTATGGAAACTGGAGCAAGGACTCAGGAGGGAGGGAGTCAGTTGGGTCATGGAAGGTCAGAGGCACCAGGGTGGTGAGGTCTTGGTGTTCAGGGCCGGTGTGGCTGGGGTGGAGTTGCCATCAGGGATGACTGGCATTGCAGGCCGTGTGTGTGTGTGTGTGTGTGTGTGTGTGTGTGTGTGTAAGTCGTCATCAGATGAGACCAGAGGTAGGTGAGGTGGAGAAACCGGGCTTTGCTGGGGAGCAAGGTCACTGCTATGGGGCCAGGAGTGAGAACTGATGGCTTCCAAGATGAGTGGGGCCGAGGGAGCCATTCAAGGCATGTGCTGGCAGGTGGGGGCAGGATCCAGAAGATGCTGCTGCGTGGGAGGAACAATGGGAGTTGCCCCTTAGGAAATGTGAGGTTGGTGGCTCAGAGGTCAATGGTTGCTCCCTACCTCGTCCTGTGATCTTAGAGCTGTGAAGAACAGAGAGAGATCAAAATGAGGGATGAAGAGGCCCAGGTGGAGCCTAGCTTTGGGAGGGGGATAGGCGAGAGATGGGAAAACTCAAGGAAAGCTGGGACCCAGAGGCCAGGCAGGCGTAGGTGTTCCCGGAGGGCGGGGGAGGAAAAGCAAGGCTGAAAAGGAGCAGACGGCCCAGGCCTCAGGGCCCCAGGCTGAGACCTCGGCCACACACTGTCATGGCTGCTTGCCTCTCCCTTAAGTGGTCCTGGCCGAGCTCTCTCTAGCCCACCCACAGCTGGCAGGCTTGCCTGAATCCCAGCTTTAAGGCTTTGCCTCTAAAAATAGGCGCTGCCTGAGAGAAGAGGCAGATGGACAGCTGCCCCCTGGCCCTCTGCATCTGGCACACAGCTGTGCGGCCTGGCAGATCGCCCGGCTGGCACGGAGAGCAAACGGAGCATCCTCTGCAGAGGAGGCTGCAGTGTGAGGAGGAGGCTGATCTCTCTCACAACAGAGACTCAAGGTCCCAGCTAACCCTAGACTGCCCTCCACTGTCCGCGTCCCAGATACTCAGAGAGGGCAGAAACCCGTAGAGGGGCTACTAGGCTTCAGACCCATCTCTTTCGGCATGCCTGTGGGAGCTATGGAGCTGGCCATGCTTCTTTTTCTTCCTCATGATCCCATCCACAAGGGCCATGTAGGGTTCAAGGGAGTCAAAATACATCAGGAACCTAGAGTAGCCAGTGCCTGCCAAGGCTCCAGTCCACCTGGGTCTGTTCCTCTGGGCTCTGTTGTGGGTCCTTCTGTCCCACCGTCTTAGTCCTCCTTCCTCACCTGAAGCTCTGTGATCCCTCCCAGGTGTCAGGCAGTGCCAGCTTGACCGGGACCCCTTGTCCGAGGTCCTTGCCTTGTCTGAGGTCTCCCCCACCCCGTCTCTCTGGGAAGGGCCTATAATGCTGTCTCCTAAGCCTCAGGCCTGTGAAATGTAGGGTCTACAATCTCCATGCAGGAGCAGCAGCTGTGGCTGGTCAGGTCCCACCACCAGCTCCTGCGTGGCCTCTAGATGCTGATGCTGTCTCCCTCATGACAGGAACAGACGCGGCCAGTCCAGGGCGGTCCCAATAACTGGGCAGGAAGCTCAGAGAGCCGTCATGGCAGGGTGTTTGCTCCTGAGGTGCAGCTGACAGACACACTGAGCAACGGTCAGAGATCAATGTCTGTGCTGTCACCCTCCCCCATACACTGTCCCTTATGGCAACCAGGGTCACCCAGGAGAATTTGCATACAGCAAACATATCACAAGCTGAGAGTTAAATCCCTTTGGACAAGCGGAAGGTCCTGTTGTAGGCATGTCCCTTTTAGCAGCACGTCACCTCCTCAGAATCCACTACCCCCAAGTCACTCAGATGTGATTCCTCATTGTCCCACCTCACTTGCCAGCTTGGGACCCCAGGAAAATAGAGCCACAGCACGGGCATCTCCATTTGGCTTTTCAGCTCTTCTTGCTCAGTTCCAGCGTATTCCTCTTGGGTGCACAACTAGCTTTCTCTTTATTACCAGAAAGCACGGCCCCTTGATATCATCACCTACGTAACCTTGGCTGACCTTCACTGTTGCCTCTGGTGTCCTTCGGGTCCTCCCACTTCAGGGTACGGTGACTCTTTCATTCCGGGTCCCTTAGCTCAACTTGCCTATGACATCTGGTCCTCTCAGCACCCAGTTCCCACCTGTGCCAGGCCACCTGCTTATGGGGTAGACACCTGGTTTCTCTGCTTCCTCTGGCCTCTTCCCTGGACCTATATCTGGGGCCACACTGGGGATCCCCCCAGCACCTTCTCCTTAACAGGGCCACCTGGGGAAACAACTCTCCTTTCTGACCATATCATGTATCCATCTTACCAGACCCACCATCTCCAGTGTCCCCACCATCAGAGTCCCCTTCCAGGATCCAGCATGTCCCTCTAATACACACCCCTCTGCTATCTCTGTGTTCCCTTTCTCCTCCAGTCTTCTCTCCTCTGCTTCCTCTGGCCTGGACATCTGGATGTTCTCCCCTAAGCTACTGGGGGATGGCCAGACCCTTATGTGCCCCCCATGTGACCCTGCCTGTGTGTGTTTGGGGGACCATAGGGCAGATGACCCCCCATTCAAGGAGAGCCCAACCCCCAGGCGTCTTACTAAACTGTTAGGGTATGACCAAAGTTTCACCATCTAAAAGAAAGAGGGTGAGGGGAACTTTTGCCCCCCTAACCCTCGACACTTCTCTTCATAGTGATAAAAATCACATGGAATTCTGTCAGGCTCCTGGACTTGCTTTTCTAAATTCAGGGCAGACTTCAGGACATGTCTCAGTGGGGATCCCCAGGTCCTCATAGGAGCATCTGAGTGAACAGGGCAGCTTTGCTCCTCAAAGAGTGACTTGGGAAATGCCACAGCTTAGATTTCTGAACAGAGACTCAGAACCTCCAGGAAGAAGGAGGGGCATCTAACTGTGAGGCCCAGGGAGTGGGGGTGCGTGCTTGGAGACCCATAGTCATGGCTGCCCCATGGTTCTAGGTTTCCTGAGCTTGGCACTCCTGAAGCGGTTAGCTGGTTCCAGGTGCGCTGGAGCCTCCTGCCAACGGGCCAATTCCTCTCTGTAAAGTTAATCATTCATTCAGCAGCTTTGGGCAGGAGGCTCTTGGCACACTGTTGAGAATTCAGAGTGAATTGGGTCCTCCACTGGAGCAGAGAGGGGCTCACAGACAGCGGCCACTACAGTGGGAGCTTCCTGGAACATCTGGGACCTGATACGGGGGGCTTAAGACAGCAGTCAGGTTTGGGCAGATGGCTCAGTGGGTAAGAACATTTGCTGTAAAGAAAAAAAGATCTTAGTTCAAATCCCCAGCACCCATGCAAACACCGGGCACGACAGTGTATGCCCGTAACTACAGCCCAGCACCCATGAAAACACCAAGCATTGACAGTGTATGCCTGTAACGGCAGCCCAGCATCCATGCAAACACCAGGCATGACAGTGTATGCTGAACCGCAGCATTGGTAGGTGGGAAAGGAGGCTCCAAATGGAGAGTTTCAGGTTCAGCGAGAGACTCTGTCTCAAAAACTAAGCTGGAGAGTGATCAAGGAAGACACCCAACTGTGGTGACATTTCATTTGTATTCTAATAAATAAAGCTTGAAGATCAGAGAGTAAAACAGCCCCACTGGTCAGCCTTACAGACCAGGCAGTGGTGACACACACCTTTAATCCCAGTAGCCCCACTAGTTTGCCATAGAAACGTGGCAGTAGTGGTGCATGCCTTTAATACCAGTCCTAGAGAAGAATATAAAATGGGAGGAGACAGCCCTCAGACACAGTCTCATTCTGAGATTCCTGGAGCAGGATCGCCATTTCAGTCTGAAGTCGAGGGAAGAGCCAGTGACTGGCTGCTTTGCTGTTCTTATCTTCAGGTTGAACCCCTGGGCTTTTATTAGTTGTGCTACACCCAACATTTTTCTCTGGGACACACACAGACACACACATACTCTCTCACACACACAGCCCGCCCCCACTACCTGGATGCCAGACTGGCTCTCTCCTGAAGTGCCCACCTCATATGGTAGTGCCCATGTGTTTGTGAATCTTTCTCTTCTAAGAGCTCTGTCCGTGAATTTAGGATTGTTCCAACTCAAGGTAGCTCATCACTAAGATTCTTCGCTCAATGTCACCTGCAAAGACCTTTGTAAAAAAGTAAGGTCAACTTTTGCAAAGTTTAAGACACTGGCCTGTGATGGGGAGCTGATGGTCTTGAACCAGGGATCTATGGGGTTTTGAGGGAGGGTGTGTATGACTCAGAGCAGTGGGGTAGCCAGGCCAGAAGACCTCCCTCAAGCGGGGCCTCTGGGTGCACCTCCTGTGTTCTGCCTGAAGGGGGCACTAAGGACAGCAGTGTCCCTCTGCAAAGGTGAGAAAATCTAAAGGTGAGTAGGGCTTGGGCTCAGCACCAGCTCCTTCCAAAGTCTGGTGCACACATGGCCTGCCCCAGCCTGCCTGCTGTCCCCCCCTCTCTGTCACAAGTTTCCAGCCAACGCGAGTGGCCACAGCTGATAACCTCCCAGAACCTTGGTTTCCTCATCTGTGAAAAGCCGATAACATCCTCTCCTGAAATCAGGGGCTGTGTGAGGAGACAGGCCGGGAGCTCTGCACCACAGGAAGGTAGCGTGGGCCCCTTCAGGGAGCCTACGAGTTGGCAAACCAGCGGAGTGCAGTCTCGGGGGCTTGCAGGTCAGGCTCCTTAACTGCCAAGGGGATGCGGAGCCATGGGTCACTCAAAAGGGACAGATGGGGTGGAAACCAAAGCCCTGGGTGAGGAGCAGAAAGTATGGAGAAGAAACCATGAGTGTGGAGCCAGAGGGGAACGAAGCCTCCACCACAGGCAGGGACAGGAACCGAAGGACTAGAGTCGGGCTCCACCTCTCCCCCTTTTCTCCAGCTTAGGCAAGGGGCGGGGGTAGGGGCAGCAAGATGAAGGCGACCCACAGACTTGCCTTCTTGCAGAGAAAATATTCCCTGAAAGACATTAAATGAAGTAAATAGGAGAGATAAAAATGGAAATATCAAGGCAGCAACTTCTCTTCTGATTATAAAGCAAGCAGTGGGGGCGGGGCGGGGCGGGCCAGAGGGAGCCGCAGCTGCAGCAGCCGGCCCGACTGATAAGGGCTCTGGCAGCCTGCGCGGGCGAGATAAAGCCAGGCGCCGCTGCCCTCAATCCCGGCCATCATCAATATTCACACGGCCTGACCAACTGGCATCGCAGATAGAATAAATATAGACTTCCAGCTATTACCAAGACCTTATTAATCCGCTTGCAGGCATTTAAAGGCCTTGGAAAATACGGGGGCTTTGAGCGCGAGCATCAATAGCTCGACTCATCATCAAACGCCTTCCTCACAGCTCCTCTCCTCTGCATTGTCTCTGGGTCTCAACTTTCTCTTAGAGATGAGGATTTTTGCATGCAGATGGAGGGACCAGGTGGGGAGGATTCAAACACCTGGTGGAGGGGATGCCAGGGGGTTACAGCTGTCCCTGGAGTCTCCCGAGCTCCGAGTGTATCCTCAAGGCCTTGAGAAGTATGTGCTGGCATCCCACTCGGCTCTTCCCTCGTGCTGTCAGCCCGTCAGAGCCTGGCTGGATGCTGGATCACACAAGTACGTTTATCACAGGGAGGGAGACCAGGGACAAGCCCTAAGCAGCAGGGTTACTGCTGAAACTGAGCCAGCTGGGGCTGCTCTCCTGCTCAGACCCCGGAGGCTCCTGGCTACCAGGGTATGCAGACCCGACGTTCCCTTCTGTGGTTTGTGTCATTTTGGTCCAGTCTCTTTTTGTAGGTAGCCTTTGCACAATCCAGGTATCCAGGCAGCTGGCAGCTCATCATCTCATCTGCTTAGACACCTCCTCCCTAGAGAGCCCCGCCTCAGCCTGTTCCTGTACATTCTGTGCCCCTCACACCAGGAAACCCCTTCTCATCAGCGTCTCTGCCCCAGAGCTGAGAGCAGAGTCTGGCCTGTGGGAGCGGCTGGGCTCATTGGTAAAGGAAGGAGAAAGGTTTAGATGCTGGGACAGATTTGGGATACAGAACGGATGGGCAGGGGGAGCCTAGAGTCGGTGAGGAAAGATACTCCGGGCAGAGGCACCGGATGGCGCAGTGGCTGAAAAGGAGACAGCTTGTCCTCCGCCTCTGGGAGAGGATCCTAACGTACTATCCTGGTCACAGTTCATGCCTGAATATCTTAGTTGGGCTACTTAGCTGTATAGCTGGAGGCAGGATCTGGTGGAAAGTGGCCCCTGTGTGTATGTGTGTGTGTGTGGGGGTGACAGGAAGGTGAAGGGTCAAGGGAGCACATCCATCGGGAGCTTGCACTGGAGCACACGCCAGGTGAGATGATGCTGGAAGCCATGAGATATGGAAGTCATACACCCATGATCTACTTATGGAACAAGGAGTTCCCGTGTCCCTCTCTTTGTCCAAGGGATCCCAATCCCCACCTCAGGATTTGCCTTATTTTTATTTTGTATATGAGTGTTTTGCCTGCATGTATTTCTTTGTGCCACGTGTGTGCAAGGTGACGGGAGGCCAGAAGAGGGCCTAGGATCCCCTGGGACTGGAGTTACAGATGGCTGTGAGTTGACATTTAAGTGATGGGAATCGAGCCAGGGTCCTCTAGAAAAGCAGCCAGAGCTCTTAACCATTGGCTGAACCGTTTCTCCAGGGTCCCCGTCTCTGCTTCCTGGAGCTGGCAGATGTTGGAATCTCCCTGGTTCGCAGTAAACTCACGAGAGGGTTTTAAGGACCAGACGAAGAGATGCCAGGATGGCAGAGACAAGGTCATGTGCTGAGTGAGGGAGAGAGAGCGGCCTCACATCCACAGGCAGAGCTCAGTCCCCAGTAGAGCATGTAGCTGGCTCGTGCTTAGCTCCAGGGGCCTGGAAAAGGTTTCCAGAAAAGCCCCACCTTCCCCACTCCCTGGGAAGCCACGCCCCTCTCAGTCTCCTGAGGCTCCTGAGGCTCCTGATGTCTCACACTCCTGCTGCAGACTTTTTCTAGCTACATTTAAGTATTTCCAGGCTGAGTAGACAGGCCCACCAAGGGTATTGGTCCTAGGAAGAGAAACCTTTGCCATCTTCCAGGTCCCAGACCCCTCCCTCTCCTCCAGCACGGATCCTACCATTATTCATTGTCTTAGTTAGGGTTTCCATTGCTGTGGAGAGACACCATGACCATGGCAACTCTTTTAAAGGAGAACATTTTATTGCGGTGTCTTACAGCTTCAGAGATTCAGCACACTACCATCTTAATGGGACAAGGCAGGCAGGCAGACGTGGTGCTGGAGAGGTAGCTGAGAGTTCTACATCCTGACCAGCAGGCAGCAGGAAGTGGTCCGTCTCACTGGGTGTGACGTGAGCATACATAAGACCTCAAAGCCCACCTCCACTGTGACACACTTCCTTTCATAAGGCCACACCTATTCCAACAAAGCCACACCTCCTAATAGAGCTACTGCCTGGGAGGGCATTTTCTTTCAAACTATCACAGTGACGAAAGGCTTTAAGCAGTGGTGTGGGAGATGAGCCTCAACCCCCATCAGTCTGAACAGCATGAGCAAACCCACTGAGCACAGTTGCCTGCTTCCCACACCTCTACTATGGCTGGGGAAACTGAGGCACAGAGGGCTATTTTGAACCTTAGTTGGACCTTAGAGTTGACAAAGTTGGATCACACACTAGCTCTATCCTCCTGACTTGAATGGCTTCGGACATATCACCCCACCTCCGACCCTGTCTTGCCACCCGGAAGTGAGCTCGACACAGGACACTGAGGGTGCAGACGGGGTGCCACATCGCTCTGTCCCCTGTTCCACATTCTGCTCTCCTCGCTGCCTCTCACTCCCAGACTGCAGGCAGCACGAGGGTTCGGGTCCATTTGCACTTCAGGAAAATGCCTTGCGTACAGTGAGAAGTGGCTTATGAAGCAGGGGCAGGAACATGCTGAGGTCCGCATCTCTGCAGTGTGACAAATCCTCCCAGTTTGTGGAGGGATCCAATCCTTCCCCCCCCGAAGGCAGCCACATTCTAGTGGCTGGCCCCCAGTCTGAACTCCACTCCCAGGCCACCACGTATCTCCCCCAGGATGGGTCTATATTAGGATTGGCTCCTTGCTGACCAGATGCCAGAGCAGCCAGGGCCAGAAGGCTCAGGTAAATACCAGTTATGCTGTCATTCATTAGAATAATTAACAGATGGTGAGGAACGGAAACAGGAGTGTCTCTCTTGAAAGCGGGTTATGGAGATGTCAGAGGCTCGGCAACCTGCCCCCATGTCTACATCAGAATCTCTGATGCTGTGATGGTCAGTTGTCATTGTCAACTTGGCACAAAGTGGAGTCACCTGGGAAGAGTCTCCAGGAGGGACTGTCAAGATTAGGACGGCCTGTGGGGATTGTTTTGATTATGTTAATTGAGATGGGAAGAACTGTCCATTGTGTAGCATGAGGGGGCCGGCCTGTTGGGGTTTCTGTCCCACCCGGTACCCCACAACTGGCAACTCCCAACGAAAATCAATCACAGGACTCCATAAGGTTATAAACTGATTGGCCCACTAGGTCAGGCTACTTATTAGTTCTTACAACTTTTGTTACCCCATTATCCTAATCTACATTAGCCCATGGCTCCGTACCTTTCTCAGCTGGGCAAGTTACATGCTGTCTCTTCGGTGGTCTGCACAGGAGTGGCTGAGGGAGCTTTCTCCTCCCTAGCCTTATCCTATTCTCATTGCCCCACCTCTACTTCCTGTCTGGTTGACCCGCCTATACTTCCTGCCTGGCCAATCAGCGTTTTATTAAAATACATGATTGACAGAATACAGATAATTCTCCCGCACCATTTCCCTCTTTTTTTTTTTTTTTTTAAACAAAGGAAAATACCCATGGTCCATTTGTTGGGAATGTGGGCGTAGTATTTCAGGCTACTTCCTGCTGGTTGGGGCCGCTGATGATCTTATGGGGACCTAAAGAAAATTTAGAGTTATAATCAAGTCCTGACTGAAGTATCCTGGGAGTCTTGATCATCTCAGGCTGCAGTCTTGAATCTGTTCTGGATGTAGAACTCAGACATCTGGGCCACCTGTTTCTGTCGGAGATTTCTCAGGTGGCCTCCCTTGGTCAAAGATGATTTTTCTTAACTCTGAATAAATCCATAGCCTCTCATTTTCTGTGGAAACAAAAGCAGAATCTCTTCTCCAAAGTAACATACCTTTTGACTTCAGTTTTGAAGCCAAGGTATTTTCAAAATACCTATCTTGGGTTAGTTCAGCAGCATTTATAAACAACAGTCCTTTAGCAGCTGTTGCTCCTTCCTCAGCATTCAAACAATTCAAAGAGAGCATAATAGCATACAGTATCAAGATTCTCTGCGTATTTTCCATCTTTATGTGGCTTTACTTTAACCTCTATTTCTTTTATTTTTACTTTTAACTTTTGGCTTTTTGAGACAGGTTTTCTGTATATATCTTTGTCCTGGAATAACACTGTAGACCAGGTTGTCCTTGAACTCAGAGATCTCGCTGTCTCAGCCTCCCCAGTGCTGGGAATAAAGGTGTATGCTACCACACCTTGAACTCACCGAGATCTGTCTCTGCCTCCCAGGCATTGGGATTAAAGGCGTGTGCTACCACACCTTGAAGTCACAGAGGTCAATCTCTACCTCTGTCCCTTGAAGTCACAGATGCCTCTGCCTCCCAGGCATTGGGATTTAAGGTGTGTACCACCACACACAACTACTCTCTTTCTTCCTTTTTTTACATTAAGAACTAACTTTTAGCCTGCATATATTTTTAACACACTGTAAAATATTTAGAGGTTTTTTCCTCTTTGAATCTCTCTTTACTGTATATCTCTCTTTTTTTTGACTACATAAGCCTTTAATTTACTAAGCAATATGGAGAGCTGTGGCTTTGACGGTTAGATCCAGCCCATTCCTCATGGCTGAGATACCAGCCAGAGCTTCAGTTCACTGCCACAACTCTATGGCGTTTCAAGGTCCTTGCTAGCAAGCAAGCTGTAGTATTCTGATCACAGACCACACTCAGTCGGACTGCCTGCTTAAAAGAGTCAGAGTTTGACCTGGCAGGACAGCCCAGAAAACCGGCATTTTAAAACAGCGCAGCTTTTTTTCTGCCACGGCTGAAAACCAAAAAGCATGTGTTCAGCTTTTCATCAACACCATTTAAGTGTTTTGCGGCAGGACCTCTTAAAAGAGCTGCAGGGTTTTGCAGCTGAAGCTGAGTCAGGAAGCCTCTCTTAGATGAAAGCCTTGCTTGCCTCTAGCAAGCAGAGCAGACCCGAGAAATTGCTGCTACCAAGAAAACATGCTTTACTCTTTCCCAAGCTTTCTCAAGCTTTCTGTGGATTCAGTTATCCACGTGGGCGCCATATGTAACATGAGGGGGCCGGCTTGTTGGGGTATCTGGCCCATCCAGTACACCACAACCGGCAAGCCCCAAAAGAAAATCACACACAGGACTCCATAAGGTTATAAACTGATTGGCCCATTTGATCAGGCTACTTATTAGTTCTTATGACTTATCTTAACCCATTATTCTGATCTATGTTAGCCACACGGGCTCAGTACCTTTCTCAGTGTGACAGCTTACATGTTGCCTCTTCGGTGGTCTGCGCAGGAGTGCGCACCCCAGGGCGTGTGAAAGACAAGCATGCATCCATTAATGCATTGCTCTTGACTGCAAGTGTTCGGTGGCAGTTCTCTCAAGCATCTGCACTGGGACTTCCCTGCTAGGACAGACTACGACCAGGAATTATGAGCTGAAAGAAATCCTTCCTTCCCTAAATGGGTTTTTGTAGGGTATTTAAGCACAGCAACAAGAAATACGAAGCCAGAGACTGTACCCTGGCTGGGCTGCTGCCTCTGGAGGATGGATAGTCCTCAAAGGGTGTGGCTCCCATGACAGGTGACTTCAAGGATCAGTGAACAAGGTGATGAGGACCCTGGCCTCCAGAGCTGGCCACCAGCACCACCACCTCAGCTTTATAAAGAAGTCACAGGAAATGGGGGTTTGGTGGCCAGATTGTAGTTCTTGCTGTGCATAATGGCTGTGAGACCTGCAGGCAGCCATGGGAATTAAAAGGGACAACATATGTGTCAGACTGTACCGCCTGCCTGTACTACGGGCCAGTATGGTACTACTCCTGTATTGCGGTGCCTACACTACAGGGCCATTTGCGAGCTGGCAAGGGTCTGGAGATTTAAACACAAAAAGACACACAGATAGAGACACGGGTCATCCTTGAAACAGGAATGCCCCTTTTACTGTGTACCAGAGCTGCTTATATAGGGATCCTTAACTGCTAGCCACGCCCTAGCCAAACCCACCAGAAACCACTCCCCTGCCATCAGGAACTCGTGAGGGTCTCGTGCTCAGAGCAGCTGCAAGCACAACACGTTGTTTACAAGAAATTCAGGATCTGGGGGGTTCACAGCTCCCAACAGCAGACAGAGAGGAATATCTAGACTATTTTTAGACACAGGGATAAAACCTGATGTCCCAGGTTTCTCCGTGCCTGGGATGAATGGAAATGTCAAGGGGTCCTGGAAGGTGTGTCCAGGGCTCCCCATAGAGTTGTAAGAAGTCTGAGGTGGGGCCTGTCCTACCCATGACACTGACCCTCTCACGGCTGGGACACATGGTATCCACCCTGCAGTCTTCACCATGGCAATCCATGGAATTCGGTCTGAGGCCTGGGTATGTAGGAGGGAAATGGGAGTCACCAGAGAGGGCCCAGAGAGGGAGGGAGACAGGGAGAGACAGAGGGGAAGGAAAAGACAGGAGGGAGGAAGAGGGAGGGGGCTTTTGTTTTGAGATTATTTCCTAACAGTCATGTTTCTAGGGAGTGTCCTTTTCCTTTGATATTTCCACTATCTGTTTCCCAGGACTCAGTTTAGGTCGCTGGTGGGAGGATGGCAGGAAGAGCCATTAAAACTCAGAGAAGGGGAACCACACTTCAGTACATGAGGTATGTGATTGGAGATGCAGGGGCGTACGACTGGGCTATCTGAGGATGGATATATCTGGCAGTGTATGGAAATATATATGATTGGGGTATATGGTCATATAATAACTAGGGTGCATCAATTTATATAATTGAGAATATTCAATTTATATTACTAGGGACATGAGGCATGATTAATAAAAGCTCAGAGACTGATATTGGGGTTCAACCTGAAGGTCAGAAAAGCAAAGCAGCCACTGACTCTTACTTCGACCTCAGTCTGAAATGGTGATCCTGCCTCCAGGAATCTCGGAATGAGGCTGTGACTGAGAGCTGTCTCCTCCCATTTTATAATCCTCTCTAGGGCTGGGATTAAAGGGATGTACTGCCCAGTTTCTATGGCAACAAGTGTGGCTACTGGAATTAAAGGTGTGTGTCACCACTGCCTGGCCTGGAAGGCTGACCAGTGGGGCTATTTTACTCTCTGATCTTCAGGCAAGTGTTATTTACTAAAATACACACTTACGGGGATGAATGAATATACACATGGATATGTGTACCGTTTATTCAGTCAGCTTTTCCTCACTAGGACAAATACCTGAGAAAAGCTATTTCAAAAAAAAAAATTATTTGGGGGCTGATGGCTCAGCAGTTCAAGGCGATTGCTGCCAAGTCTGCTGACTTGCGCCCAGACTCCAGGACCCACATGGCAGAAGGGGGGAAATAACGTCCACGGGCTGTTCTTTGAGCTCTGCGTTCATGTCAAGGCCTGCGTGGGCACACTCATGCCCAATTAGTAAACGGAAGAAGTACTTTAAATTGAAAAGGTTTATTTTGGCTCCTGGTTTCCGAGGCTCCAGTCCTGTGGTCAGCCAGTTGTATGTAATCTTGTGGGCCTGAGGTGACCCAGTATCCTGGCAGGACCGCATCACAGAACAAAGCTGCTCGTGTAAGAGGAGAGGAAGACAGACAGAGGGGACATATCCCCCCAAAGGCGTGCCTCCAGCTCCACAGAAGTGACCCCACTTCACCCATGCTTTCCCAAGGTCCTTGGTTAGGCAGGCAAGACAAGCAGAGTGCAGATGTCATGGGTCGCTATTGCTCCTCGAGCTAACCACTTTCTAGACTGCAGGGACACGGTTTGGTCCCTGTGGTCTGTGAGCAAGGGTGCCTGTCACCCTTAGTCCTCACTGGTACTGCCCATGTGGTTTTGTTGTTGTTATGTGAACAGATAGATGTGTGGCAGTGTCCCATCCAGGGTTGGGCACCTTTTCTGGCCACTTGGATGTCTTCTAATATGTCTAGAGGTCCTTTCTAACTCTGGGGTGGCTGACAACTTAATGTGAGAAATCCAGACTGCGGGGTGGGTGCAATCCATTTTTTTACACGCTCTGGAGGTAAAGGAACGGATCCTCATGTTAGTTCCCAGCTCCCTCCACTTTGTACACCTGACTCCCCTAACCAGACGTTTGCTGGAGTGTGTTCAGCTCATTGACACCTCAGATAAAAGGTTCCTGGGGTGCCCATTCCTTGCAAGGATGGGCTTCTCCAGCAGCTTGTCAGCTCCTCTTTGTTTGGCCCAGGGCTTTGCACTCCCAGCTAAGCAGTTTATTGGAATATCTATTACTGTCTCATGAGAATTGTGAATAAAGTTCTGTGATATGCCAGAGGGGAACAGAACCCATCTAACCATCTCCAGTGTGAACAGAGAACCTCTGTACAGCCAGCCTGACCCACGCCGTGTATCCCTGTGTGTGTCTCACCAGTGTGAACAGAGAATCTCTGTACAGCCGGCCTGACCCACGCCGTATATCCCTGTGTGTGTGTTCACATGCTCTCTCCCACTGCCTGCATACACACACATATACACCCCTCCACATACATATATGCACACTTTCCTACACACAACCCCAATACCACATACACCCCTCCCTCCACCACACCTATTTTCTCTATTCTCCTCTCCTCTCCTCCTCTCCCCTCCCCTCCTCTCCCATCTCCTCCTCTCCCCTCCCCTTCCTTATATTCATTCCAGAACTTCTGTCCCAGTATTGAGCAGTATGTCCTGAAGACCTCCCCTGGGCTCTCATATCTGTGAAGTTTCCCTTTGTCCTCTGAGAGTATGGGTGGGTCTCGGTTCTCAGAACCTGAGATCATTCAATGCATGGGGAAGGGGAGGGGAGGAAAAGCAGCAATTGAACATGCTTGGACCTCCCCACGGAGTCCCCTTGGCAACCCCAGCTTTCTACTCCCTGAACTCTGACCATACTCCATCTTGGCCTGGGATTCTGTGGCCCCAGCCCTTCCTCTTCCGCTGCTCCAGGCTGACTCTGCCACGCAATGCATTCCCGTGTTCAGCAACAGCTGGCTGAGCTTAATTAAGCCCCACAGTGCCGGTTCCACCTGGTGAGGAATTAACAACAACAACAAAACAGCAAACATCAGAGGAGGGGGTAGGCTGGGGCCTCCTGTTTCTTCCAGAGCAGGGAACCGGGCTGGGAATCCTAGCCTCTGCCTTTTCCTCTGTGACAGGGCTTAGATGCACACTGTCACCACTGTGTCCGGGAAAGGCGTCAGCAATCTAGGGGTGGTGGACCTTAGCCTAGCTTCTGTATCCTTGAGGGCAGGCAGGCAGTTTCCCCATCCAGGGTGAGAGGAATCAGGCTACAGAAGGCCACAACTTAGCCTTCCCCACGTGTCTGCCGATGATTGGCACACATGTGGCCCTGTAGCCAACCAGTTCACAAGCATGTTTGTGGTCACCAGGGTCCAGGCAGGTGATACATGAGCAGAGACCAAGAATCCCCCACACGCAACTTGGCCACGGGTTAGCCTTAGAAGACGCTGATAAAGCCCCCCCCCCGTCAATGTTCCAATATCCCATTGAGGCTATAAGCAAAGGTGGTACAGTACCCCTGAGTGGACAGAGCAGAATATGTGTGGTGTCTAGTGGATCCCATTGCTCTTAACTCTGCTTGGCAACAGTGGCTCTAGCGTGCTCCTGAGTCTCCACGCTACAGGGCTGGAGCTTAGGAAGGCTGGTCATGGTTCTAACTGTAGCCACGGAGGATGGGGCTACCTGAACCAGGCTGAGAGCCAAACCAAGGTGAGGCTTCTGCAGGTGCAGACTCCAGAGGGGTCTAAAGAAGAAGTCACAGCTGTGGACACTCCAGCTGGATGATCCTCAGACCGCCAAACTTAGACAGGCCAGCAGGTGTCAAGGCCCCCGCGGACCAAGACTGCTTCTGCCAGAAATTTTATTTATAAGGTGTATACATCTGGTTCCAGCGCGAGTTTGAGAACCGCCAGAAAGCAAAATAGCGGTTGCAGCAACAGCGGAAGGTCTGCACCAGAGACTACTGCGCTCTGTCGAGTCCGGGGCCCTGCGCTGAAGATCTTGGCACTAAAACGACAGGGAAAGAAGAGGGGCTTGTTAGCTGTGTGCTCAGACTTCCAGGGTTTTGTTCTCCGTTTGTGTGGGAGACGTGAGCGTTTGGTGGACAGAGCCTAGGGAACTGTGGAAACCTCGGCTGGGGTCTTTCTCTCTGTGTCAGAGTCGCCCAGCCTTCGTTAGGGTCAGATGTATTGGAACAAAGCTGCCCAAAATTTGCCACTTTCCTTTTCCACTTAGGGGAAATTCCTGTGTTTTTTGTTCTTGTTGGGTGAAGGGCCCTGTTAATATCATTTAGGTCATGGTGGGTGAAATATTGTTTTTAGCTCCTTTCTTCCCCTCCTCCTCCCCCCCTCCTGATTTTTCATCTATATATTTGACAGGGATGTTGGAACCTCCAACTGTGACTGTGAGCTTGTCTGTTTCCCTTTAGATCAGCCTAATTTTGCTTCATGTATTTTGAAACCTTTCTTTCTTTGTTTTGTTTTGTTTTGTTTTGTTTTGTTTTTTGAGAACAGTTTCTCTGTGTACTCCTGGCTGTCCTGGAACCCTCTCTATAGTCCAGGCGAGCCTTGAATTCACAGAGATCCACCTGCCTCTGCTTCCCAAATGCTAGGCTTAAAGGTGTGCACCACCACCGCCCGACTTTGAAACTCTGAGCAGACTCATTTATGAAGGTTCTTCCTTATGAGTTCGTAACTGATACATTCCTCTTCAGCTCTAATGATGCTTGTCTGCAGTCTGCTCTGTCTGCTATTAGCATGGCCACTCCCAAGTTCCTTTCCTTTAGAATGTTAAACAGTGTGTGTGTGTGTGTGTGTGTGTGTGTGTGAGAGAGAGAGAGAGAGAGAGAGAGAGAGAGAGACCACTGATGTGCATGCACACCCTCAAATGTCACAGCATGTGTGTGTAGGTCAGAGGACAGCTTTCAGGGGTCAGTCTTCTCCTTCCCCGTTGTAAGTTTGGGGGATCGAACCCAGGCTTAGTGGGAATCACCTCTTCCCACTGAGCATTCTCTCCCTGGCCTTCCTTTTATTTCTTTTTCTTTTTGTGCTGGATATCTAACTGACTCAGGGCTTCCAACATGAGAAGCAAGTTGGACCACACACTCCAGCCCTTCGATCTCTGCTTTTTAGCTCAAATATTAACCCTTTATATTTCACTTAATTTACTTATTAGCATGATTGAATTTAAACTATCTGGCTTTTTGTTTCATATAGACCCTTGGTTTTTGTTTCATACTTTCCTTCTTGCCTGCTTTTGAATTATGTGGTTATTCTGCAACGTTGATTTTATTTCAGAGATATACCTCAGGGCTTCTTGTGGTTTTGGCAGCTGCTCTCAGGATCCTGATGTCCTTGCTGTGAGTTCAGATCACACCTTACTAAATTGATCTGACGCTGCGAGAGGAAATGTTACCATAGCGCCTCTACCCTGCTGTCTCGTGTTGAAGTCGCACACACTCCTTCTGAAAATACCATCCTCCCCTCCCCCCAGAGGCCATTATTTCTACTCTGTCGTCATCTGAAGAGGACTTTGTGTTACCACATTCCAGATTCCACAGGGCTTCCTTTCTGGGTTGATCTGAGCCTCTCCAGATCATCCCTCTGTCCTGAAGGACTTCTCCACGGTTCCTACACACGTCTGCTAGGATGGACTTCCTCGGATTCTGTTTGCCAGGAAATGCTTTATTTCAGCTTAATTCTCCAAGGGTGTTTCGTTTTTCTTTGTTTATAGGTTTGTTTCAACATTTTAAAGACACTCTCCTGCTGCCTTCTGGCTCACATCGCTTCTGATGAGAAGTCATCAGTATTCCTTACCGTGTGCCTCTGTCTCTGCTGCACCTGTTTTTCTCTACCTGCTTCTGGGGTGGTCTCTTTATTCGGTGTTAGTAGTTTGCCGGCGTGTCCCTGATTTTTAGTTTTATTCCACATGGCCTTTATTGATTTGTGGATTGATACTTTTCATCTACTCTAAAGACAGGGTCTCCTGTATCCCAGGATGGCCTCAAATTCAGTCTGTAGCTGAGGATGATCCTGAACATCTGATCCTCCTGTAAACACATCCCGAGTTCTTGGATTATAGGTGCAAGCTCCTATCTTGCCCAGTTTATATTGTGCTGGGGGATCAAATCCAGGGCTTCACACTGTTAGACAAAGGCTGAAGCATGTCTATAGCCCTGTTGGGTTTTTCAATTTGTACTTACGCTTGCATTTTTAAAAATGGATCCATCTTCATGTCTACTCATCGTTTCTCTGTGGTCCGGACGGCTGCTCACCTGTCTTCCTTTCAAACCTTTCTCTTTTAATTTCAACATCTGGGTGACCTCTCTCTGGATCTGTCCCCTGAGATCTTTTCTATAGAGAGGGTGTTATTTGTTCCAGCCCTGAAGCCTTACCCGGCAAAGCTGTTTTGAACCTGTTAACAAAGGGGGCTGCTTGGCATTTCTGAGCTGGGGCCGTCATCACCCTGCTCTCAAGGCTGGCCTTTCCAGGGCTGCAGCCAGTATTTGCTCTCCATCTGTCTCAGATGAACACTGTCACAGTGCCACATCACCTCTCCACCCTCGGAGGAGTTTCTACTGTTGTCACACGTGGTTCCAGGGAACTCCTGTGTACAGCTCCGGCCTCTTGTTTGCACAGCTTCCTTCTCTCCATATGCCACGAATCGCAGATGCCTCAGCACCCTGAGCACCAACCTCTGCTTCCTCTGTCTACTACAGCCAGTGCACCGTACTGGTCTCCACATCACTCAGCAGAGGCCTGAGAACCCCCTCCAGGTGGAAAGCTGCGGGTGGCTTGCCGCTGTCTGTGCAGAGCCTGAAACATGCTTGTTCCGTTCAGATGGTCACAGATGCGTTGCTGTGTCAGACCCGACCACTTCAAAGGGTCAGAGTCACACTGGCTCACAGTTTCCCAAGCTTCAGCGCAAGGTCAGCTGGCTCCACAGCTTTGGGCCCGAGGGAAGTAGAGCATCCATTACCCAGCAGTAGAGTGTGATAGAGACTTCTCGCCTTACAGCAGCCTGGAAGATGGGGGTGGGAGAAAAGGAAGAGAGGTGAGGAGGAGGGACGGCAAGAAAGGGAAGAGAAGAAAAGGAGAGGATGGGTGAGGAAAAGAAGAGAGAGAGAGGGGAGAAAATAGAAAGGAAGAGCCCAGGACAAGATAGCCCATAAGGGATGTCCCCAGTGAGCTCCTCCTCCCATGAGGCCCCGCCTTCCTGTACTGTCACCATAGTGTGAATCTCTCAGTGGATCTATCCTCAGGATCCAGTCTCCTCTCAAGGGTTGCATCTCCAGCTGGGAACCCAGCATTCCACACAGGAGCCTGTCAGAAGACATCCTGCATCTAAATCACCACACACAGGTTTTATGCAGCTAAACAGTTGTCTTTGGCAGGCATGGAATCCCAACGTCTGTCTGTTATTCTAATCATGGCCAGAAGCAGTCCCACCATCCACTGCCTCTTGTAACGCCCTTTCCTTCTATCTGTGATGGGATTTCTTCAATACCCTGGTCCCACTAGAGTCCTTTCCGTCCCCACCAGAAGCCATTCAGATGCCGTGTTATTGGGTACATTTGGGGGTCTCTGTAGGGGGATGAGTCTTACTCTGAGTCTGCCAATGCTCCCCAGGTGCTCAAAGGCTAGCACCTCACCTGAGGAAAGTGCCCAGGCTTTCACGGAGCTACGTGGGCACCTTGTTGGTGTCAGCACACAGTGTCTACAGACATAGGTTGGGTGGTGACCGTCCTTCCTCATGCCTGTTTACTTTCTGCCGGGCAGAGTGGATGTCTAGAATGCAAAGATGAGGGTCTTTGAATGCCACCATCCCAGAATTGGGTCCAGGAGTTCTGGGAAGTGTGTTTCTGCTTTGTAATTAGTTCAGTATTTAAGAGAATGTCCTTAAACATCAACCGTGGTTCAGGCTTCAGGGATGAGATAAAATGCTCTGCCCTGGAAAAGCTATGACCCTAGAATAAAGGTAGGGGCAGCAAAGAAACAGGCAAGTGATGTGCATCAGGAAGCCTGTGTGGCATGAGCTTGGGCAGCCTCAGCCCATCTGGAGCAAACTTGGAAGCCCTCCTAGAAGGCACCAAGGCTGTGAGTCACCAGGAGGGGGGCTGGGAAGGAGGGCATGTGGAAGGGCTGGGAGTCTCCAGAGACTGGAGTTCACGTGCACTTCACAAGTCCTGAAGCTGAAGGGTCAGGCGCAGAGGGCTGTCACAGGTTGGTGACCGGGATCCAGAGGTCAGTGAGGAGTGACCGGCAGCTTCAAGTTATGCATTATGCTCATAAGTTCCACTGTGGCCACTTTTGGGTGGACGGGCCTGAGCAGCAAGGGGAACAATGGGGACTCTTGTGGTGATGAGAAGAGAGGAAGTGACAGGCTCAAAGCCTGCAGTCCCACTTCGGAAGTCTCTGTCCTCACGGAAGGACTAGAGCTGAGAACACACCTTCACCTGTTACAGGGAACAACTGGATGTGAGTGACCTCTCTGTGGATGCTGGATGTCTGGCTCTTGTTAAATGCCGAGGAGACCGAAGCTTGTGGGAGAGGGCCAGTGCCCGCCCAACTTCACAAGATGCATACAAGATATAGAGTCAGATTTCAGGCTGGACAGCCAGCAAGTGCCCTGACACATGCAACCTCTCTGGGGTCCATTTGCTGGGCAGGGCTAAGCAAAAGTTAGTATATGCAGGTCTACTCAGGCACATACATGTGTATAAACACACAAATGACTCATGCTTACATGTGTGTGCCTGAGCACAAATGCATATACATATACATGACCCTCAAGTTTGCACACACAGCATGCTCACACACACTCCCACACATTCAGACACTGATTGGGTACACTCAGTCATAGGGTAGGATGGAGGATTGTTTCTGGAGCGTCCTCTGTCTCTGATGCTTCTGGGGTCACCCTCTTCCTTGGGCCAGCAGGTGGGTGCTGGTGGAAAGGCTGGGAAGGGATGCCAATACTCTTTCTCAGCACGCTCAGAAGCACCTTCATTTTAAGTGTGGGTACCACATACAGGTGCCAGGCTAGGCCTCCTGCCAGGACCAGAGGCTGTCTCAGAGACCCATGATGCCCCAGAGAGGAGGTACCAGGGTTCCCTAGACAGATGGTGCAAAGCCAAAATTCCTTCCCGACTCTAAGTGTGGAGTGCTCACAGGAGATCAAAAGCTCCACCTCCACCTCCAGGTCTTGAGAAAGCACCCCTGTCAGGGGCCATGACACATGTGGCTCCTGGGTGCTCTCCCCCACTGTCTATGCTCTCCCCACAGCCACACTGTCTTCCCTACAACCCACCCGTGTGCTGTAGCTCCCTTTGGCCCTTTCTTGCCTTCCCGCTGCCTCCCCTCCCCCACCCCGCTCTCCTTTCCCTCCCTCACCATCTCTCCCCCTCTTGAGCAGCAAGAGAAATGGAAGTCGAGATCTTCTCTTGGCGATAATTATTGAAAAGTTCAGTCGAAGACAGACAGCGATGCTGCGCGCAGGCGAGCAGGGGAGGGACATTAAAATGCACCCGCACAGCTTGCCTCGCAACAGATGTTGGCATAATTAGAGAGGAAAAAATTATGAAATTAATTTGTGGTTCAATGTAAATTTCACCAATGGGGAGAAAGCAGAGCTCTAGCCACCTCGTGCGCACACGCGGGCTTGCACACATACCTGACACGCCCACATGCGGGCATGAGCACGCATAGACAGACGTGTACACACCTGAACGTGCAGACTCCAAATTCTAGGGGAGTGGCGATTGTCAGGTCTCTTCAGGGGAGAGGTGGGCATGACAAACAGGAAGGAAGGGATCGGAGAGGGGATCATCCTGCTGGAAGTTCAGCCACTGGGATTGCTGAAGATGGTTTCCTCCTGCATTGCGGGAGTGGGGACTTGGTGGGCGGCCCAGATATTGGAGCTGGATGGGTCCTTAGGATCACAAGAGCTGGAGTGTGACAGTTCCCTATAGTTCCAATGCACATGGAGCTGGAACCGGGGTCTCACCAACCTATTCCTCACTGTGTGGTGTCTTTGACGCGGCCCCCAGCTATCATTCATGGGCAGATTAGAACAGAGAGAGCATCCTGGGGACTGGGGAACAGGCAGGACCTTGTGGCAAGGGTGGGGTGAGGGCATCCGTAAGTCCTTGGTGTGAGGATCAACATGTATAGCTTGGCTGGTCAGCGGTCCTAGAGGATGGGTACCCATCCGTGGTGGGGACAGCAGAGAGGGACATTCTGTGTAGCCAGCCTCCTGCTCAGCGCTGCTATCAGTCCTCCTAGGGGAACTCCAGTGAGCCTGCAGGGGTCCCTGAGCAGGCAGGCTTGCAGAGGTACCATTCACTACTTCATAGAAACCACACACAGGTGAGCCTGCCAGGCTGGGACCGGCTCCTTTCTTCCGTGACCATGTGACCTGCTGGTGCTGACTATGACCTGGGCTGGTCACAGGGGCTGGCCTCCCCACCCGTCACCCTGGGCTGGTCACAGGAGATATCTCTGATATTTGCCTCCACACGGGGCCACCTTCCCTGCCTGAGACAAGGTCAACTCACCCTGCCCTCCTGCACTGTGGCTTTGTCTTTCAAACCTTAGTGTGTCAGCCTGGGGCTAGGTTTCAGCCATGCTCCCCACCCCTTCTGCTCCAGGGTGAGTCTTCCTCTAAAGCCCTTCCCTCCATCTATCCGTCCAGTATGTCCACCATTTCCCATCTGTTCCTCTCCTGTGCCCTTTAGCAGCCATAACTATGAGGACTACCCCCGTACGGTTGTCTCTTCAGCCTAGTGGGCTGTAGGGCCTGCACCCCTCACTGGTGCTCCCCTGAACCCCCCCTCGCTATGTTAACTGCATCTTCTAGAACCCCAGATGCAAGTTCAAGATAGGCATGCTCCTCCAACCCAGTCAAGCCTGTGGTTCCTCGCCCTGTGTTCCCCCAGGGTCACCCATTATGTGCACCCTCCATAATCAACTTGCTACCCCCCTCCTCCAGGAAACCCTCCCTGACTTCCCTCTGCAGAACAGGACACGCAGCCACACTGCTCAGTGGCGCCTTATCATGAAGATTTGTGCGCCTGGCTGCTCCTTCCTCCACCAAGGCCACAGTCTGTAGATCAGCCTCTCCCGGCGCAGCTGCTGCTGGCACAGAAGGTTCTGCTGACAAGTCTAGACCCAAGGGGGTCGGGGAGATGTGAGGGGCCAGCTTGAGGCTGTCAGAAGTCTGGCTCGTAGCAGTTTTAGACCGAAGGGGAGCAGTGGCAGACACTGTCACCTCTGCTGCACTGGCGGTGCTGCCAGATGCCAGGCAGTGGCCTCAGACCCAGAGAGACCAATTTGTGTTCCGCAGGTGGTCTAGGGTCCCAGAGACACTGAGGAGTAGCTTCAGCTTAACTTAGGAGGGTTATAGATCTTATTTATCCTTACTGTGTGTGTGTGTGTGCACGTGTGTGCATGCATATGCATGTGGGCATGCACATGCTACTGTGCACACATGGGAGTGAGAGGGCAACTTGTATGAGTCAGTTCTCTTCTACCATGTGGATCTCCCAGGGATCAAACACAGGATGACAGACTTAGCAGCAAGCATCCTTTAACCTCTGGGTCACCTCATTGGCCCCTAGAGCAGGGATTTAAATGTTGCCTGGGGCACCCTCAGGCCTAGATACACACAAGGTTCTAAGACACACACTAAGGTTCCAAGTGATTATGTTAAGAATTGTGAAACATGTGGGTGTTGGAGCCAGAGCTGAACTTCAACTTGTGGTACCACGATAGTGTCCTAATCTGCTGCCACTGTGGATAAAGGCAGGGGCTGGGTAACAGGACCCAGGTGGAGGTCCACAACCACACCTGTCCCTGGACCTCTCCAAGGTACTGAAACGAGTGCTGAGTGAGGCTAATGCGTTGTGCCAGAGGCCAGGGTCTGGGAGTTCTGCTGGGCTTCCCCGCACCCCAGCTAGGCTAGCTGTGGTGAAGACCGGTATTCCGTATACTTGAGATCAAATGGGTGAGGTCAGGCCTTGGGGTGACAGCCTTCACCCCTGCACTAGCTGTGTGTCTTGGTCTGATTTTTCATTGCCCCTCTGATCAGACGCAGCGCCATCTGCCCCGCTGTGTGCTTCAGATCTGCACTCAGGCACTGTCCCCATGAGGGTGAAGGGAGCCATGCTTGCTACTGCCTTCAGGTTGCTTTCAGCTCCTGTTGCCTGCAGCCCTGTAAACATACATCATCGCTTACAGCCAAAATAAGGAGTAGAAGGGAAAACTGAGGCTGGATGAATTCACATGTTCCTCAGGGGAACCCTCTATAGGTGGGTGTGCAAGCATCTGAGGTACACAGGGAGAAGACCACTGCCAAGTGGGAGACAGTGTAAGTCTTACACGAATGGTGGCCCAGCTAGGGTGTGTATGGTGAGTATAGAAAAAATACAACCGGAAGTCACAGGTTGGTGCGTGGCCTGCCTGAGGGACAGTGTGCACCCCATGTCGGTGTGGCATGTAGACATGTGTGTTTTGGGGGTTGTCCCAGGCAGCCCCCGCCAGATCCACTCCCCGGCTCATTAAGGCTCTCCCATTATTCTGACATTTGTGCACATCACGTACCGGCAAGAAGTAATTTACTTAGAAGAAATTAAAAGTTCATTTTAATTGAGCGCACACTGCAGTATGCAAATGCACAGCACATTATGTACACTGATGCAGAGACAAAGTCATCATCAGTGCTTAACCCTCCCTGTGCTGGGCTTCTCAGCTCCAGCGGGGGCTCCAGGCCTCGGAAGGGCCTCCTTGTCCCCAGCAGGAGAAACCAGCAATGCTTAGAGTCTTAGGAAATCTCTCGATGGTCCCACTGCCTAGGCACCGGGCCTGGGGGCAAGATTGCAGGCTCAGCCCAAACCAGGTCCAGCTCACAGCCTGAAGTGATGAGACCTCAAAAGCAGACCCTGGGTTCTGGTGGGGACAAGTGCATACAGGTCTGCAGTGGCCCAGGACAGGCCCAGTACCACTGTGCAGGCTACTTCTGAGCCTGCCTCCTGGTGGACAGGTAAAGTGCCAGATAGAGCGGGCCTGGTGTGGGTGTGGTCTCCTGGAAGAGGAAGAACCGCAGCGACTACCATTCCTGCAGGACCCAAGAGTTTTCCCACAGCCCACAGCAGGGTTATGAGTAGTATTCCACTAAGGTTGCTCTCATCCTTGAGGTTAAAGTCCAGTACACCGCACGCGCCAGGGCTGGATGCGTCCCATCCATTCACTACTCTTTAGAAGCCCTGGAGGTTCAGAGAAGTCAGCAGCTGCTACACTTCCTAGGGAGGTGTAAAGAGGTGGAACTGGAGTCTGGCCTAGCTCCTGGAGTCCAGATCCTATGCTGAAGGGCTCAGGAACACCAGGAAAGAGAGACATACTGGGACTTCTCCTGACCTTGTCAGACCTTTCCAGTGGGGTTCTTGTTTTTACCCAGAAAAATAGAGGTGTCAAGTAAGGAAGAAAAGAAAAAGACCCTTCGGGAACATCCAGCCTGACCCCTGGTCCCCTCCCAGGAGGCTCCAGCAGAGGCTGAAGGCAAGGTAGTAGGACCAGGGCGTGTGTGTCTGGATCTCTGGGACCTCCCTGCTTTACCTATGGATGGGAAGTACTAGGCCCCTCGAAATTTCTGCGTGGCACAGCCCAGGCAGCAGGTGGCTGGGATGGGTCTCTGCCTTCCCACAGCTTCCCCTCTGCCCCTTCCCTCTCTGGTTATTCTGTATTGGGCAGCAGGGAACACCTGTCTGACCTGGCCAGCCCTCTTCAGGACAGAGCAGAAGGCCAGCTCCCATCTGGCCTCCCTGGGGGAAGAGACTGGTCGGGAGCAGGACTCCCACTGGAGCCGAGGTTGGTCCCCGGGATGTTGTTTCCACTTTGGATTTTTGCTACCTGTCAGACCTGGGATCTTTAATGACAGTGAAATGAAGCTGCTTCACAGATGTGAGATGACAGCCAGCTGCAGGAGGCAGACAAATTACCTCCAGACCCAGCCCACAACGCCCACACAGCCACACAAAGGAAGCCAGCCTGCCTCACTTGGATGAGCAGGAACGGCAGGGGGCCTGTGCAAGCTGCTCCTGCTTCCCCAGGGCTCCCGCCCTGCTGCAGGGCAGTGCCTGCCCTCCTAGGCTTTAGTAAGGGCAACCTGACTATGGCCTTCTTGCCCTGGCCTTCAGAGTTCACAGGCACGCGACCCTCTCTTGGTCACAGCCATGTCTCCTACCCAAAGGCTGGCTTTCCATCTCTTAGTCATGCATCTCTTCAGCTCCTGATGAACACCTGCTGGAGCAGGAGAAAGGAGGGCTTGTGCCACTATAAACCCCAGGGAGCTGAGGTTCAGAGAAAGGAGGCTACGGGGCGGTGGGGAGGGGGGGAGCCAAGGAAGGGAATCTTCAGGAGGGAGGGAGGTCGCCGAGGAAGGGAAGCTCAGAAAGGTTAGCCAGTACCAAGTCTCTCTCAACTGGGCTTGGCTAGGTGTGAAGTGTGGGGCTCTTTTGCCTCCCCTGGAGCTCTGTGACCCTAACTGGGTGAGAACTTAGAGAGGTCCATGAAGGGAGTCTGGACTCTGGGCCTACATTGACCCAGGAACCTGTATTGGCTGCACACCGGAGATCCTTGCGTCTCTGCTTGCCACTCCCAAACAAGGCCTTATATTTTAGCTCATGGGCCTTGCCTTTTCCTATGCAGGAGGCCCAAGGAATCAGGGGAGAAGGGATGTGGCCCTGAGCACAGGCAAGGTGGATACAGGATTGGAGGGGGGGTGTCCGTCCCTTCTGTCTATGGAACAGAATAGCAACTGTGGCCTCCCAGGTGGGACTGGCCTCACACCTATTCCCTGCTGTACCTTCCTCCCCAGGTAGCAGGGCTTTGTCTCTGTGCACGTTGGGCTCTGGGATGTGTCCCTAGGGTCTTCCAGCGCTAGCAAATCCTGATCCTATAAAACTCCCCCCTTTAGACACACCCCTGATGGTTCCCCTGAGGGACAGGAAGAGCGTTCTGCTGATGGCTGTGGGGCCTTGGATGAACCACTGGACTCTGTGTGCCTCTTCTGGTGTCACCGGCCCACATCTTAGCTGAGCTTGGCTAAGCCACAAAGAGGCTCAGTCCTGCCTTTAGCCTTCTAAGTCTGTGGGTTCAGAAGTCCCTCTGGGCCAGGGGCTCTGATTCCTTATATGGGGACCAAGTGTGTCTTCAGCACCTGCTCCTGTCTCCTGCACGGCCCTATCAGTGTGAGGTTCCCAGCAGCCCCTCACTCACAGCCCCTCCATCGTGGCCAGCAGTGCCCTGGTTCTAGGTTTTGTGTTTCAGTTCTCCTGCCCAAATTAGGCTTCCGGGATCGCCGGCACAGTCCTGCTCCAGAGCGTTCCCGTCACCCTTGTTTCTTGGCCCTCAGCCATGTCCCTCGAATTGCAAGGACTCCAGTCTGGTCACCAAGACCCTGACTCCGCAGTTGAATGACAGGGCACATGTAGCCATCAGTCCCGTGTGCTGACCGCGTGTGTCAGTACTTCTGGGCACTGGTCTCACTGGGCAGGTGCCACGAGTCAGGCTCAGGACAGGGCGCTCTGGCGTTCACCCCGGGCCACGTCACACATGTGGGGACTGAAGGCAGTGAGAAAAATCCCATGACGGCCACAGGTGGTTAGCAGCTTGTCACTGGGTCTCCGGGCTACTGAAAAGAGGACTTCGCTCCGTGCTTGAAGTGACCTTCAATGCCGAGGCCATGTGGGCTCTGTGGGAACTTGCGTGGGGCCCGTGTTTGTCTAGAGAGGGCTTCATCTGGAGGACATCTTGGCGTTCATCCGTTCCATGTGGCCAAAAGGTTTCAGCTATGGCCTCCCAGAGCTCTGGCTTCCCAGCATCTTGATTTCCGTTCTCAGACGTTTGCTGTCTAACGGCCCTCTGCTCGGCCTTTCCTGATGGGCTTAAACCTGCCTCCAGCCATGTTTCTCTGTGAAGCATGAGTTCTCTGTGAGGAACCAAGCCGCACGACGACGCTCTCCCAGGTACACTGTCACAGTTTAGTCCTCCGTGAAGTCATCAGACACAGTGTATTTTTTTTGCCCCGTGGAAGCGCACAGCCCTGACGAGAACCAGAGTGGCCTGCAGTCCCCACAGCTCACTGCACCAGGCAGCGTACAGGCTGGGGGAGGTCTGGCTGGTTTTAGAACACACACTCAGGTCCACCATTCAATCCTAGCCTAACACATCACAAGTCACTAAATATGGTGGGGACAACTGGCCCATTCCCCTGTGTTTCCTTTGCCTCCTTTCTCACACGAGCTCCGTTGATTGGAGACGCATCACATTCTGCAAGAGCCAAGGCAGGTGCTACTTCCTCCAGGTACTGGACTCTCCAGTGGATGCTCACTCCACGGAAGGCTGGGACCTATCCGCAGCATCTCTTTCATTTGCTGTTGTAGTCACTAAGTGACCTGTGAGGAAGGCAGGGCAGTCAAGGCTAACCTGCCACTTGCTATGTACCCAGTACTGCACTGACCCTAGACATGGAACACAGTGAAGAATTAGGAACAAACCAGCAAACAAATAAAGGCAACAGAGCTACCAAAAGGACCCAGACACCTGCCTCCTAAAGATCAGCCAAGAAGGGCGACTTGGGGTCATCTGTGGGTCCCCCACATTGTCTAACATCAAAGTGACTAGATACATGACCCTGCAAAGCCAGGGACAGCTGGCTGCACCCAATGGGGTGTCCAGTCGAGCCCAGGTGGGCTGAGTTGGATAGGCAGGGTCTTTGGAGAGGGTTAGCTGCACCCCCCGTGCCCTCCCTCCCGGCGGCTCCAGATGGAGAGTGCAAAGAGTTAAGTCCTCTGTGAGCAACTGCGAGAAGAAAGTGGTAAACAATTTTTCTCTCCCTCGGCTAAATTAATATGCAAATTCCTAAGCCCCCTCCACTGGCGTCCCCTGCCTTGAAATTAGCGAGGTAGAATGCTTGGGCTAATTATGCATTCAAACGAGCAGGCTGCGTTCTTGCGGCGCTGAGAGGATGCGGAAAATGATTGTGAGAAGATGGAATTGACATTCGAGCGGGTCCTTCTGGGACATCTGGAAGTGCTCTCGCGTGCACAGCAGATGGAACCAGGCAGTGACCGCCAGCCACCTCTGGTCTGGAGGTGGGTTCAGAGGCCAGGGGCTGCCCTGCGCTGTCGCTCTAGGGGGAGAGTGGAGACCATGAAGAGCCATCTACTCACCAATTCCCCACCAGTTAAGCACCTTCATTCCCATCCTGACAAGCAAGGTCCCCCCACCCCCGCCGCAGGCCTTCCACACTGCTGGTACCCACAGCCAGCACCACAGCAGGGACGCTGTGTCAGTAGTACCCAGAACTGTAGAGGGAAGGGTGAAGCATCTCTCATGCCCTTTCTCTCCAATATATCTCAGTCATAGCATTCACTGTTCACTCTAAGTATTCCTCTGAGGTGGAGTTCCTCAGGGGAACGGGAGTTTGTGTAGCAGGAAGAAACAGAAAACAGAGGCTGCCTGGTGCCAGGGATGGATATGGAGGCCAGGAGAGCCTTAGGAGCCCTGGCTCTGTTGAAAGCTGAAGGTGGGTCCAGACCTGGAACTCTTCGTTACTCATATCTACTGATGAAGTCTACCCTCCATGCCTCAGTCTCAGCCTCCCAAGCTAAATTTCTGCTGGATAGAAGGCTGTCCCTTCTAGCCTTGGTCTTAGGAGTCTTGGCACAACCTCTCCTTCAGCTCCATCTCAGCACACCAACTGCTGATCATGTGACCTTGTGATCATGTGACCTTGTGAGCCCAGAGCATGATCTCCTCCCTGGTCTTCTAGGCTGCTTTTCTTGTCAGGTTTCATGGTAGCCCCTCAATTCCCATAGAACCTCAATGCATACTGTTCCAAGAGTTGGAGGGTGGTGTTTCCCTTCCTCTCTAAGTTCCTGCAGAATCGTGTTGTCTTGTAATCTCAGGAGTCTCCATGGTCCCAGGCCTGTACCTCAACATGCTTAAGGTCTACCAGTCTGGAAGCTGGTGGGAGGATTCCCGAGGCTGCCCCTGATCTGCTGGACACACAGAAGGTTGTGTGGCTGCAGAAGCGGAAGCTCCTTCTGAAGTGTGAGGTCCTGGAAGGGTTCAGCAATCCAAATACACGTACACTGCAAGCAGTGTCGAGGTTATAATGGCAACTACGATGGTCAGTCACCACCGTCACCACCATGCCGGCGTCACCACTGTCGTTGCTGTTACCCTCATCCTGCTATTGCCACCATCACTACCGGTTATCACCATCATCATCATCACCATCATCATCACCATCATCACCATCATCACCATCACCATCATCATCATCACCATCATCACCATCATCTTTATCATCACTACCATCCCCATTATTGCCACCATTAGCTTCACAATACTGACTTTGCACCAGAAGTACAAAGTATGTTCTTACATCGAATCCTAACACACTGAGTAACAGTAAGTGTAAGTCTCTGTCTACAGGTAAAGAAGCTGGCATTGCTGAAGCCCAAGACGGAGCTTGACCGAGATCTCCCCAACATCAGCATCCCAAGTTAAAGGCTCAATCTTTTGCTTCTTCTCATCAGTCAGAGCCATGCCTTCCAATTTAGGGGTAAGGGACAAAGCAGTCTGCATCCCAACCGTGGAGGCAGCAGAGCCAGTGGTGTGCCAACTTCACCGCCTGTGGGACTAGAAACAGTGTGTGCTCTTAGCTACCAAGATAATTAAGAATGAGCTTTGCAATTGCAGATGCCTTTACCTCTGTCAGTGTGTGTTTGGAGGGCCAGAGGCAGCTGAGTTGGGGAGTGAGTCAGACCCAGCTGCAGTATTATGATATAACCTGGCACAGGTAACCCTTCCCTTTCCAGCAGGCAAGCTGTGGTCTCAGAACCTCCCAGGACCTGCAAGCGGTCTGAGACCTTGGTTGGAGAGGATATAGGCCTCCCCTCAATACCCCTACCTAAGAGCTGTGTGGGAGTAGGCTCTGAGGAGGCAAGAGTTCCTAGTGGACTGGACTGCCACAAGTCACAGCCTCAGACCCAGGGCTGGGACTGAGCAAGTCCTCTCCCCTCTGCTGCCCTCAGTTTCCCTTTTATACTACTGGAGTGTTAGACAAGACATTTTCTAGTCACTTGCTGAAGTTCTATGATTCTGAGTCCAGGTTCTCGTTGGCGTACCCATTGGTCCATCACTCTAGAACTGTTCCTGGGAGGCCTCTAGGCTCAGCACAGATCTTAAAAGCAGACTCATATCTTGGGTTCCCAAGACAAGACATGCATTCCAGAATGATCCTTTAGCTCACGGAGGGGAAGGGAGGCAGAGACCTATAGCTGAAGCAAGACCAGTGCTGCAACCTGATACACACAGCACAGACAAATGCACATCCCTCCCTCCTCCACCTGCCATCTTCCCACCTGTCCAGGGAGAACAGCCAAGGTTTCCCAATTCAGAAGGTACAAGGCAGAAGGCAGCATGGAAGTCCTGAAATCCACCCCCCCGCCCCCCGCGATGGGTAGCAACATGGGGATGGATGGGTGATGTTAAATATTCATCAGATGCAATGAAGTTACTGGAATTGCCCATTAAGATGTAACGCGCAATTTGCAGCTTTCTCCTAACACCCAGGGCAGACACTCGTCAGCGGGATGGATGGCGGGCCGCAGAGGAAGACGAATCGCCAGGGAGATGGTGCATCTCAGAGCGATCAATACAGACCGGCAGCTCCAAGCAGCCCGATAGGCGAGCAATAAGTAGAAGTAAAGAGACAGGCAGATTAATTAGGCCTCTTGCAGGGAGGGGTGAGAGAAAGGCCTGGAACACAATCTATAGGCGAGGAGAGGAGGAGGTGTTGTCTTGTAAGGCCTCTACAGTGAGCATCGAGATCTTGGGCTCCCAACTAGGACTGGCCCCAGATGTGTTTTGATAACAGCTGGCCATGCAGTGACCCCAGTTCTGGAAGGCCAGCTACATGGGGCCTAGGTGGAGCCACTGACTCCCGTGGGCTAGAACCTCCAGAAGGGAAGAGACCCACAGCGTCCTGTCTCAGCACCAGGAACCAGCTTCCTTCCTGGAGGCCAGAGCTGTGGGAGTCTTGGGGTTCGGGGCGCTTTGTCCCTCTGATGGTGATGCATGGCTCCACTAATTCACTGCACGAGGCTGTTAATTCTGGCGCAGCTGCTGCAGCCGCCCTCCAGGCGCTCCGTAATGCTGGGCTGTGGAGCTTGCTGCAAATTAGCACCATTTGTTCTGCGGAACATGTTTCATTTCTACACGACACGCATAGCTTATTACCTCGCTGGCAGCGTGGGGAGAGGCAGCGGGGGCCAGAGAAGGGAGGGAAGACATGGCCCGGACCCTTCCTGAAGCCAACCCATTCTCTCCGAACCTATTGCCTGTGTGGGGGAAGGGCATTAGTCCGGGATTCAGTGAACTTGGAAGGGCTGGGAGTCCCTGTGGGGAGTTCCCAGGGGAGGGAGGTTGCTGCTCCAGTTCCTGGCGGCTGGTCCCCGAAAGGCAGCCAGGGCTCCAGGTAAGGGTCCTAGCCTCTTCCGTCCTGACTCTGGCTGCAGGAAGCTCTGGGATCTCTCTGAGCCATTTACTTCCTTGACTGTGGAGACAATGAACTGGGAGATCCACCAGCACAGCTCCCAGCTCTATGGTCCACCGCCTGCTAAGTTTCTACTTTGCTGTACTCAGCGACTGTCATCTTAGTCGGGCAACTGACAGAGACAAAGACTTGACCCAAGGACAAATGGAAGCTGATGGACCTGGTGCCCCAGTGAGTCTGCTGTGCTACTCCCCTGGAGACCGTCCCTGAGCCTGGGCAGAGCAAAGGGCTTCTTGGTCCTAGGCAGGTGGGAAGAAGATGGGAGTTTTCCTTCAACCTATTGTGGCTGTCAATCACGAACAGGAACTACAGGGTTCCACAGCCTCACAGGGTTACCCCTCAGTAAAAGATTTGGGTTGGCTTTGCCTCTCTGCTGACCAGGGATTAGTCAATCCCACTGGGGTGGTAGAGAAGTCTTTATAGAAGGCCCTCCCAGGCCCTTTCCTTCTCTGACACACGCTGCAGGCCCTGAAGTGCCGCCGTGTCCCGAGGGTCTCAGGGCAGCACTCCATTGTACCAGAACACAGGACAGGCAGACAACCTCACAGCTCATCAAGAGAAGAGCTATAGGGCCAAGATCCACACTCTGAAAGCCAGGAATTGCACTCTCAGGGGCTCCAGGTCCTCTTTACTAGGATCCAGCAGCCCCTTGGGTCCTTGTGAAAGCAGCTGAATCAGAAACTGCTGCAGCCCCAAGTATTTCCTGGCACTATATGAGGGTGGCACCAAAGAAGAGATGAAAGGATGAGGCTGTCTAAGCCCTAAGAAGCCAATGTCAGTGGCAGAGTGAGCCTGGTCATCAGCAGCTGCTGTGCTGGAGGGTGAGATTCTGGTAGACAGTGAGCTAAGCGCTCTCTCCCAAGCTTGTGACTGGGATCATCATTACACACATAGGAGCACTTGGCCCAGGGCTAATGATCCTCAGCCATGCTCTCAGCAAGAAACTCTTCCCTGGGGCCTCTCTCTCAATCCCACCCAGAACCATGATCAGGGCATCCTATGAGCAGGGCATCAAGGAATGTAACCAGAGAGAACTGGAGATGATGTTGGAGCCAAGGGCCATGGAATCATCTGTATGGCTCTGCTCACAGACATTCAGCAAGTCATCTGTCTCTATGATGGGTGGAGCCTGGGCACACTGCACTCACCCTCATTAATAACCCAGGAGCAAGAACAGACAGAACCTTGACTTTGAGTGGGAGCTTAAGCATATGTTGGGTAAAGGGCTTCTCCTTTAGCGTGATGTTTGGTAAAGGGCTTCCCCCCCCCCCAAGCGTGATGTTTGGTAAAGGGCTTCTCCCCCTAAGCCTGATGTTAGGTAAAGGGCTCTCCCCCTAAGCGTGATGTTTGGTAAAGGGATCTGCCCCTGAGCGTGATGTTAGGTAAAGGGCTCTCCCTCTAAATGTGATGTTGGGTAAAGCGCTCTGCCCCTAAGTGTGATGTTCGGTAAAGGGTTTCTGCCCCTAAGCGTGATGTTAGGTCATGGGCTCTGCCCCTAAGTGTGATGTTCGGTAAAGGGCTCTTCCCCTAAGCATGATTTTGGAAAGGGGTCCCTGGGGCTGCTGTCACACTTGAGGGTCTTCCTGACAGCAGAACAGCAGCTACTCATGGCTGAGAACAGGAATAGTCCTGTGGAAGGGAGGCTCCACATAGACTCAGGAGCCCTGTAACTGGTGAACTGTCTCATGCTATCAGTGAGGTTGGAGTGAGTGGGTGGCAGTCACCTGTCATGTGTATAATATCCTTGCAAAGGTACCAGGGTCAGGCCCAGGAATGTGGAGACTAAGGCCAATGGGAGGAGTGAGTGGGACGTGGTGTCCAGGCAGACTCGGAACTGTTGATGCACCCAGGACAGGAGATAGACTAAGAATCCAGTCCACCAGGAGAGTGACAACCCAGAGATCTACCAGGCAGAGTTCCTATGTGGCCAACCCTGCAAGATGAGGCTCTGGAGTTGGGAGGAATCAGGTCCAGGTCTTGACAGGCTCAACACAAAGGTGAGGGATGAGAGACTGTTCCACCTGCTGTGGCATTGACTTTGAAAGGAGGGCCACAAACTGGTCAGAGGAACCTGTCCCAGTCTAAGGCTGGCATGGGTGCCTTGCCTGCTTGTGCCAATAGTTTGAACAGGAGCCCTAGGAAGGAACTATCCCCAGTCTACGGCTTCCTGTAGACGTGGCTGGGAGTGGCCTTGAGCTGTCATCTGTCCACCATATTTCCTGATCTGGTAGGCCAATCCTCTGCTGAATAAAGTAGCTAGGCTTTCCTGAGAGCTTTTGGGGGCTGCAGGGGAGCGTGACACACAGAAGGCACAGCCAGGTCCTTGCCTCCACATTAGCAAGCTCAGCCTCCAGCTACAGAGCTTGTATCTGGGGGATTTTCTTCTTAATCTCAGAGGAGACAGTGGATGGATGCCAGTAACCAGACTGGCAAGCCGCTCCCAGGAAAAAAAAATACGGGTAGGCCTATAAGGTTGGCACGTGCCTGTGGGACAATGGAGGACACGGGCCGCTCACCATCTCTGGACTTGCTGGGTAGAGTGGGATGCTCTTTGAGGGTGTCTGTCCCCCATGGAGTAGCTTATCCTATGCAGAATGACCTCTGCAGCCCTTCAGGGCAAAGAACATGTTGATATGCTTAGATGCTGACCCTGGGCCCTGGGAGTCTGGAATGGATGGAGTCAGAGTGGTCCTGAGGCAGGGAGAAGGATGAAGTCACAGGAGACTCTGACCCTTCTCAAGACAAGGGGTGGGTCCTGTCCAGCGCCCATGGGGTGTTCTTGCTAGGTGCCAACATTGCGGGAGCTAGCTGCCAAGCTCCCGGTGGCGAGGAAGCTGCAGAAGGCTTTCGTGTCAAGAGGCAGAGCGACTGCATGAATATTTCATCAGGGAGCAACGTGCGGCCCAGGAACATCTGGTGGAGTCTCCAGGGAGCTGGGCCAGCGCAGAAAGCAGGCACTGTGAAATTTTGGAGGCAGAGGGGGAGGAAGGAGCTGGGAGGCAGGTGGGATGCCAACCTCCCTGCCTGCCTCCTGATCCGCAGACACTGTAGAGCCCGGGACAAAAGGGCAGGTGGGTATACAGCTTTTCCGCATCCAGAAGGCCCCCAGCCCTGCTGTGTTTTACCTTTATCAACATCAGTACAGACCTGCCCAACATGGGGTAGTCAGCCACCCTATACCTACCCTCCAGGCCAGGCCATAGCAACTCTGGATGGGAGGGTTCCTAGGGAGTTCCATACTGGAGACAGGTTAATAGTCTCCATAGACAGAGGTGACACACACACAGGTATATTACTTACACTGGCCTGGAGCTAGGCAGAAGGCCCAATGGACATCTAGGGTCTCTCCTCTCATAAGTATATTTGTGTTGTGGACTGAGGCTTTGCTAAGGACCACGGTGCCACAGTGGACAGCTAGGACCACCCGAAGACCCCTGGGCACTCAAATCAGGGACTCTGAACCAGGCCAGCATGTTCCCTTCCCCAGACCAATGGCGACTTGCCCAGTTGAGTGAACCCAGACTCCCTAAGGCCAAGTGTGCACAGTGCAAAATCCACACAGCCATTTCTAGCCCTTTTTGATTCTCATCCATCCTACTGTACCCATCTGGTCCCCAGAGCCAGACAGTCAGAGGGTCCACTTAGACCATGGCCAACCAAACAGACCCGGAGACTATAGGCTTTTGTCCTCAACTGAGCCTAGATCTGGTCAGACTGAGCTAGCACCAACGCCCCAAAGTTTGCTTCTGAGAATCCTAGGCTACAAGGGGATCGATGACACTGAACCTGCACTTCGGAGCCAGGAAGCCCGACTGGGATTTCCTTTGAGTCCTTCCCTTGAGAATGTAGGTTGGTTACCTGTTTCCTTCCAACTGAGAAACAACCCTTTCTTTGGTTCTATGGTCCTGTATGTAGCAGTGACCATAGCAGGCCTGTGTCTTCTCACCTTAATTCTTCCAAATGCCCAGTGGGTACATACCTTCTCATCCCCAGCCCTGTGCAGGGCCATACCAGAAACCGACTCACCCCAGGATTTTCAAAGGGAGCCCTCTCCTCACAAGTCTTTAGCCAGCCTCTATCTAAAGGCTATAGCCCACTGCAGCAGGGCCTCCCCCAGGCTGTAAGAAGGGATCTCTGATTGGCTAAGCAGTGCTGATGTCTGGTAGCCCTTTCCAATTGGCTCAGCCTTTGCGGGGCTCTGAGCCTCCCCCGGAACTTCTCCCTCTTTCCCAACTGCCTGCCCCAGACAATGTGCCTCTCAGTCTCTGAACCATGCTCCTCAGTCTCTTGACCTTCAGGACCCCTGCCCCGATCCTTCTGGGGCATCTCCTGTGCTCAGCTGGGCTCCAGACTACACTCTCCGCAGTCCCAAAGCCTAGGCCAACCCGACTCTGCAGAGGAAGCTGGGTGCCACAGAGCCTGCACCAAAGCTGATGTCTTTGCTTACCTGAGTGCCCTATGTCTCCGTGAATGACACCTTCCTGAGATTAGAGACTTCCTAGACTGTTACACTGGAACAGAGTGGCCCAAGTCCCATTGTGGCCCCGCTGTCCCTCTTGTTATCCCACCAGCCTGAGGCATGAATTCCAGAGCCCATGCCAGCCTCTGCTGGGGAAGAAATAGAAGGGAACGGAAGAATGGGGGGAAATGGAGGGAAGCTGATGTCCATGTTTTCCTGGAACCTCACGTAAGGAAAGGTAACTGGGCACAAGGGCAGCACCTATATCCTTGCCTGATCCTCATTCCCAGCTGGTACCACCCATGCCATACTAGATGGAATGTACCCATGCTTAGCCCCACCCTTTCTGACCAGCCCGTGACCACTAACGAAGGGGGTGGGCTTTGTCCTTGGAGCAGCTAGGAAAGCTCAGCCACATGCTCCTCCCCTCTGGAGCCCACCCCACCCGTGCCCTCAGCAGCTGGCTCCTTGGCACTGGCACCCGGATCCCTTTGATGGCACATTTGGCTTCAGTCCCATCGATCTGCACACAGGCACCGAGGTGCCAAGCCTGGCTGTGGGCAAGGATGGGGGCTCTGGGAAGATTGAGAGTGTGGGGTGCAATTCTCGGAGTGCTCCGGAACCTTCTAACATAGTCCCAGCCCATCCCGACCCACCTGCCAAAGGATCTACCCCTTTATGGTCAGGGGGCCTTGCATAACCAGGGTAGAGCGGACCGTCCCTGGGGGTACGGACGTTGGTGGAAATGATGCAGCCTTGAGACCACCATGGGGTGCGGCTGCTGTATTCCCGGTTCCAGATGGCCCACCCAGGCCAACACACCCCACATCTTTAGAACACCAGTCAAGCACACATGGGCAAGCAGTGGGTACCAAGACATATTAAAGGGCCCAGAGGGTACACGGAGATGATCTGGGCATGAGGCAGCCAGACCCCCTCAGATCCGGCCCTCTCTGAAAGCTGCCATGCCGTGGGATCCGCACCCAGGTCAGACTTAGCTTCCATGTGCACCCCAGCACAGATACCAGGTCCCTGTACTTTAGTGAGCCCCACTCTCTCCTTACCTGTTCCACGCTGGCCTTGCCTACATCCGCCTGCTCCCAGGCTGCGGCAGCGCTGCCAACTGTCTTCCGTCTCCTAACATGGGCTGCCAGCGATCTGCTGTGGGTTTTGTTCATGGGGTTTGGCCTCATGCAGCCGCTGGCGCTCGAGATGGCAAGCGTCCATCTTTCTCCACACCCGTCCCTCACCTCTGCCGTCTTCCTGTGCCTCCTGTGTCCCCACAGTGCCCGCTCTGAGGGAGTTGGCACGGACAGAACCCGGCCCGCCTCTGCAGCTGAGGAAAGCCATGCTTCTTTTTTCTGTATTTTAAACACACACACACACACACACACACACACACACACACACACACACGTACTCTCTCTCTCTCTCCACACACACACACATGCCAAGCCCCCCACCCCCGACAACACGCATCCCTTCTGTCAGGAACAGACCCAGCCAAGAAAGCCCCTCACAGGCGGGGGCAGAGCGGAGGGGCTTCGCATAGCTGGTGTAAACCCAGCCCCATGATTCTGTCCCTTCCTGGCCCCAATGCGCTGCCTCTTACGTAAACCACCAGGAAGGAATCAAAAGGAAACGCAAATCCATGTCACATTTTGGAGCCTCCTGATTGGGCACACCTTTTAACTGACTTGATCCTTCCAAGCATGCTCTGACCTCAGCCATCCTGAACCCTGCCTCACTACCCATCTCCCTCGTCATTGTCCCACACAGCTGGACACTGCCAACTGACCTGTGCTGTAGTGACCACATCCAACACCTGGTGCCCATTCCTGGGGGAGATTGATTTTTGAGACCAGTTCTGGAGTACCTGCTGAGAACGCTGATGTGGCCTGCTCCCTGGTCAAGAATCTAGTCGCTATGATACAGAGATTTCTGGGCTCTTTGGGTGTACCTTCAGGTCCTGAGCTAAGCCTCAGGAGGCCAGAAGAGGTCCCTAGGGGACATGAGCGCCAAGGCCAACCCCAGGATGGGGACAGAAGATGGAGAAGGAGAGAAGGGGTCAGACCTCCAGCTGGCTACCCCAGAGCAGTGAGCCCACCCGTGCCACCTGCCTTCCGGATGGCATTTGTGTTCTCTGTTGTGGGAAGGGCTTCCTTCGCTTTTGCCCACCCACGAGAGGACGCTCCTGAGAGACGTGGTAGAGCTCCGTGGGGCCTCTGCACAGCGCACGGTGTGGCCTTTATGATAAAAGGCAGACTCTGTGGTCACATGGTCGTCATTCCTTGTCCCGCTCCTGTCCCATCCTAGAAAACATCAGGAGCCCAGAACTGGGGCCATCGTGAGAGCTGCTCCCTCTGAGAGAGCATCAAGGAAAGGAAAGAACTGGACTCTGTCCCTCCCGAGCGACCACCCAGCCTTGACTACCCGCGTCTCCCTGTACCGCTGCTCACCAGTTCTCCTGTGCAGTAAGAACATCACGGGCAGGAAGAAACTCACACAGCCCCAGCCCAGGGCAGCTGTGCGAGGCCTGTCGACACACCACCCCTTCCCTTGATCTACTCCACTTGGTCTTGTCTTCACCAAGGTTTGGCTATCGTAAGGGTGTCTGTCTGTTAGCCACATTGGCTCTGGGAACAGATGGAAGGCTGACTTTCTGTCTTAGGAGGAAGGGTCCAGACCTCAGGATAGCAGCTCTATGGGCCATCTTTCTGCCTTTGGAGGTTCCCATGTTCAGGATTCCTGGACTGGCCTGCCCATCGTTCCTATAGGGCCTCAGTGGTCTGCAAAGCCTGGGCCATCTAGAGTTTGCACTTATCACCTTCTGAAGGGGCTTCCAGCCTGCGATGGGTCTTCTTTTGGTCAGGAAAACGAAGGAATGGTCCTAGCTGTTTACACCGTGTGCCCTTGATGGCTCAAGGGGATTGTTGTACCTAGGCCTGGACCAGCATGGCTCCCAGAAGAGTGGCCCGGGTGATGGTGTTGGTGCAGGACAGTGGAGGAGACAGGACTCACCACTGACCTTGGGTATTCTCATTTCTGTTGCTGTTATAAGCACTGTGACCAAAAACAACTTCTGAGAGGCAAAGGTCTGTTTTATTTTACAACTCCAAGTTACGGTCTATCACTGAGGAGAGACAGAGCAGAGAAACAGAGAAATGCGACTTGTTGACTCACTTCCTGTCTTCCTCTCTGGCTCACCCTTGACTAGGTTTTTATACAGCTCTGGACCACCTGCGCAGGGAATGTCTCTGCCCACAATGGGATGGGCCTTCCTACCCAGTTCATCGCAGACAAGTCCACAGGCCAGATTCATCAAGGCCATCCCTCAATTGAGGCTTCAGCTTCACCTGTCTCTAGACTGTGCCAAACTGGTGATTCAAGCTAACCAGGACCGCGTAGGGTTGCTGAACCACTTAAGGTATCCAAGTGGCCTTGGGTCTGACGTGGGTCAGGGTTGGGACCAAGGCCTTCTTTATTTATTTGTGTTTATGTAGTCAGCTGCTAGGTGGATCATTAAGGAAGCCTTCTTCCTGGAGAGAACTGTCTAAGATGTGCCACTGGTGGGTCAGGCCCAGCAATTCACACACACAATTAATGCATGTGATGGATGTGTGTGACCCACGGGTGTGGCCTGTATATCTCGCGTGGTGCTTCTTTATGAAAATAGCTGTCCTTCCCCTCCTACCTGTCTCTATTTGTCACCCTTCTGTCGTGCGTGTACCCAACAGGCAGAGTGGGTAGGTGTGAGGTAAGAAATGTTAACTTCTAGTTCTAGTAAGTTCCGTGCTTCTTCATGTCCAGGTACCAATCTTTAAACCAGTTGAGTTTTCCCTTTACTCTTTTGTTTGTTTGTTTTTCAAGATGGGGTTCTCTGTGTAACAGCCCTAGCTGTCCTGGAAGTAGCTCTGTAGACCAGAGCTGGCCTCAAACTCACAGAGATCCGCCTGCCTCTGCCTCCCGAGTGCTGGGATTAAAGGCGTGCACCACCACCGCCCAGATCCCCCCTCACTCTTAAGTTATCCTGCTTTATTTCTCACTCATTTCCTTACTGGCCTTTGCTATTTTGCTGTTGACTGGTGAGGCTCCTTGTGCATGACAGGCATTAGCACCATCACACAAACAGCGTGTCTTTCATTGTCTCCACTCTGTTGCCCGAGGTGGAGAACAGCCCCTTCCTTCAGTGCTGTGCTCTGTCACTGTCCCTAGCTGTTGCACGGCCTTGCCACCCACCTCAGCTCGTGCAGGGCCGTAGGTGTTATTCCCAGGTTCAAGGGCAGATTCACTTCCGTCTCTATTGCAAACATTTCCAGTCACGCTGGTGCCTGACTCCGGTAAGAAGCGATCCAGAATCACCTATTTGATTTCTCCTCTGGAGAGAATCTTCTTTCTTTGCTGCGGAATAAGAGCTTGACGTCATTTCTGGCATGTCCTCCATTCTGTTTATCTGAAGGTCTCCCTCAGTCTGCACACTGGTCACTTGACTCTTTGTTATTTTATAACCTGCTGCTTGCTAGCAATAACCCCATTATTGGGATCATTATGATTATTAAAGCAATAGACGTTAATTCGTTAATTGTTTTTTCATGTGTGGGTTTTTGTTACTGTAACAAATGCTGGAGACTTGGCTGATAAGGATAAATAATTTATTTTGGCTCCCTTTGTGGAGGTTTCTGACCATAGTGGGTTTGCCTGTAGTGAGGCAGAATGCTGGTAGCAGTATAAAGGGAAAAAGAGAGAAAAAGGGCTGGGCCCCACTATCTCCTTCTCAGACACACTACCAAAGACACAAAGACCCCCCCCTCTAGACCCCATCTCATAAAGCTTTCATCACCTCCCAACACTACCACATTGGGGACCAAGCCTTTAACACGTGGGACTTGGGGGGACATTTCAGATCCAAAATATAGCATTGTAGTACAACATACACTATATAAAACACCATGAGCATCCAGAACCCCAGTCCCACCTGTCTCTGTGGACCACAGGGTTCTCCTAGAAACCTCAGGGTGTAGAGTCATGCTATGCTTTTTGTGACTGGCTCATCTGGCATACCACGACTCTCTTGGGTTCCCCTAGGATAGAGAACATGTCAGAATCATATGAAAATCTTGGAAGGCTTATTTAAGACATCTCTTTGGAAGTTTTGCCAGAAAAGCATTGCATTTATGACTTGGTTCTAGAGGTACCCTGACTGATATCTGAGGCACTCAGGCATCTGGGTTTGCCTCAAACTGTGACAGTTCTTCCTCTGAAGATTTGGTACACATCCATTAAAGCCTTGTTTATAGCTTTCTGGAAGATTCTGTGCCATGCCAACTCTGGTCCTGCACACACTGTTGGGCTAGAGACTCTTGAGAAAGCTGCTGATGGGAGGGCATCGATCCTCTTAGAGCAGGAGCTACTCAGAGCTATTTAGGGCACATGTGTGTGAAAGACTCCCGTGAGACCCCGTGCCCAAGGATCAGTCGAAAACACGCAGCCGGATGCAAACAGCAAGAGGTTTATTGGATACGCAGGTACCTGGGGCGACAAAGTCTCTCGGAGGACTTGCGCGCCGCAGGTTGGGGGTGAGGGGTTCTTATCGGAGAGCAAAAAGCGAGGTTTACAGAAGCAAGATGCAGGGTGGTAAATTCTTAACCTAAATAACAATGAGGGGACTACTCAGCGGTTTACTGCTCCTCTTATCCTGTCCCCCTTTCCTGGCTGGCGACCAGATGTCTGATTTCACAGCCCCTGACTCGTGACGAGCCCCGCTTTATACGTGACTCAGGCCTCGCAATCCTCTCTTTCTTTGTTTCTATGGCCAGTCCATAAATCCCCTGTCTTGCAGCCAGATAAGGCTGTCCTTGCTCTAACCTCAGGTATCTTTGCTCAGCATTCTGGAGGCCCTGGATTAAGCTTGTTATCTGCTCAGCATTCCGGAGGTCCTGAGCTGAGCTTGTTATCTGTGAACCTTTGCAAAACGGTATAACTGTGGTTAAAACGAGTTGGGGTCCCTCAGTGTGCACACAAATAAATGAATGTAATTGTAAAGTCTTAATGTCCAGCACTATCTCTGGAGAGACACGTACTGAGAGAGTCTGGGTGAGAAATGTGGCCCTTCTTCATACCTTTCCTTCTAAATTGTCTGCAAGTTGGGAATTATGTCAACTCAAAATTTACAAACCTAAGTCAATATCCTCTCCCCCAAAGAAATCTTGGATGGCAATGTACTAAACGGAAAGCCCTCCAGGCCCTGAGACAGGCCTGCCATCTCAACTATTGAGGAAGATGGGACAGGAGGACGGAAAGTTTAAGGCCAGCTTAGACTACAGCGTGAATTTAAAGCCAGCCTGGGCAGCTTCTCAAGACCCTCTCTCAAGCTGAGAAAAGTACAAAGAAGCCTGTCCTGGTTAGTTTTCTGTCAGCCTGACACAAATCTAGGGTCATATGGGAAGAAAGAAACTCAGCTGAGGAAACTTCTGCCAGATTGACCTGGAGGAAAGTTGTGGAACATTTTATTGCTTAATGATTGACGTGGGAGGGTCCAGCCCACGGTGGTGGGTGGTGCCACCCCTGGGCAGGTGGTCCTGCCTTGTATTAGAAGGTGGGCTGTACAAGCCATAGGGAGCAGCCAGTAAGCAGCGTTCCTCCATGGATTCTGCTTCTCTTCTTACCTTCAAGTCCCTGCCTTGAGCTCCTACTCTGGCTTCCTTCGTAATGGATTACAAATGCATGCTGAGATAAATCTTTCCTCCCCCAATTGCCTTGAGCCATGGTGTTCATCTCAGCAATGGAAGGCAAACTGAGGAAGAGTTGAGCTGCAGTACAGTAATAGAACCCGCTCCCGACATGCTCGAAGCCTTGATACCATCTCCCATATGGCAAAGAGAAGAGGAGGAGGAAGAGAAGGAGAAAGCGGAGGGAAAGGGGGAGGCAGGCTTGTCTTCCATTTCTAGTGTCTGTTTCCCACTGCGGCTTCAGTTTCTGCAGAATGGGTTCTCTGGTTTCCTTGCTGGAAATGCAATTGCTTTGGTTTTGATGCCGGGGTTCCTCCATCTTTGTAAACCTTGGGAATCAGTTCTCGCTGATTATTATGAAGAATTCAGTTGTCAAATTTCCTGAGCCTGGTATCCAATTTGGAATATCTTTTAAATGAATTTTCCATTTCTTGTTTTGTTTCTTGGCTTGTTTGCATTTTATACTATTTTAGGAGACTTTTGTTGCGTGTATGTCCTGCAAACACATGTGTATTTCAAAAACACCCAGAAGTCATTGGAGAGTTGGACGCTTCTCCTCATGATTTGGAAAGTCTTTGAGCCGGTGTTACTTCTTCCATTTTATGTCCTTGGGTCTTCTCTTCTGGGATACACTAAGAAGTGTAATCAAAAAGTGCTGTACTGGTTCACTGCTGGCTGCTGTTTCGTCAGGAAATCTCCCAACACCTCTGTCAGGACTTTCTACCCTAGTTAACATTTTTTTTCTAAAACAGGGTTTCTCTGTGACTGCCCTGCTGTCCTGGAACCCACTCTGTAGACCAGACTGGACTCGAACTCACAGACAGAGATCCGCCTGTCTCTGCCTCCCAAGTGCTGGGAATAAAGGCGTGTGCCACCACCGCCCGCCTACCCAAGATGACTTTTCCTATTTTACCTGTATTTATTATTTGTTACTTGGCTTAGTTCCCATTTTGATGCCACTTCCCCCGCTTATGACAAAGACAATGTGTGGGCCACAGCTTTGGAGGTTCGTCCAAGATACCAGGTCTAGATGCCTGGGGGTTCTTTCTGGGTATCTTGTAATTAAAGTATTTGTTTCCCTTTTATTAAAATAGTCAGATTGTGTTTTTCCTTCAAAATTAGGGTTTGTAGCAGATTTTAGCCATTATTTTAGTGTGTCGGGGTGTGAGAAGGTGGCCTGGTTGATTCTGTGCGTCTGGCCACGCAGGCTTAGCTTCCCAGGATGTGAGTCCTCTGCCACTCTTTCTGGGCAAGTCCTGAGCAAAACGGCTTGGTCATCCTGCCCTGCTTTGGGGGATTTTCCAAAACATCCAAATTCACCTAAACATGTGAACAGTTGTGGACTCGCTACAAGGGAATTTGAAAAGGTGTTTCCTGAAGGGAGGGTCCAGAGTTTAAATTTGGATCTATGTATTTAACTTAATTAACAATAGTTCTCAGTTCCTCTAATTTTTCTTTGCTAATTTGATTAGTCAAAGCTTGATAGAAGCATGTAAATGTTTGTCACCTTTGATCCTGAGCTCAGCGATTTTCTCCATGGTATTTTGAGACATTTAGCTTTATATGTATATTTCAGTTCAACAGTTGCTCATTTAGGAGATTATTATAAAACTGATAAGCTTCTTGCAAGCTCAACAAAGCTCAGTGTGCATAAAAAGATCAGGGCTGTTAGGACTGAGTCGGGAAGGCCCCTGCGGAGACAAAAAGGCAGCAGAGGGTTGCCACAGTCAATGACCCGGTCACATACTCCACAACTGGGGCTGATGAGCGCATCACCCCAGAGCACAAGATACTAAGTCTCAACCCAGATGAAATGACTGATGTACATACCACAACCATTTGGGAGATTGAGTTTATTCCCTGTGGGATCATTCCCTCCCCCAGTACTGGATGCGTTCACTGGAACTTTCCATCACATGTTCTGGGAACAGTGAGCTCCAGTCATCCTCAGATTCTTCCAGAAAATTTAAGTGGAGGGAAGAATCTCTGACAGATTTTTGTGGAACTAGTATCGTCCCAGGACCAAAGCCAAAGGCGATTCCAAACAGCCACAGGTGGGCATCTCTTGACACTTTGATGCACCATAACCTGTGTAAGAGTCGACACGTAGATAGGAGAATGCTCAGCAGCTCTAGGACAAGCCAGCCTGGTGTGCGCAGTGGAGAAACAAAGGAACCCTGCCTCAAACAAGGCAGAAGGCAAGGACTGCCACCTGATACCTAAGGGTGTTTTCTGATCGCCACACACCTGTCACAGTACAGACACACCTACATTTACACACACACACACACACAGAGAGAGAGAGAGAGAGAGAGAGAGAGAGAGAGAGAGAGAGAGAAAACATTCGCAGGTTACTGTGCCTCTGGTTAGGAGAAAGTGACAAGAATGTGTAGAGAGTGTGTTAGTCAGGGTTTCTATGGCCATGACCGAAAGCAACCTGGGGAGGAAAGGGCTATTTGGCTTACACTTCCATATTGCTGTTCATTATTGAAGGAAGACAGGGCAGGAACTCAAGCAGGGAGGCAGGAGCTGATGCAGAGGCTGTGGAGGGGTGCTTCTTACTGGTTTGCTCCTCATGGCTTGCTCAGCCCTCTTTCTTATAGAACAGGGACAGGATCACCCACATTGGGCTGGATCCTCCCCCTGCCCCATCAATCACTAATTGAGAAAATGCCCTACAAGCTTTTCTCAGTTAAGGCTCTCTTCTCTTTAATGACTCTAGCTTGTGTCAAGTTGACATAAAAGTGGCCAGCAGGTAACCTAATAGGAGGAAGAGCCTGGGATGAGGGCTCTGCCAGGGACAGGACGGCAGCACACTAAGTCAAATTCTGGAATTTGATGATGATGATGATGATGATGATGATGATGATGGTGATGATGATGATGTGTCTGTAGGGGGAGAGCGCGTTGTGCCACTGTGCACTAATGGGGGTCAGGGGACAGCTTTCAGGAGTCAGTGTCCTCCTTCCACTGCAGGCTCCAGTGATCCAGGTCAGAGCCTCAGATTTGCGTAACCAGCACTTTCTACCTCTGCACCATCCTCGATCCTACCCTTTACCTGTGTGCACCACGTTACATGTCAGACACATCTCAAACAGGCTCTCAGAGGGGTGCCAAGCAGAGTGTGCTGACACACACCTTTAGCCCCAGTCACCAGGAGACAGAGGCAGGCGGATCTCTGTACCAGTGGCTTGAGACGCGAACCTGAAACTAGGTAAACAGAATCCCCAGCTGTGCAAATGGCTCCAGGAAATGAAACGCAGAGAAGTCAGTGGCCGTCCCAGGCAGCTATGTTCCCGGAGGTTCAGAGAAACGACCTAATGTAAAACCCAGGGAAACTTCCCCCCACGCAGAGCGGAACGGCTCCTCCACTGGATGATCCGAGAAGGAATCAACACCCCAAAATGTGCTGCCGCGTGTATGAAAACGGACATCATCACAAACAAATCTTGTTCATGAAGAACATGGTTTGAAGACAAGGAGGTGTGGAGACAGGGTTTGCGATGAGCTGTCAGGAAGAGGGCACCTCATTTCTCCTGCTCCCTCCTGTGTGGTTAAGGAAAGATTTAAAAGGATTGCTTTTTTTTTTTTAACATTTTAGTTGCATGGACTCGGTTTCTGAACCGCCCCCCCCAGAGATCCTGTTGAGGAACAGGAGCAGTTGCTGCGTCCGTCTTAGATTCACAGAGCCAAATCCTGCCCTACCCTAGGCCATGCTGCCCTGCCCCCGTGCCAGCTCAGCAGGCACCCGGTCAGGCCTCTAGAGTTTGGACACACTTCCTCCTCCCTGGAGTTCTGGAACTTTCTCTGATGTGCCCTGTGTGCCCACACAGGGGATCCCCCACCTCTGTGATCTGTCTTCACCCACACAGGGTCCTCAGGAGATGCTCTGCAGCTGGGATACAGTCTGCAGGCCTGGGAATGCCTACTCGGCTACACCTTCACTATAGACCGCCACTGTTCCCCGCCGCCTTGCTGTTGGTGCTTTTTCCTACAAAAAAAAAAAGAACAGATGACAGGGAAATGTTTAAGAGAAGAAGAAATACTCTATAATTTTGGAAACCAGGAAGTAAAACACATCTCTGAGGCAGCCCTTCTAGGAAAGTCCCAACTTTCTTGGCCCATGACTAAGATTTTGATTTTACCATTCAGCGTGTCCTTTGGGGGGCCCTAAGTGCAGTGGCAACCTTAGTTCAGGGAGAACGTGCGTGTTTGTGAGGTCTGTTCTTGGAGAGAATGGTGACGGGGCACCAAGAGCTGCTGTTCTCAGGATAGACTCTTCACACTCCCTGTCACAGAGCCAAGGGTAGTGGTAACGCACGTGACTTGTGCTGACTGGTACCACTCGCTGGTGCTTCCCATCATCAGAGCCACGTGGACTAGGAGAGGTGGCAGTGGGTGGGGCAGGACCTTAAAGGGAACTTCAGGCAGGTGCCAGGCCTCTAGAAGGCAGGAGAGCAGGAAGTACTGTCGACAGCAGACAGAAATAACCAAAGGCAGACTGGTCTGCTGTGGGGGAGTGAAGGCAAGAGCTCTGGTGGGTGGCAGAGAGAGGGACACCCAGGAGACTTCCGCAGAGGGACACCTAAGAGAGTTCCCAAGGTGAATGTTGTGTGATGTTTCACTGTTTTGGTTTTTTGAGGGGCCCACCAGCCAGTTCCCAAATAAATCACATGGAGGCTTATTATTACTTATGAATCCCTGGCTTAGCGTGACTTGTTTCTTGCCAGAGTTTCTTAAATTACCCCCTACTACCTTCTGACTCTGGGCTTTTATTTTCTCTATTTCCGTATATCTTTCCTTCTTCCTCTGTAACTGGCTAGGTGGCTGGGCCCCGACGTCCTTCTCTCCTTGTCCTCTTGCTCCTCTTTGTCTCATTTCTCCTTCTGTTTATCCTCTCTGCCTGCCAGCCCCTCCTATCATTGCTCCTGCCTCGCTATTGGCCATTCGACCTTTATTAGGAACATCAGGTGTTTTAGACAGGCAAAGAATCGCAGCTTCACAGTTAATCAAATGCAGTGTAAACAAAAGTAACACACCTGCAAATAATATTCCCCAGCAGGTGAAGAGTGTGAAAGTTGCTGGATTTCAAATATCGCCATCAAAACGTCCCCTTGTTCCTGAGCTCGTCTGAAGACGCTGGAAGCCAGCTCTGGCTCCTCCCCCAGGCTAGGTGTGTTGGGAAGGATAGAGGGTAGCATACCTGGCTTCAAGCTAGTTATAGTCATGGACTTCCCTGAACCCATGTTCACTTTCCTAATGAAGAGACTCAGGACAGTCGGGCAGTAGGGGTGGGGCGCACACCTTTGATCCCTGTATCTCTGTGAGTTCAAGGCCAGCCTGGTCTACAAAGTGAGTTCCAGGACAGCCAGGACTGTTACACAGAGAAATCCTGTTTCCAAAAAACCAAAAACCAAACCAAAACAAACCTCTTGCCATCGAGGTGACCAAGTACGACCCAGCTCTGGTGTCTGTCCCCTCTCCCCTCTTTCCTAGAGCTGTCCCCTGTTCAAAGCAGCCCCTCTTAGAAGATGCTGACTTGGATTCTGAGGTCACATCCTACCTTCCCCAAGACCCACTCCTCACCAGGTGACGATGTGCCCCATGCCTGTCAGGGCACAGGTGAGAGTAGGCTGGAGGCATGGAAAGTGTCAGCTTAGTGACCACGTGTGTATCTGAGGGCAGGTGTCCTCTGGGCTCTGGCCCCGCTCTTCTTTCTGTCACACATGTAGTGGGGTCTCTGTGGGTTTCCACACCAGAGGCCACGCTTTGAAAAGAAAATATCAGTTCCTGGACTCTGGGGGATCTGGGGCAGCCGACGGCCCCCATTATAGACCAGAGGCCTGACTGAAAAACAACATCAAAGTAGACAGGACCGTGGCCCCAGGTGTGGTCCAGCTAGCCAGGCCAAGGAGACCTGGAGATGTGGCCTGGGGACAAGTTGAGCTTCCTGTGAACTCAGCTTTTGTACTGTATTTCCCGGTCCACCCATCCTAGATCACAGGACTACCAGAAAGCCAGGTAGCATGGGAGACACAGGTCATCCAGGTCTAGTCTGTAGGAAGAGGGGTATCTATCAGCCTTGAGTCTGACCCAGGTGTCACTGGCCCAGTGGGGAAAGGGGACACAGGGCTGCCCCTTTGCTAAGCCTTAGAGCCCTGGTCACCTTCTGGCCCTACCCTTGTTCCACATCCTGTCGCCGGCATAGCTCAGGCCTGTCTACTCTACTTCTGCCTCATAAAAGATACCGCCCCTCATTTACTGGCTCCTCCGCTAGACTCGAGCAAGAGAAAGCCAGTCGAGCATCACATACTGGGGCCCAAGATGGCGAGCCAGGAGGGCTACCTAGTACAGTTGCCCAGGACAGCTTGTGTTCATCTCTGAACCTCCGCCCTCTCATCCGCCAGTGAGAACAGTTACAGGTTCCTGTTCCTTTCCCAGCACAAGCAGCCATCCTGCCAGCTGCTGCTTCTTCCTCTCCCCAGAAGCAAGCTGCCAGACCATGTGGACACTCATGGAGAAAACACTGTGTGTTCTGTTGGAATCAACTCTCTCAACTACACAAATCTTCTGCTGTAAGATAAACACAATGCTGTGACAGTTCCTCTGGGACACCCTCTCCAGGGCTGCTTCAGACTCTGTCACCAGCAAGTCTAGGTCCTCTTCTGGGAGCATCTTAGGCTTCAAGTATAAGGAAAACCAGGGCCACAACCTGCTAGAGCCTCTACCTCTGCCAGACCACACTGACTCTGCTTCCAGAAGTATCTACACCCCTTTTACCCCCATGAATGGAAAGGCTTTTTCTGTCTAGTGCCAAAGGAGGGTATCACAGAGCCAGGGCTGGTATAGAACCCCACGGCACCAAGGCATAGTCCCCACAGGTGGGCATGGAGCCTGTGAGCTGGCTTTACTGTCTGTCATCCAATGAAGGGGTGAGATCTCTGGGTTTCAGCTGTAACCAGATGCGTGATGACAGAGGTGCCGTCCCCAGTCAAGCCATGCTGAAGAGCCCAGCCAGGCCATGCTGAAATTCAGACTTTTTCCAGCTCCGAGGCCTCAGGTTCCCAGAGGTCGGCACAGCTGTACCAGAACAGAAGTGTTCAGTGTGTGGGTGTTGGAATGTTCCACCGCAGGGCCGGGTGCCACCCATCCAGGGGACCGGGAAGTGAAATTGTTCAGTCTGCACTGGGTGTGGCAAACCATGGTATTTGAGTTTACTCGGAAGATTATGAAGGGAGGTAAGAAGGTCAACTTATTTTCTTTTTCTTTTGATTTTTTTTTTTTTTTGGAGGCAGTGTCTTGCTATGTAGCCCAGGCTGGCCTCAAATTCGTCATCCTCCTGCCTGAAATCACAGATAAGCTTCACTATGCCCTAGATATCTTACTCTGGAGTAGAGACAAATGGTAGAACTAGCTCATGGGCCCTTTGACCCAGAAGGCTCTATGCCAGCCTGAGTTCCATGTTATCCTGATCTTGAGGTTGGTCTTTTTGTCTGTTTGTTTGGTTGGTTGGTTTTTCGAGACAAAGTTTCTCTGCGTAACAGCCCTAGCTGTCCTAGACCTAGTTCTGTAGACCAGGTTGGTGTCGAACTCGCAGAGATCCACTTGCCTCTGCCTTCCAAGTGCTGGGATTAAAGGTATGTACCACCATTGCCCAACAAGGTTAGTCTTTTTTGAGATTCTATTTGAGAAAGACACTGGTTGTCAGCTGAAGAGGGAGAAACTGCCTCTTATACATGTTGGAAGCTGGTTGGTTTAAGACCCCGCCCACCTGCCCACTATAGGGACACACACAACATAGCTGTCTGCCCTTGAGGTGAAAGATTTATTTCAATATTTATTTGTGTGTGTGTGTGTGTGTGTGTGTGTGTGTGAGTGTGAGTGTGTGCACGCGCACCCGCGCTCTGCTGTGCATGTGGCAGTCTGAGGACAGCTGGCAGAGTTTGGCTCTCTCCTTCCAATTCATGGATCCTAGAGATCTGATTCAGGTCATCAAACTTGTTGGCAAGTACCTGTACCAACTGAGCCACCTTGTTGTCTCTTCAGAAGGAACTTTCTGCACAGTGACCAACCAGATGGGTATCAGGCACATCACACAGGACGCTACCCTCCCTCCCTGGCTTCTGCACCATGGTGACTGGCTTGGAAGCTTGGTAATATCCCAGTCCTCGGAACCCTGTGAACACTTGCTCAGCACTGAGTGGAGAAGTAGCTGCAATATTATCAACCAGGTCAGAAGCCAGAAACAGAGGCAAGACCTCTAGTGGTGTATTATTTGTATTTTAATAAACAAATCTTGTCTGAAGACCAGAGGCAAAGCTAAAGCCACTAGAGGTCAGGCAGCGGTGACACACACCTTTAATCCCAGGATGTGGAAACAGAGGCAGACGGACCTCTGTGAGTTCAAGGCCACCCTGGGCTACACAAGATCAATGCAGAAACAAATCCAGGTGGTGGTGGCCCACACCTTTAATCCAGAGAGAGGTCCAGTCTGCGGTTTCCCGGCCTTGGTAGAGGTAAGACTTCTCTAATGGCTTGACTGCTTTGCTTTTTTTGGTTTTTGGGCTGAACCCCAATATCTATCTCTGGGTTTTTATTATTCATGCTACCAAGACCAGTTATGGCATCAAAGTTACGTAGAGATGGAAGCGTGGTCCTGAGTTAGAAACATTTCAGTGCTGAGATGGTTACTGCGGAGCCCACTGGGGCCGCAACCCCACGCACCCTCCTCTAGGATACACAGCACCTACCTCTGGTTGGCCTCAGCTCCCTGCCCATAGCTGTGGGCATGGAAACGGAATACCCTTGTTTAGTCAGACTTTCTTGCCAAAAGTGCCTGTGGAGGAAGGAGCCTGTTTTGGCTGATGGTTCTGGAGTCCATCACCATGAAGACATGGGGCAGCAAGCAGCAGGCCTGCTGGCAAAAGCAGGAAACTGAGAGATCACATCTTTTACCACAGGCAGGAAGTAGAGAGTGAACTGGAAGTGGGGTGCAGCTTTGGACTCTCAACGTCTCCCCATGAGTAAAGTACTTCTTCTAGCAAAGCCATATCTCCTAGGCCCTCCCCAAACAGCTCCACCCACTGAGGACCAAGTACCCAAATGCCCGACTTAGGGGACATTTGGCATGTCAACTACCATAACCCTGCACAGGTAGAGGTTGGGACCAAAGCTATCAGCCTACATCACACCCAGGATGGTCAGTAGGATTTTGGCAAGTGTGGCTGTGTGCCAATAGAGTCTTAGTTATTGAACAGGTCATGGGTGACCTTTAGCCCTTGGCTGGAAGCCACTGACCCTGGGCAAGAGCACGAGGGTTCAACATCACCTGTCCAAAGTCACATGATTTTGAAAGAGCAAAGCTGGCCAATCATATTCTGGGACTCTGCACATGGCGTCTTTGAGAGGCCTCTCAGCCCCTCGATTTCCAGGGAATGCGTGGTCAGAGGATCATGTAGACCTGGCGAGGATCTAATGTCTGTCCCTTTGCTCAAGATGGATTCCTTAGAGATGGTGAGTCTGTGGCCCCTCTTGTAATGCACTGAGGGTAGCAAATTTCCAACGTGCCTCCAGGAACGTGAGTGGTTTACAGGTCTGGAATACCTGAGTACTGGACTTCCACGAAGGCATGCGGAGAGGAAGACTTCAAGGCATATGTGCATGCTAAAAGCATGTAAACCATCCAATTCTGTATCTCAAAAAAAAAAATGGGTCCCAAGAGCAGCTGGACCTAGTAATCCAGGTCTCCCTGAAACTGAGATCCTGTCTGGATAGGCTGTGAGCTGGTCTCCAAGCAGAGTCATTCCCCCAAACCCCTGCTGCCCCAGAGTTCCTGGAAGTTGCCTCCCAGTGGACACCTACACTTCCTCCTGGAAGGTCGCTTGGGCTTTGTGCCTGACAGTGGAAGTGACCACAGCAGTATCCTGTGCCACCCGCCTGAGCTCCTGAGCCCGCAGGTGCATGCTTGTTATATAGAGGATTCAAAAACCAGGAAAAGCTTTTGGGGTCCACCAAGTCAAGGAGGGGAAGATGACAGAGGCCCGTTCTGCCTCCTGCCCTGATGCTGTCCTGATCCACCTCTGTAGACAGGAGAGGGAATGGCAGAGGAAGGGCACCAGAGGTAAGCAGAGGGTGGAGGGGGAACAGTGAGCAGGGAGTATGCATCCTTCCTGAGGAAGGTCAGGCTTTGGAATATACCCATGATGTTGGCCAAATAAAACACCTCTCTGGCTGACTTCCAGATCTGCGTTTCAGATGCGATGGAGTTGAGCCGGCCTGTAGGCACCACCAGAGGCTCTTTCCTATATAGATGGACCGTAGGGCTGTCTGTGTTATCAACACCAACAGAGGATATTTGCAGAGCTGCACAGACACCTGCCCAGTTCCAAACACATAGGTGCAGAGGTTCGACCTGCCCTGCCTGGGAATGTGAGGTCCTGTTAAAGGTAATGGAGCTCTCTGGGTCTCAGTTTCTCCGTCCATCAAATACATGGCATGAGGAGAAATATGGACTGGCCTCAGAGGGACTCCTCCAGACGGAATTTTTTCCTAGTTTTAGGTACTTAGTTTTATTTTTGTTGTGGTTGCTATTGTTTTGTTTCGAAAGTCTCCTAGAGTCTCCTAGATGAAACAGGTTAAGGAAAGAGGAGACAGTTCCCAGGATGCCCTGGAGCTGACCAGGCCATGCCAATGATGTAACTGTCGTTCCTAAGTTCTGGGACTGCAGGTCCATGCTGGGTAGCTGCCATGGATGTGATACTCCTGTGCACAGACACATATGCCCTTGTCCCCAGGGCGCAAGGCCAGACCCACTGCTGGCAGCACTCCATTCCTGGCAGGGCTCAGTGCTGACAGACATGCAGCAGGAAGCCTGGGCACTGGGAACACAAGCCAGCATGGCCCACAGCTGTACAGGGTACTGCCCACAGCAGCCAGGCCTCACCAGGACAACCATGCCCCTGGCTCTGCGCTCAGTATTAGAGAAAGCACGCTTCCCCCCAGGTGGTGAAGGCTAAGCTTCAGTGGGTCCCTTTAAGCCCTTGTCGTTTCCCCTTTTCCAGGCTGACTCTAGAGGGGTCCGTGAGGACAGACTCAATGTCCCTGTAATCTAAGGGGTATAAGGGACTAATTGCTTTTATTCTCTCAAAATCCACAAGCTAAAGCCCCTGATGTAATGATAGTAACAGTAGGGCCTTTGGCAGAGAACAGTGAAGACTTTGTGTGGGCTTGGTGCCTATCAGACTGGCCCCATGGGTATATCTGTGAGGCATTTTCTTGATTACTAACTGATGTGGGATGACCTACCCATTGTGGTGCCATCCTTGGGCTGGTGGGCCTGGCCGTGTAAGAAGAGCAGACTGTCAGTGAGCAGCACTCTTCCGTGGCCTCTGCTTCAGTCTCCGCCTCCAGGTTCCTCCTACCCTGGACCCTAATGACTCCTCGATGATGCTCTGATATGGAAGTGTAAGCCACGCCAGTCCTGTCCTTACCTAAGCTGCTTTCTTTCGGTCATGGTATTTATCACAGCAATAGACCCTTCGTCGTGCTGAGGGTTTGGTATGCCAGGCAGGACATGGAAACTGTAAGTGGGGGAGCTTTGCGAGGCTTCTCCAGCTTGGTGTTGGCACTGAGCAGAAAGACAGTGGATGTTAGCAGTGTACCCATTGTGTCTCATCTGGGGTTAGTGCCCCAGTGGATGTGGGCCTTACCTAGGTATCATCCCTTGCCCATAAGGGAGGTTCAGTAGAGTGCACGGAGGGCACATGAGGGCAGCGCCTTTTGCACCACAGACAGACTGGCACCAAGCCCACTCCAGAATGCCCAGAGCCACAAGCACATGGCACTCAGCTGTTACGGTTATTCTGCCCAGATGCCGGACTGCACACAGCAGGCAAGCTCTGGGGAGCATTTAAATCAGAAACACCGAAGCCAGAGAAGGTTCTCAGGCATGGCTGGGTGGGAAGAGGAGGAGGGGCTGTGGATCCTCTGGAAGGTAGATGACCTACTAGGATCGGCACAGAAGGACCCAAGACAGCTCCAGGCCAATCCTAAAACAGCCCACATCTGCTTGGATCTGGCAAGAGCCACAGACTGCAAAGCAACCAGTGAGAGTATTGAATATGGAGCAGGCTGGTGAACCATCTTAGCCATAGTTAATGATAGTTTATGATGTCATTTCAGGAGCCCATGAAAATGACCCGGCAGCTCTATCCAGCTTGCATGAGCTAGCTGAGCAGCTCGACTCGCAGTCCTCTGGAAGCAGGTGATGGTACTTATTGGAGGGTTAACGAGAACAGCAGGTGAAGTCCAAGCGAGGGCTTGAGGAGAACAGCAAATAAGGCCGTTCTGAAGGCTCTGTTCTCAGCCCAGATACGCCCCCACCAGCCCAAGCTCAGCTCCATCAAATGCTGGTTCCGGGGGTCCCTCCTGCTGTCTCACTGCGGGAGGCAAGCAGGGTGACACTGCCATCGCTATCTTGGTCACGCTGGTCTAGAAAAAAAAGTCTTGTCCCTGGGAAAAGTAGCTATCAGAACTGATGAGTGGGCACACAAGCAGTGGGCAGTCCCTGTGATGGTTCATCACTAGGCTTGGCTTGGAAGGGTTGTCCACTTTCCTCAGAGTCCCCTGGGAAGTATAGCAGATCAGAGATTCGTTTATCAGAGTTCTTTATAAAGATATCGCTTATCTCAGAAGTGGGGTCCCATGACACACTCTGATACTCTACATGCCAGGAGGCAGCCATGGTGATGAGTTAGCCAAGGCTCTTCAAAAAGAAGGAACTTGCTCGGTGATTGTGGCACGTGCCTTTAATTCCAGCACTCGGGAGGCAGAGACAGGCAGATCTCTGAGTTTGAGGCCAGACTGGTGTACAGAATGAGTTTTAGAACAGCTAGGCTACACAGAAAAACCCTGTCTCGAAAAACCAAAAAAGAAACAATTAAAAAATTAAAAATAAGAAAGGACAGAAAGAAAGAAGGAAGGAACAGAGGAAGGAAGGGAGGGAGGGAGGGAGGAAGGGAGCTTTGGCAGTCCACCTCTCAAAGGAGAGTCCAGTTTGGCTCACGGTTCTGGGGTACAGCCCATCATGGTGGAGAAGGAAGTCATGGTGGCAGGACGCATCATCCATAGTCAGAAAGCAGGCTCAGCTTGCTTGCTCCTTTGTATGTGGTCCAGGACTTCAATCCATAGAACAACACTGCCCGTATTTAAGATTTATCTTCCCACATCAGTTAACCTAATCTACATAGTCCTTCACAGACATGCCCAGAAACATATTTCCACAATGACTCTAAATCTCAACAAGTTGACAGCCAAGATTAATCACCACAAACTGTATCAAGCCTCTCTGCAATTTTGGGTCTCCAGCATTTCCAGAGACCCCCAGGACCCAGCATTAAGGCCTTTAGAATTCCCTCTCCTCCACACCAAGCAGGTCAAAGGCTTGGTCCATCCTGAAGGTCCTGGTATTCACCCCATGGGACCTCCTGGCCATTCATAGTAGGGTGACCCAAGCTGCTGGTCACCGCGATGACCTTTGTCTGAAAGGACCCAGGAAATTTGCAGTTCTCCCTCTCCTAGGGTGATGGCTATTCTTGGTTGTCAGGTTGACTATATCTGGAATGAACTCCAGTCCAGAAATGGAAGATTGTGGTCCTGATCCTGAGGCTGAAAGATATACACCTTTAATCCAGATTTTGAGGCGAGAAGGCACACCTCCATTCTGGGTCACCCCGTCTGCTGAAGAATTCCTTCACTCTTTGCCTGCTTGCCCTTGTCCTGTTAGCATATCCATTCCTTCACTGATATTGGAGCCTATGAAACTCCAGCATTTACAGAAGGCCAGTTGAGACGCCCAGCCTTGTGGGCCTGAGCAACTACTGGATTCTTGGACTTTCTGCCCCTACCTAGTCACTATTATAGTGCAGCCTGTAAATCATTCCAAGTTCTGTGACTCTAGAGAACCCTGACTAATACAACTAGCATAATTTTATTTATTATTCATTTATTTTTGTTTTTACTTATTTATTTTTGAGACAGGGTTTCTCTGTGTAGCCCTGGCTGTCCTGGAATTCACTTTGAACTCACAGGGATCTGCCTGCCACTGCCTCCCGAGTGCTGGAATTAAAGGTGTGCCTCACCACTGCCTGGCTCACTTTATTTTTCGAACACTCATTCTTCTTCTTTTCAGGGTTTTGCTCTCTTCACCCCCACAGCTCTGCACCTCTTCCTAGCTTAGCAGCCTAGTGGCCTTACCTGGGCATCAGCCTCAGGGACTTGGGTCTGTCAAGAGACTCTCAGGAGTCAGTCTCCTCCAGGGGTGCCAGTCTCTCCAGACTCCTGACTCTTTGACTCCATGGAGAGTCTTCCCAGAAGAGAAGGTTTCAAAGCCTCGCCCCCTTCACGGGGTTCTGTCTCCCACCTCAATCCTTTTCTGTTCACCTTAACCTCAGTCCTTCCTCCCCTCCCACACACCTGTGCCACGGAAAACGGAGGAATGCCCATCACCTTACCCCAGCACTCGAAACCCAGGTTGGACCAGGTGCTCTCCATGATTAGGCCACATACCCAGGGCCCTCTGCAGAGTGGGGAGAGACCCGGATGCCTCAAAGAGCAATTTCAGATAGGAGCGCATCTGGGAAACTGTAAAGTTCCTAGCCATGTTCCAGCTTCTTCCACAGGTTGAGGGGCTCACTTAGTTCATACACGCAGTCTGCTTGGAGCCCCTGTTCAGGCCGTAGCCTCGGCAAATCTCCCCATTCACCTCCATTTCCCTCTGTTCGTGAGGAGTCTTGCTGTATCATAAGGCTCCCTTCCATGCCTCAAGGGCAGCACAAAGCCTGGCCCTCGTTCTGGATTCTCTCATTTTCAGGGGCCCTCATTCGGGTACTTCCCTCAATACTGGAGCTCTGGGAGCCCTGGACCTTGGCCCATGGCACTGGCAGCTCCACATCTGCCCTAGCCTAGCCTGGCACACGTGGCAGGAAGATGCTACTCCTGAGATGGTGTAGGTGGTTCCTGCCGCCTGGCACTGGTGAGGAAATTGCTGGGGGCTGGGGCTGCTGACTGAAGGCGAGGGAGGGAGAGGAGGAGCGTGGCGGGAGAGATGACAGGTGGGAAGCGGATGGAGGACTTGGAAACAAAGCAAATTTGCAGTTGCCAGGAAATACATCCCCAGCCACAGGTAGTCTGCAGAAGAGAGTCGGCTGCCTCCCAACTGGCACCTCAAGGGGCAGGCGGGGCGCCTCTCACAGCTGCCTCGCAAAGCTGGCAGCTGCGCTGCTGCGCCATGTGTAAGGAGCCGGTCCCCGGGAGCACCCACGCCAAGCTGGTGTCAGCTGCGGGAACCCACACAAGTGGCACTTGGATATTTTTGCCCTGTAAGGCCTGGCATTCGTGGCTTCATGGGGAAGGCATTCTGGCAGAACTGGGGTCTCAATATGCCCTTGGCAGAGTCTTCAACCCAAATCAGTCCCACACAGTCCCCTGCCTACCACATGGCCCTGTGGGTCCGCTTTGGTTTCTCACACCTCAGAAGAGGCCAATGTGCTGTATGTACCGGAGTAAACATAGAGTCAGGCCCTCGGTGGGTTCCTGGAATATGCCCAGAACCTTCTCCAAGCCCAGGCAACGGGGTTGTGTAGAGGAAGCATAGATAATGTGGACAGAGTGGATGTGTGGAGGAATTGTAGACATGGACAGAGGCTGGGTGAGTGAGGTCTTTACATGGACAGTGGGCCATTTAGATAAAATATGAACTTGGATGGAAGGCCCATGAAGATGAGTTATGGGCACGGACAGAGGGCCTTGTGGGCTAGGCATGGATACAGACAAAGGAGCTAAAAGGTGGGAATGTTCAGAGCAGGCAGCTTGTCGTGCTGTATACTTCCGACTGACTCGCTTTAAAGCCCAGGTTCTGATTCATTAGTTCAGTTTGCTGAAGCAGCTCACAGAACTGCAGGTTTATTTCAAGGGAAGTCAGGATAAGAAGTCCAGCTATACAAGAGGGATAGGGAGAGGCTGGCAGTGTCCCCAGTGCAGGAGCTCCGGACCCTACCGTTTGGGTATGCCGACCTTCAGGGTGTTCAGTTGCCCACAGGCGCCCCTCTCCTCTCCTGGGCTTTTATACAGACATCATAGTCTGAGCATGACAGAAGCTTGGACATGCGTGGAGGTGCAACTGGGAAGAGAGGGGGCTAATCCCTGTGGCCAGATGGAGATAGTCAGCAAGGTTTGTCTAGCTGGGGACTTGAGTTCTGTGACCTGCTTGAGGAAGAGGAATTCTAATCTCTGATTTCTGCGATTTGGTGAAGAGGTGGCTCTGAGTCAGGGACCACAGGCACACCCAAAATATAGATATCTTCTCCAAGCTCTCAGTGCTCAGCACACTGACAAGTGTTTTAGGAGCTATACATCAAAACACGATACCAAAATCCTCAGCTTCCTGATGGTGTGAACAATTCAGTAGAGTCTGGAGGTTACAGATACCGATCTCTTCCTAGACTCGAAACAAGATGCTCCCTCAAAGTGCTGAGGGGTGGCAATGAACCACACCCCTAAGAGAGAATGGGTAATATTGCTGTGTCATATAGCTAAGCCACCATATTTTTAGGTTGTGTGCATTAAGTCTTCTTTGATAAGACTTTTTTTTTTTTTTGGAGACAGGGTTATGTAGCCCATGAGCTGGTTCCAAACTCATGATCCTCCTGCTTCAGCCTCTCAAGTATTAGGAATACAAATGTCCACCACCATGCTCAACATGTGGTGTGTGGGTGTGGTATGTGAGTGTATGTGTGTAGTGTGTGTGTGTATGTGTGTGTGTGCGTGCGTGTGGTATGTGTGTGTGTGGTGTGTGTGTGTGGTGTGTGAGGTGTGTATGTGTGTGTGCATGCGTGTGTGTGTATGTGTGTGTTGCATGGGTGGTGTCGTTTTCTACACCAGAGGAGGGAACTGGGTATACTCTATAGCTCTCCACTTCATTCCCTTGAGACATGGTCTCCACTGAAGTTCACAGAGTTTTCAGCTTAGATGACAGCCAGTTTCCTGGGGTTAGAGGCTCACACAACCATGCCCAATTTTTGACAAGAGTGCTGGGGATTCAAAAATCAGGCCCCCATGCTTTTGCAGCAAACACATATGTCCTCTGAACTATCTTCCCAGTCCACACCCCATCATGCCCATCTAAAATACTTTTTTGACTTCCAAGAGGTTCATTAAAATGTAATCCCGCCAGGTGGTGGTGACACACACTTTTAATCCCAGCACTCGGGAGGCAGAGGCAGGTGGATATCTGTGAGTTCAAGTCCAGCCTGGTCTACAATCTACAAGAGCTAGTTCCAGGACAGCTAGGGCTGTTGCATAGAGAAACTCTGTCTTGAAAAACCGAGAAGAGAGAGAGAGAGAGAGAGAGAGAGAGAGAGAGAGAGAGAATCCCACCCTAAACCAAGGAATCTATCAGTAGCTCGAGCAGGGACTGGGGACCTGGATTAAGGTGTCCATTACTTATTGCACATTGGGAACCAGGTAATGGGTGGCAGCTGCCCTTTGAGCTCTATGATTTCTTCTTGTCATTACCTCCATGAACCTGCTTCTTAGTTCCATTGGCTTCAGGATCACCCTTGGAGCACCAGTGTCCTCGGTCTGATAGCATCATGAACTACACGGTCATCCAAAGTTCTGATCTACAACCTATAGCCCCTGTCTATTCACCCCTTCACTTCCTCAGTAAACCCCACATATCTGCCACACGGGCTCAGGGTCACCTCACTATAATGAGTCATAGCATCAAAGCCCTGGCTATAGCGCCATAGTGACTCTGAGCTCTCCAACAGACCTGATTCCCTCCAATCAGTTACTAGTCTCTTTAATTCTAGAACTCTTCCCTGACCCCCACAAACCCACAGCCTCCACTCCTGTGTCCCTTCCAGACACCATCCACTGAGCACCTTGGCTTCCCCGCCACTTGGCTTCTGACCTTGCCCTGACATCCCTTTGCCAGGCATGATCTAACTCCCAGCTCCCAGTGTCCCTAGACGGCTGGCCTTTCAGAACCAATCCAACCAATCACTTTTCACATACAGCCTTTCTTGAACTAGATCGTCTGAGCCCTTACTGCTCTGTGATAGAATCTTAGAGATGATTTGTAACAGAACGGCGCCTGAGTTCAGTGTTTGCTCTTCTGGGACTATGTCCTACATGGGATTCTTTATTTGACTGTTGAAACACCTACTGGAAATGGCCTTACCCATAGATAAGGATACGAGGGTCCAAGAAGTTTATCTGCCAACACACACAACACTCATTGATGGAAGTCTTGCATTACTCCTCTCTTGCTGTGTTCATATTGCCTCAGAACTTCACGACTTACAGTGCTAGGGATATGGCCGGGCTGGTACCGCTCTTACCCAGCATGCATGAAGTGCAGGGTTCAATCCCCAGCAGCCCATAAGCTGGGTACGGTAGCACATGAAGGTTATCCCAGATCTGGAACAACAGAGCCAGAAGGAGCAGGAGTTCAAGGTTGTCCCTTCTCTTCAGTTACATAATGAGTTGGAGGGCAGCCTGGAACATATGAAATCGTGTCTCAAAAAACTTCCTGGGTGAAAACAATAAATGTTATCCTACACAATTATGCACATCAAGAATCCAGGATAACAGTGGCCAGGCCTCCCACAAGGTTGTACGTGGATTTCGGGTGTCACAGGTACTGTGGGATTTGCGGACCAGCAGGCTCTTTATGGGGTAGTGTGCAGAAGCCTGTTTTTATACCAGGCAAACCCACCACCAGCTGTCCCTGAGTCTTCACTTCAAGGAAGCTGGATTCCCAAGGCACATGATCAATCAAGGGAACAAGAAGAAGGCTGCGATGCCTTCCACTGCCTCCCTGGAAGTGCACACAACCACCGTAAGTGTCTAGCTATAGAGTCAGCTCAGTCCCATTCTAGCCTGGACCAGCCTGGGCACAGAAAGCCAGCGACAGGTCAGAGACTGTCATGGCTTCTTCTCTTAATCACCAGGTGCCAGGTGTCCTCAGTGCTCCCAGGGCTGGGACTTACCAGGACATCAATGCGGTCTCCCCCGGAACAGGCAACCACAGCTCCCAGAGCCGCCTGTGGAAGGTAATGTGTTCACAGCTTGCGGAAGTTCCCCTCATGAGCAAACTCCTGCCAGTCAGATCTGTGTTGTGCTTCAGTCAAGTGAGAAGGTGTGACCCAGGCGCCCCCAGCAGCTTACGCTCATTAAGCTGGAGGTGCAAAGGACTAAGGGGGAGGGGCTGAGTCCCCTTCCGGATGCTCCAGCTACAGACGTTCTTTCCTGGGAAGGGCAGGTAAATGCTTGCGAGGGGGACAGCAAGTGTCTGGTGTCTGGAGGCACGTGCTATGGGGACTTGTCTGAGAGCTGGGATCTGATCTGTGCTAAAGAATGTACAGAGTCATCTTGGCCACCTGAACCCAAGGTGAAAAAAGAGGCTGCATCTTGTGTTGAACTGAAACTGTCACGTGGGATGGCTCCGCCACTGCTTCAGGGGCAGGTGGGAATTGGCTTCCTGCCCAAGGCTGCAGGTGCTGCTGTCTGGCTCCTTCCATTTACCCCGCATCTGTTGATAGCTTCCTGCCCCGAACCACCGCGGGGAGCTAGGGGTGGAGATGCCAGGAGGATGGGAGTTCACACTTTCAGCAGCAGTCAGAGCTAGGGTTCCTTGCGCTCACGGCCTCCCTTGGGGGCGGGCGACTGTGACATTCCCAACTCTTTCATTTGCTAGGTTGAAGTGGCCACTTGCTCCACTGTGCCAGGCCTTGTCTCTGCTGGTTCTTTTGAATTTCTCTCTTGAGATCCCTTGTTCTGTCTCTTCCACTTTCCCTTCCTGAAACCTCAAATCCAGTCTGCTGGACTCTGCAGCAGCCCCCATCTAATCTCTTCGCCCTCTGCTTTCCACCTCAGCCTTTGGTCCAGAAAGACCCTTGTTTCCAACCCCCCGGAGGAGAATTATGCTTGGCCACTGCTCTTCCCAGCCCTCAGGCTTTCGGGAAGCTCTCTGTTGGAGAATCTTGGTCTTGTGGGACCTTTGTACCTCAGCTCTGATGACAGTAATAGGGGTTGCTTTGGAGCTGTCCTCACGTGGCCATCCCTGCTCTCTGCATCTGTTTTTTTCTGACCGTGTTAGCTTACATTGCTCATGTTAGTGGCTACCTGGCTAACCTCAAATGTCTGGTCATTCCTGACAGCTTGTGCTATGGTTACTGAAATGCTAATCAGAAGCTCAGGGTGGCATGGAGAGTGACCACGGAGACTCCCAAACCATTACCATCCTTGCCAGTGCCACTGTTCCATTCAAACAAACAATGGGTCTTTTATTATTTCTGTTTAAGTATAAGTGTGTGTGTCCACAGAAACAGGATCTCTCTGGAGCTAAAGTTACAGGCAGTTGTAAACTGCCTGGGATAAGTGCTTGGAATCAAACCTAGATTTTTTTTTGGGAGAGGAATACATGCCCTTAACTGTGGAGCCATCTCTCCATCCCTTCTATCTCCTTTGTTTCATTTTTGAGCCCAAGCTGGCTTCAAACGCTCTTTATAACCTTGAATTTCTAATCCTTTTGCTTCTACATCCCAAATGCTGGGATTATAGGCATGCAGTACCATGTCTGGTTTATGCAGTGCTGGTGATCAGATCCAGGGTATTATGCTAACAATTGAGCCACTCCTACCCCAAATCCAGATTCTTGACAGTCTCCAAGACCCAGGGGTTGCAGAAGCTGAGTTGCATCTCCAGGTCATGCCTATGTCTATGTTTTGGAAGTAGACATTTAAACACAGAAGTCCTGGGGTCTAGGATGTAGATTCCAATGTTAGACACTGTGGTTGATGCTGATGCTTTGTCCCTTCCTCTCTGTGATCTCATTTACCAAAGAGGGAAAGAAAAGGAAACAGTGTTCATTAGAAACAATGTAACTTCAGAAGCCACCTGAATTGTGTATATGGCTATTGTGAAGACATTGAATGATCCCCTCTGAAGCCCACATCCATACTGGGATGTATACCATCCTTGTCCTAAACCAGTTCCCCCATCAGGTAGACTGTCTCCAGGTCTATGCTTAAAACTATGCTAAAACCACATCTTTATAACTCCAACTTCGCTTCACACTGACATCCTGAAGCCCAGAGTCAAGAATCCCCACTTTACTGACGTGGAGGTCTGGGAAGCTGCTTGGGCTACTGCAGGTGGTGGAACTGTGTCTCTAGCTTTGCTGCCACTGACGAATGGACTTAGCATTTAGCGTTCAATGTTTCCCTTTACTTCCCTAAAGCTGGCTGTGGTGGCACAGACCTGTGATCCCAATCCTCAGAAGACTGAGGCAGGGGAATTACCAGGAGTTTGATGGGAGCCTATGCTATAGAGAAGAAAAGACCCTGCCACAGTTTCTGAGTTCCCGTGAGGAGGGATTCTCACACAATGTGTCAAGGATTTAAAAATCACCTTTAACACACAGACTCTCAGCTGCAAGCCAAGGAGCCCCTCTTCAGGGACCAAGGGAACCCATTTATATTCTGCCCACAAGTCTATAGTGCCTCCTGCCACGGCGACCATGGTGCCTATTAAAATGAAAATTGAGGACTGAGGATGCAGCTCAGAGTTGTTGGGGTGCAGGGTTGAAGCCCCGGGCTTTATCCTCATCACTGCATAAGCCAGGTGTGGTGAAGCAAGTCTGTCATTAATCAGCACTCAAAGGGTAGAGGTAGTAAGCTCAAAGCCAGTTTGGGCTACATGAGACCCTCCCTTTAAAAAAAGAAAAGAAAAGAAAAGGAAAGGAAAGGAAAAAAAAGTTCAAGCTGACTCAACACAAGCAACCCATAGAACTTTTTCTATCAGGACAAAGGATCCAGAGGTCTGGAGACAGCCGTCAAGCACCTAAAAGCCACTCTTTGTCAATCCTGCACAGGACTTAAGACCAGTCTTGGTCTGTGAGTAAGCCGGAACTCTCGGATCCGGAACCCATTACCCAGGCTATGCACACAGGGACAGATTAGATAGACGGACACATTTCTCCTGCGGACATTTTTAGGTGTAGGACTCTTTCCGGCCTGATTAACCCCCCCCCCCTTCTCAGGCCGGTGCCCCACCCCCAGTGACCCCCATCTGACCGCAGGTGAGCGCGTTGCGGAGAACAGGAGAACAGGTGTCGAGGTGAGCTGGAGCTGGTCAGGGTTTAGTGGGAGCTGTGGGGCAGCTGCCTGTCGTCGCGCGCGAGAAACTTCTGCTGAATGTTAAACTCAAGCCCATCTCCCAGAGCTGAAGTCCTAGCGGAGCCTCTGTTTGATTTGTTTGCGTGGGGCACCACGTGGGATGCAAGTTCAGGCCTGGCTCAGAAAGACTGTTGGGATCCGAAAGCAGACTGTGGCGGCGTGGGCCGGACAAGTGTGCCTGCGAGAAAGGGTTGCTGGACATGGAGCGGGACCGGGAATTTCAGTAAAAGAAGTTGTTTTGATTTTCGTCCTGGCCAGGAACTTGTTTGTGGCAGCCACTAAGACTTGTGGGAGGCTCCAGATGTTGCTGCGGGAGCACGGGTGAACCTGTGCTGTCCCTCGAGGGAGTAACTGTGCAAACGTGAATGTCCTAAGTGTTTTCCCCAAGGTCAACGTGATTGTTGTGAAACAGGGCTCCCTGTTGTTCTTGGACTTGAGATAGATGGCTTCATTTTTAAAATGTAGGGACAGGGTCTCAGCTATCCAAGCTGGCCTTGAACTTACTATTTAGCTGAGTAACCTTGGAACTTCTGAACCTCCTGCCTCCACTATTATTATTAGGTGGTGCTGGGGAACAAGGGTTTCCTGTATTCGAGGCAAGCAGTTCCTAATATACTTCCAGCTCCTAGATGCCTTTTTTAAAAGGTAGTTTATTATGTAGAGTGGATATAGGTTTTAACATCTTTTGTGTGTGTGTGTGTGTGTGTGTGTGTGTGTGTGAATGCTACTTTAAAATATAGTTTTGACAGTTCATAACCCACAGGTATCACGTGCATTCTCTGATATCCCTGGACCTGAAAGGGTCAGAGGGCCATGCACAATCAAATGCTCTCAATAGACAGACTTTGTTTTATTCTGAAGAACTGGCTCTGGTTGGATGAGCTAGTACTTAGCTCAGCACTGACAGATGTATAAGTGCATGAAGACCAGAGCAACTTTGGAGGCCGGAACTGGTCCCATTTCCATGTATGGGAGAGCGAGGCACTGCCTCAGAGGGGACATGATAGAACATTCAAGAGTTAAAGGTGACTCAACAGTGCCATCCCTGCATGTGTATAGCTGTCCATACAGGATTCGGTTTGCCCTTACCTTCTGCCCTCCTCCCTGACTTATCACACCGGGGTTAGTTTAGTCATCGTTCTTCCTGGTGTGGGCTTCTCCATGGGAACTGTAACTAAGTCTGTTCCACAAGGAGTCCGACTTGATCCCTCCTGATGCTCAGTGTCTGTACATGGTAGGAATGCCACCAGCCTTCAGGGCTCAGGACTCTGTCCCAGAGGGCAGTGGTGTTTTCTTCAGCTGTGCTGTAAGTAGGGCCCAGTCAGAGGTCCTGCAGCTGCATCACCAACTCTGCCTGCTCTGAATCTTGCAGCCATGTCACTGTGTTGCTTATACCTGGTTAGCCACGTTGGCCCAGTGTAATGATTGTTCTGTCTCTTTAAGAGACAAGCCACGCCCACTCCCTCCCCCATCTGCTGAGGCAGGCCAATCTTCAGCTTCCAGCCTGAGTTCTCCCTCTCTGAGAGGCAGCTTCGGTCTCTCCCTTCACTCTCTCCCTCCCCTCCCCTCCCCCTTCTCCCCTCCCTTCCATGACCACTAGATAAATATCCAACCTCACTCTGCATGGCGTGCTTCCGTCTGTCTCTCGCCACTTGCCTCGCTCGAGGCACCTTTGGAGACCTGCGGCCATGATCTCATGCGTAGTCCCTGCCTTGGACTTGCTCTCGGGACCCCCTGCCTACTGCCTGCTGCTGCTGGGGATTCCACAGCAATTTTTAATAATCCATTACACCCAGTCCTACCACCTCACAGGGTATGGTGTTGTCAAAAGTAGAGTACACAGAGATTAGTGGAGACCAGCACCCTACTGAACCCTATTTGAGTGTCTGTGCATGATGTCCTTAGACTTTTTCTGAGGACCATTGGTTGGTTTCGGTTTAACCAATCACCACTTGTGCGAGCATCCTTTTGCATCCCTAAGGTCATAGTGTTAATGCAATGTGGGGTAAAAATGGTTTCAGCTATTTGTGCTACTACTGAGAAGGCTGCTCTCTCATGACCCAAGCTCGTGGCCTCCCCAGGACTAGAGGAGTATATCGGGACTGCTCTCCCAGGGCCTTGTATATTGTTTCTGTGTGCCATAGTCTCTCGGAGCAGTTCTTCATCAGGAACCTAGCTTCCTGATGCTGACGAGTTCCCACATCTGGGTGATGGATAGGAACTACTTCCCAAGGGCTCAGCTCTCCTGGCGCTTCAGGAGAGTTGTGCCATCTTGGAGGCTGTGGTGAAGCACTGTGTTGGATGCTCCTGGTGTCTCTCACACAGCAGGTCTTCTGTTTGAGTTTCTCTGTTTCCTGTCTTGTCCTTCCCATTCATCCTGAGACTTCTCATACACTAACCCCCAGAAACCTGGCCACACATCTGTAATTCTGAAATCCCACACAGCAGGTCTTCTCTTTGAGTTTCTCTTGGTTTTTGGCATCTCTGTCTGTAAAACAAATGGAGGAGAATGTGTTGGAGTAAGAATGAAAGTGCCCTAATTTATTTACGCTCCCTGGCTTCTGGAAGGCCACATGGCTGACACGTTCTTGGCTTCTCTTGCCTACCCTGCTGTTTCCTTGAATTTGTCAGTTTCTTTGTAGAAGTAGAAACCCAGGGTGTGACAGACCAGGACCTCTGAGCCCCTGTGGAGCATCTAGACCTCGTGTGGTCTCCAGGAGTCAGTGTGTTTGGGAACGGACATTGTGCATAGAGCCTACATTTGGGAACGGACATTGTGTATAGAGCCTACAAACAGTCATGAGCTTAACTTCTGCACAGAGGAGTGGGGTGGAGCTCTGCTGCTGTCTTGACCAGAGTGCCTGACTAGAGGAGAAGCCAGCCAACCCCAGCAAGGAGGCAGGGAAACTTAGTCAAACCCAAAGATCTTGAGCACAGAACGAAATTTAGTTCTAGGAAGATTTATTGATGTAGAGTTTTGTTAGATAACTATTTAAGTATTGCAAATAGGCTGTATGTAAGATAACAAAGATATCCTGATGTAGTGGGTAACAACACACCCTAATCCCGTTAATCCCAGCTCTCTGGAGGCAGAGACAGAGGCAGGCAGATCTCTGAGTCTGAGGCCAGCCTGGTCTACTGAGAGAGTTCCAGGATAGCCTGGTCTACATAGTGAAACTGTCTAAACAAACAAAGGCAAAGCTGCCTTTAGTACTGGCAGCAGGTAATGTTATGCTGGCTTGCCCCTGGCAAGTTAATGAAAGAGAAAAGTTGTCAGAGATGTGTCAGGGAGCTTGCTAATGGAGGCAGACCTCAGGAGGGAATGTCGCATGTGATAATTCTGTGAGGTGTGGATGGAATGAAGGGAGGTGCGTGAGAGATGGTCATTTTGCCTTTGTCCTAAGATAGTTCAGGGCTCCCAGCTTTCACCCCAAAGAATGCCGGCTGTTGTGTCTGTGGAGGAAGGTTAGACACGTGGCCTGGAATGGGGCAGAGGTCACCTCAGCCGGTGTCTTTATTGACCTCTAGCACTGAGTGATGTCTAACACCCCAGTATTTAGTGCCTCTGTAACAACAGGTTAGCAGTGCCTTCAGCTCAGCAGAACCTCTGCACTGAGCCGCTCCCTCTAGCTCAGAGTCCGCTCCAAAGCAGGTGTGGCCTCTTGTCTCACAACAGTTATTGGGGGAGACTGACTGCTCTAATGAAAGCCACAAGTGATTGCAGGGTAGGTGTGGCAGAAGCGGGGGGGGCGGTGTCTTAGTGGAGAGTGGTGTGCTCTAACTGCTGGAGGCCAGATGGACTGGGGGTGGGGGCCGTTTTCTCACTGCCAGAGGCCTGGGCAGGGGCGACATGTGATGTGCGGGTTATAAACCAGAGAAATTTATGTTGCTCGCTAGCACTGGGAAGCAGATCCAGGATATTGGGTGGCTTCTGAACCCGCTAGATGCCATATGCAGAGCCAGTGTGGAGGTGTGATGGCCCCCTCTGTTGTTCTGGAGTGGACTTCAGGGTCCACAGAAGTGATACCCAGTGGAGCAGCCCAGTAGGACTAAGCAGTGGCGTCTCCTCTCTCTCCCTGAGAACTCTTCCTCCGCTTGTTCCAGCTATAATTTAGGAGTTGTGTTTGAGAGGACATACTGAAGAGTTACCCTTCAGCCGTTAGGAGGGGAAAAAGAAACAAACTGGTGCTCCCTAGCCTGGTGACCTTGCCTGCCTGACGCCCTTCTGGGTCGCAGTCCTGAATGGCTGTCCTTTGGGGCGTGCAGGAGAGAAGCAGCTCTGTGTCCTCCCTGAGCAGGCTGTGTCTCAGATGTGTCCTGGGAGCGGCAAGGGTGTGTGTCAGGCTTTTTCTTTTGGGCCACCAACCAGCTCTCAAATCAGAACATGGAGACTTATTAGCCCTTCTTTATGTTTCTCTTCATCTACATTTTGCCTCTGGATTGTTTACCTTTCACTTCTCCCTTCCTCCCTCTCTCCTTCCCTCTTTTCTTTTCATTTTTCTTTTCTTTCCTGCTTCTTGTGGTGTCCAGCTGACTGGCAGCTGCCTGGTTTCTGGCTGTGTGCGTGTCCCTCTCTCTCCGTTATTTTCTTCTCTCCAGCCTAGATTTCTCCTACTACTCATTCTCTCTGCCTGCCAGCCACGCCTGTCCCTCTCCTGCCTAGTTATTGGCTGTTCAGCATTTTTTGGCGGGTGGTGGTGGTGGTTTGGTTTGGTTTTTCAAGACAGGGTTTCTCTGTGTTGCTTTGGAGCCTGTCCTGGAACTAGCCCCTGTAGACCAGGCTGACCTTGAACTCACAGAAATCCGCCTGCCTCTGCCTCTGGAGTGCTGGGATTAAAGGTGTTCACCACCACGGCCCAGCTCGCTCAGCTTTTTATTAGACCAATCAGGTGCCTTAGGCAAATAAGGTGAAACAGCAACACATCTTTACATAACTAAACAAGTGCAGCAGAAACAAACGTAACACACCTTTACACAATTAAAATTATATTTCTCAGCATAAACAAACACATCTTTGCATAGTTAAGTATTCCACAAGGATGACTTTTGAGTACCTGTGATGCCTGCTTCTACTGACTAGTGATTTTCCAGGCTCAGAATTCCAAAATCTATTACTCAGGATCTACCTTAAGTGTATGTGTATTTGGGTTTCCTAACTTAAAATTGTTTGGGAATTTTGCATGTTTTTGAAATCTTTAAAGAAGCTGATTAAAAAGCTTTGATACTAGACACTTTCTAAAGATATATGAGTAAAAGTGTTAACTTCTCTATTTAGGGATGCTATGTTAAGAGTGTCTGCAGCACCAGGTGTTGGTGGCGCACACGTTTAATCCCAGCACTTGGGAGGCAGAGGCAGAGGCAGGTGGATCTCAGTAAGTTCAAGACAAGCCTGCTCTACAAATGAGTTCAGGATGGTCAGGACTGTTACACAGAGAAACCCTGTCTTGAAAACCAAACAAAACAAAACAGAGTGTCTGCAGTCTTTTGGGGTGTTTGGAGAGTGTATTTTAAATCTTGCTGGGAGCAAGACTTGGTGAACCAGGCACACACTCACACATTGCACTCTCATCCCCCCAGCCCAGCCAGTGGTGTGTTGGTGCGATGCCACCCCACTCGACACTGCCTTTCAGGCGTCTCATCTGGTCCTTGGCCTCCAGTCGGCTGGTTCCCAGAAGACACAGCGGGCATAGCCTCCTGCATACAGCTCCAGAAGCCCACACAGATGGGATTGCCCCCGTGTTCATCCGCGCCCTGGCCTTTGGGGACAGGATTGCCCTTATTGACAAACATGGCCGTCACACCTACAGGGAGCTTTATGACCGCAGCCTTTGCCTGGCCCAGGAGATCTGCAGGCTTCGGGATTGTAAGATTGGGGACCTCCAGGAGGAGAGGGTTTCCTTCCTGTGCTCCAATGACGTCTCCTATGTTGTAGCTCAGTGGGCCTCCTGGATGAGTGGCGGCATCGCTGTCCCGCTCTACTGGAAGCACCCCGCGGCCCAGCTGGAGTATTTCATCCAGGACTCCCGGAGTTCTGTGGTCTTGGTGGGCCAGGAGTACTTGGATCGGCTAAGTCCAGTGGCCCAGAGGCTGGGAATCCCTCTTCTGCCTCTCACGCCTGCCATCTACCGTGGAGCAGTGGAGCAGCCCCTACAGCAGCCGGTTCAAGAGAGGGAATGGCGTGACCGGGGTGCTATGATCTTCTACACCAGTGGGACCACGGGGAGGCCCAAGGGTGCACTGAGCACCCACCGAAACTTAGCAGCTGTGGTGAGTGTTGGGTGTGCTCCGGAGGCCTCTGTTTCCTCCCCTCTCCCTCCCCAGCCTCACTTATGGTCATCACTGAGCAGGGTCCTGCCATGCTTTGCTGAACGACCACCAAGACTGTATAGTTGCATAGTCGGGCAGTGATTAGGTTGGGATTTGTAAGAACAGCTTCTGCGTCGACTCCTGCCTTGTACGTTACCTTTGTATTCAGCCACTTCCAGAACCACCTTGGAAAACTCACCAGTCCCTCACTCTGTGTCTGACTTACTCCACTCACGTTCTAAATCCTATGTGTACGTACAGTGAAGTCTCCTGTACAATAGGAACAGTAAAGTAACATGAAAGCTGACACACAGAGGAAGGCAGCAAGTGAGCCCCCAGGTTCCTTGGCACATGGCGTGTGGTTCCAGCCACCAGGCACAGGTGTGATAGGGCATGTGCGGCATCCTTCCTGAAGGGGACACTCATCTTAGAGGCCATCTCCTTCTGTAGTGGAGACACAGGCTGTGACAGAGCCAGTATCCTCACACTGATGGTCCAGGGCACACGAAGGAGCCTTGCCCACATGACTTCTCAGTAAGAGCTGAGAATATGCCTGGGGATCTGCCTTGTGTCTCCTGTCACAGCTGAGTGAGTGACCGTGGTGCAGGGACCACAGACGGCTCAGCACAGGTAGGCAGCTATGCTAGCCTGCGGGTTCAGACTTAAACTCTGCTGCAGTCTGTCCTTTGCTGTGGGCATGCTGTGGGCATGCTGTGGGCATGCTGTGGGCAGCAGTGCCAGAATCCCACCTCTGCCTCCCACAGTGTTTGCAGAGCCTGTTGTTCCTAGGCTTTCTAAGGTCTCTGCAGTCCCCAGTTAACGTATTTCTGCTCCCTTTTTCCCAATAAGTGGGAGAACCCAGTTACTTCCCTTCTTCAGGAGCAAAGAACCATCCTTATTCTCCCTTGGCTTTCTCAGGATCCCCTGGACCACTGTCTGCCAGTCATGCCCACACTCCCTCAATCCCTGTTCTTAGGCAGTGCTGTTTCCCACAGGTGACTGGGCTGGTCAACGCGTGGGCGTGGACAAAGAATGATGTGATCCTTCATGTCCTCCCGCTGCACCATGTCCACGGTGTGGTCAACAAGCTGCTCTGTCCACTCTGGGTAGGAGCCACCTGTGTGATGCTGCCCGAGTTCAGTGCTCAGCAGGTAAGACAGGACCCCGGGTTCTCGGCAGACCCAGTGAATTTCTGTGTGCGCTGTGATCAGTGTCTGCAGGCTGGAGGGCTAAAGCCCCATATATTTATTCTCCTAGGTGCCTGGAGGGCAGTGTTTAAAATGAGTCTGGTAGAGCCAAAAGCAAGGTTCCATCTGAAAGTTCCGTGGAGATCTCTCCACTTTGCTTTTTTTTTTTTTTTTAATGGCTTCTAGAAGCACCTGCTTGGCTTGTAGCTGCATCTCCCCATTCAATGCAGCCAACTTGAGCCCTCATCTCTCTCTCTTTCGCATCTTTTAATTAATGTGCATGTAAATCAGGGTCACTTCCCTGTGGCTAGACCCACAGCTTGATCCCCTCTCCGGCCTCGGGGAGCAGGACGTGAGGAACAGCCTGTCCTCCTTCACATCTTCTCCGGTTCCCACAGAGGACCTCCTGCTGGGGGACCCACAGGAGTCACTGGTGTCCCTCCTTCTGCAGCAATCGATGTTGGTTCTGGGCAGGGAGATGACAGTGGGGCCAGCGTCACTGAGCTGTGTGGTGTCACTGTGCAGGGCAGTGTCTCCAGAGCGGCAGCTCAAGGACACCGTGGTAGAGCAGGCTGAGCTCACACCGTCACTTCCACTCTGGGAACTGAAAGGAGCAGGTCTCGCAACTTTGTTCTTTATGTCTTTGTTTGACCCTTGGGAACTTTGCCTGTCAAGGTGAGATACCAGAACCTCTGGTCAGTCACTGCAAGGTGAAGATTGTTAGGAATTGGAGGGTTCTGTAAGGAATTGCCTTTTTGACAATCTGGAATTTTTAATTTACAAGCCAGACTCTGCCCTTGCCTATGATGACAACATGGTACTGTTCAGTCCTGTCCTGCATACCTCCTACTGATCATATTGAAATAAAAATGTAATTGGTGAGAAATTTAAGTGCTTTTATACAAAATATTATTAGAAATTTATTATGGGGTAAAATGCAAAGTTTACACGAAGCTTTCTAGATAGGACAATAACCCACCTCCTGCCTGTGTTGAGCACTGTCCAGAGTCCGAAGGCTGCCCCATGAGGCCACAGTGTCCATCAGTAGGAGAGACCTGCCATGGAGGCAGGAGGCAGCGTGTGGCTGCCATCAGTAGGAGAGACCTGCCGTGGAGGCAGGAGGCAGCGTGTGGCTGCCATCAGTAGGAGAGACCTGCCGTGGAGGCAGGAGGCAGCGTGTGGCTGGCAGCTGTGCTGTCCTCTGATGAGTGCCACGCCCTGTCTCCCCCAGGTTTGGGAAAAGTTCTTGAGCACAGAAACTCCACGGATTAATGTATTTATGGCAGTACCCACGATCTACAGCAAACTGCTGGACTACTACGACAAGCACTTCACACAGCCCCACGTCCAGGACTTTGTGCGTGCAGTTTGTAAAGAAAAGATTAGGTGAGTGGATGGAGCCCATTGACGGTCAGCAGACAGCCTCCTGCTTAGTGTCTGACGGCTCTGTGTCTGGTAGCATACACCTGTGTTCTCTCCTTTGCTGGACACCTCCCCGCCCCCATCATCTACGCCCACGTGTCTGTCTACCCCCCACCCTACCCCACCCCACCCCTGTCATCTACACCCACGTGTCTGTCTACCCCTGGCACCTCTGCCAGAGGAAGGCTGAGGACTGGAGCAGCCTCCTCCCTGGTCCACTCTGGCTTGACTCTGAGACTCCCCTCACTCTGCAATGCTGCCGACTCTCCTCTAGTCCCCTCCCCTGGCTTCTGGACGGGAACTTCTCACAGCCATGAGCTGAGTGAAGCCTGTTACCTGTTCAGTGGCATGAAGTTTGCCCTTCTCTCTTTTGTGTGGATATCATTTTCTTTCCCAACTTTATGTTGAAAAGTGATTTCCTAACTAGAAGTGGTCATAATGTTGTTATGGAATATTACTTTATGTAAAGGTATATTACATTTGTTTATGCTGTATTTGTTTAATTATGTAAAAGTGTGTTGCTTTTGTTATTCTGCATTTGTTTAATTATGTAAAGATATATTGTTGTTTCACCTTGCCTTCATAAGGCACCTGATTGGTCTAATAAAAAGCTGAATGGCCAATAGCTAGGCAGTAGAGGGATAGGCAGGGCTGGCAGGCAGAGAGAATAAGTAGGAGGAGAAATGTAGGAGAGAACAAGGGATGGGGGAGAGAGGGAGGGGATGGGACAGGACACTCGGGACCAGCCGACCAGAGACAGAGCCAGCAGTGAAAGTAGGTCATGCAGAAGGAAAGAAAGGTAAAAAGCCCTGAGACAAAATGTAGACATAGGGACAGGTTGGTTTAAGTTATAAGAGCTGGTGAGACAAGCCTAAGATAAGGCTGAGTGTGTCATGAGTCTCCATGACTTGATTTGGTAGCTGGTTGGTGGCCCAAAAGAAAGCCTACTACATAGTATGACTTGCTTGATCATCACACACGGACCTGATCCATGTTCCCAGCAGGTGTGGATAGGGTGTTTCCCCTCTTCTGCCAGAGAAACAGGGACGTGGCACATGGGAAGGGGCTGAAGCTGGATGACAGAGTTGCAGGGGCAGCTTTGATTTAAAACTCCAGGCATGACCTGTGTGGGTGCCCAGCAGCCAGCTCTGCATGCCACATATCTGGGCTCAGGAAACAGTGCCTTGTGTCCCTGGGAGACTTCCGGATTATCTGAGACAAATGCGATAGCATTACATTTTTGCTGTCTGCCATTCGTATGCTCCCTTTCCAAAAGGACATTTTTGAGGAAATCAGGGCCCTGTTTCAGATGGAGCTGCTGCTGGCTGCCTCTCTGAGCCCCTACTCAGGCCTGTCATCTGAAGCACTCTGGGGTGACCAGTGCTCAGGAGCCAGACCCCAATAGATCCCACCAAACCCACAGAACCACGGGCACAGTTGTCGTCTCTGAAATACAGAACCCTCAGCAGACACAGTGAGACTCCTGGTCTCTTATTGGCCATACATCTCTAGAGGAGAACGGGGCTGGTTCCCATTTCAGTTTAGATGAGACCCAAAGGACCTTCCTTTCTGCAAGTGGCATGCCGTGGGATTGTGGTAGGAAGCACCGTAGGGACTCTTGAGCACTCTCCCTCTATCACTGCCATCGCAGCCTCCAGTTGCCCGTCCCCATCTGTCCTCCAGCTTCGGCAGCGCCTGCCTCCTCCTGCAGGTGTGTGGCCTTTGCCCCATCACCACCGTCCTGTGGCCACTGTTGTTTAGGACTGTTGGTGATCAGCATCAGGATTTATGGTGCCACCAAAGATGTTGCTTTAGCTAACATCCCTTTGAAAGACTAGCTTACATTTACATAAACATACTGAAAAAAAAAACTTTTTAGAAAGCCAGTTTTAGCCCCAGCTCACTTTGATCATGAATGTTAAATTTAAAGATGGAAGTGTGCCTGTGAGTGACCCCCATCAGAACTGAGTAAGCCCCTGTGGTTGTGCTGCCTAGGCTCATGGTGTCAGGCTCGGCTGCCCTGCCCGTCCCCCTGCTGGAGAAGTGGAAGAGCGCCACGGGCCACACACTGCTGGAGCGCTATGGCATGACGGAGATTGGCATGGCCTTATCCAACCCCCTGACGGAGGCTCGCCTGCCAGGTACCGCTGCCCCACAGCTGTTCCCCTTCCATTTCCCGTGCCCTACATGTGGCTCCTGGTCCTCTTGCCCTTAGATAAGAGGGACACAGGACACTGCCCTCTGCAGATTACAGGGCCGGAAGTACCTTCTCAAGGTGACAGTCTCCCTCTCCCCTTGTCTCTTTTCTACCACGTGCTGGTAGCGGGAGAACAGCGGGGTGCTTCATTCCAGCCCTGCTAGATCATTTGGGGAAGACCAAGACCCAGAGCTTGAGTGGATGGCAAATGCCCAACCTCAGGGCACAGTCCCTGGCCTGCCAACGCCTTCTCCGTCCTCAGGCAGTAGCCACAGTCCTGAATTTCCATCCTGGGGCTTTGCTTTTCAGTGCAGCTCATTCCCTTCTCAGTGCCCAAAACCTAGAGCTGCCCCTCCTGGGAACCTGGCAATCATCCTAAAACATCTGGCTTCCTTCTGACCGGAGCTGTGATTCTTGTGAACACCGTGTCCAGGTTTTCTGCATATGCACAGGCCTGTGTCACACAGAACACTCTTGGGCATGGGCTTATGGGTTTTTTAATTGCTCCCATGTGACTGGTGCTGTTAGTGTTTTTCATGTTCGTTATTTCCGCCCTCGTGAGTCCTGACACCAGGTGACTCCAGCACCGACCTCAAAGGCATCCTGTACGTGGATCGGGGGGATGCTGAACCCGTGTTTGAGGGAGCATTGGGAATTGAGCAGAGGTCTCTGACCAGGCAGGAAATGGCAGGGGCCCAGGGCTGAAGTAGGCATGGCTGTGCTAGGCAAGAGTCAGAAGCACTGGTGGCTTCTGAAGTAAAATGGCATGACTTGAGGGCAGCCAGACCCCCGACTGCTGCAGGGAGAACAGTTGGCAAGGTACCCAGACGGCGGGCCCTCCTGAGGGTACCCAGACGGCAGGCCCTCCTGTGGGAGCTGGCTCAGCAGAGTGCAGGGTTGGGCTTCATGGACAGTAGGAATTAGTGAGGATCAAACCCTGCCACTGTCAGCGCCCTGGCCATTCAGCCAGCCTGCCTCGTGCTTGCAGTGACTATCACATACCAGCACCATGTCTGCACCAACCCTGTTCACCATGCCATAGCAGCCTGACAGAAAGAAAATGAACAGTGGGTCTCAGATGAGGAGCATCTTGGGTCTTCTCCCTTCCCTCTTGTCACCCTTATTGGTGCCTGTGATGGCCAAGTCTCTAAAACGAGGAACTGGCCAGAATTGGGGAATTCCAAGTCTAGCTACAAACTAGAGCTGCAGCCAGACGGAGTGCCAAGGTGGAAGGGACAGGCGGCACAGGGCATGGTCGCCTCTGTCCCTGGGAGCACTGTGGAGTGTTGATCCGCTTTACACTCTCACAGACCAGGAGCAAAGCTGCCCGAGGTCACTTGGCTTGGGAGCAGACTCACCTTCTAGACTAGCAAGCCGTTGCCAGCACAGTGGTCTGACCGCCCAGGTTTGGAGGGGTTGGGGTGACAGACAGCTATGATGATGGCAAATGAGGCCAGGACAGGAAGGACTGCGGGATGGTCCACGGAGCCATGGAGATGCTTCACGTGTTACAGAAGGCCATGAACACCACTTGTACAAGGCCATAGGGACTGTTTCTACAGAGCCTTGGGAGCTGTTGTCGTGAGACTATGGGGAATCATTCATGCAGGGCTATGGAGTCCATCCCACCCCCCCACCCCCCCCCCGCCCCAGACAGGGTTTCTCTGTGTAGCTTTGGTGCCTGTCCTGGAACTAGCTCTTGTAGTCCAGGCTGGTCTCGAACTCACAGAGATCTGCCTGCATCTGCCTCCCTAGTGCGCCACCACCACCTGGCTGGAGTCCATTCTTATGAGGTCATGGGAGACCATTTGTATGAACTGTTTGGGACCATTCTCATTGCACTAGGATGATTTACATAAGGTCATGGGGGACCATCCGCGTGAGGCTTGTCGGAACCGGCTCACCCTAGAGATATTAAAGCGTAAGACGGAAGAAGTCTTCTGTGTCTGTGGTCCTGGTCGCCAAGAGATGAACCTCTAAGAGGAGTCTGAAATCTACAGTCTCTGTAGTCTCATCTACATGCAGCGTCTAGAGCAGGAAACCCAGAGAGACCAAGCAGATTCCTGAGCAGCAGCAGGAAGAACGCTTTCGCCGCTGCTGGCTGTTTCCCAGGAGATGAGGAGGCTTTGACGCTGGCAAAACGGGCCACACAGTTTGAGCCCCACTGCACTTTGGCACACGGCCAATGGTTTTTAAAGTGTCAGAACGCAAACATCAGAACAAGAAGGGTGCTGCTTGGTTGTCTCCCTGTGGTGGTGACTCACTTCTGACTAGAGGGGAGGCCTCTACACATGTGGAGCCAGAAACTCCCTAGGGCAGGTGCTCCTCAGCCTCCTGACCCCCGCAGTGGAACCTCAGCCTGCTGTGTAGCGCCTGCACTATGGGACGGTTTGAGAGCCCGGAACTGAGCTGGAGACTTAAAAACACACACAGACAGACAGACGGGGACACGGGTCATCCTTGATACATCCACAATAAAGAATGCCACATTTGTTGTGCTCCAGGGAAGCTTATACAGGGATCCTTAACTGATAGCCACACCCCAGCTCTCGGGATCGTTCAGCTGCAGGCCTCACCAGAACCCACTCCCCTGTCATCAGGGTCTCGTGCTCAGAGCGGCTGCAGCACAGGTAGACAAGTTGTTTTGCTCAGGTCACTCCAGCAAGCAAAGGGTCTGAGATGGGCAGAGAAAGTCAAGGGGCCAGGAGTCTGCAGCCCCAACAATGCAGGACCATGTGCCTCATGTAAAACAGGACAGTGCAGACAGACCTCACGAGGAAGCTGAACGGAAGACACAAAGTGTGTGCATGTGTGGAGAGTCCACTCGTGTTCCACTTGGAGACTTGTCTTGTCTCAGACTGCCTTAACTGCGTGGTTAAAATAAAGACTCCGGAGAAAGGTGTGTTTGGACATAGCCTCATGCCCGGGTGTGATGGCCTGTCTCTCCTCCACTCCTCCTGCTGTTCATGTGTTGGCACCGAGGCGTGTGAGCCCGGGGCCCCACGCCAACAGCAGAGTGATGCTGCAGCACAGGGCATTGTCCAGAAGTGTGGGGACTTCTGGACACGTCCTGCCAGCTGGCTTCTGTCTCACCTTGCAGGAGGAAGTGTAATTCCAAACAATGGGGCAGCCCAGTATACAGAGCAAAAAAACCATAGGTGCCTAACTATGAACCCTACCTGCTTCCACCTCAGCCCTTTCTGGAGCACACAGTCAATTCCTGCACACACACAGCTGGCTGGCCAGCTCCCCTTGGCCAGGCAGGACTAGTGTTGCAAGGCCATATGACCAGCAGTGAGTGTCTGGTTGTGCGCCAGCAGCCACTACCATAGCACCAGTGAGGTGTGAGCAAGCCTTTGGCTGACTGCTCACATGCACAGTGTGCATGCTACCCACATCTCTCCTTGTAGGCACAGAGCATGGAATCCACTCCTGACAGTGATCCCAGTGTCCCAGACCCAAGAGTGCAGCTATCTAATCCCCACTTTCCCGTTTTTTACAGGTTCGGTGGGGACCCCAATGCCAGGAGTGGAAGTACGCATTGTCTCGGAAAACCCGCAGAAGGATTCTCCCTACATCATCCATGCAGAGGGAAATGAGAGGGAGACAAAGGTGAGGTCATCTCCACCGCACTGGGGGGCAGCCTGGGGCAGTAGAGGTGCTGAAGGATGTACCTGGGGTTATGCGCTAATGTCTCTGGGCCTCACCAGTGATGGTCTTCTAGTACCCTCCAGTCCAGCATGAGGGAGCACAGCCTGGCTGTGCCTTGCTCCTAGTTGCTGATTCCAGCTCCTCCCCTGGGTGACATTGGAGAGGTCATATAGTTTACTACGGAGAAGCTTGGGCCAGCACAGCAGTAACCCTCGCAGACTGGGCCTATGGAGATATTGAGCTATCAGGTGCTGGTGCCATCAGGAGCCCTGAGTGCTCAGGTAGTGCTTCAGCTGCAGGAAGGTGGCTCTCAGCTTCATACGTGACTCTTAAGTATGCACAAGAGGAGAATGCTGTCTTCTTTCATTGAGGATTTTGAGAGCTGAGAACCAGGGGGAGCAGGGGAGACAGGCTTCAGAGATGGCTCAGTGGTTAAGAGCATTGGCTCTTCTTCCAGAGGACCTGGGTTCAATTCCCAGCATCCACATGGCAGCTCACACCTGTCTGTAACTCCACTTCCAGGGGATACAACATCCTCACGCAGACATATATACCAACAAAATGCCAATGCACATAAAATAAGGATAAATCTTTTTATTAAAAAGAAGACCTAAGTATTGGTAAGTGCAAAGAAGCTCAGTCGTAGAGAAGTTCAGGATTCATAGAAAATGGAATTTTGGCTGAAAGGAGCCTCCTGGAGCCTGGCTGGTGTGGTGTGCTGAGGCTCTCCCTTTGGGAAGGGTGGAAGGGCTGGGAAGCTTGTGTCCCCTTGAGTCAGTTCCTTCCCCATGCTGAAGTCTTGCCTGGCAGCCTTCCAGCACTCCCTGAGTTTCCCACTACAGAGGGAGCCGTCAAGGTCTTTGTGGGCCTACCCTTACTGCCCTTAGCCTTCACTGAGGGGAAAATGGTTGCTGGTGCTCCTGAGAGCCAGCAAGAGGGACATGTGGCTCTGAGCTTAAGTCTATGAAAAGCCAGTGATATCATAAAATGTTCTGTTGTCCCAGGAATGGTGGGTGGGGGTCCGTGGTCTCTTGCCTGCCCTGGAGCTCCTTGGTGCCTCTCTCTGGACTCGTCCTTCTGTGGTCAGCCCTCTCTGAAGATCTCCCTCATCCTCTACCTGACTGGTTCTTTCGTCTCCCCTGCCCACAGACCTCCCCAGGCTGGCCCAAGATTCCCCTTACCCGGCCCTGCCTCTACCACTCTACATGTTGAAATGTCTGTAATCACCTAACTTCACTGGAGCGGGGGCCTGTGCCTTGCACACCCCACCCTCCACTCAGATAATGCACACTCAGGCCACCTGCCTGCCCAGGCTTGAGCAGTCCCAGGCCTCTGTGCACGGATGGATTCTGGCAGGGAGGGTGGATGGAAGGCTCATGGCTTGACAGGGGCTTTTCTCGCTCAGGTGTCCTTAAACGGCAGGCCTGGGGGACACCTGCCCTTCAGAAGATGGCAGGGTCATTGTCTAGGACAGGGTGGATGGGGGCAGGACGGCTGTCTGAGGTTGAGATACAGCTGCTTAGCACCTGCACAGCAAACTGCCACTCACCTGACCACTCTGGCCCACATTTCTTCAGCTGATCCCGTCTGCAGAGAGCTTTCCTGAGACACACTTGAAAGTGAGAGGCTCGGCAGCCAGCTTGGGCTCCAGGGATGTGGGTGGCTCAGACAAACTCAGCAGTTAGAGGGGTGCATGCCAGAGTAAGGATAGTATGGGGCTAAGTAAGATTCTAGCAGCTGCTCGGTAGTCTGTCCTGCTCAGCCCCAGAGCCAGCTTGAACCCTCACTCACTCCCTAGAGATCACCAGCCAGAGGCCTGTCCCCGGGCTGAGAGTCTGAGATGCCCTGAGATTCCACCAGATGGCAAGCAAAGTGGGTGCTGCCCAGGCCAGGATAGCCTACTCCTCCTTCAACAGTGTCATAGCAAAGGGCGCGGGCTCGCTCTGGCGCTCGGTATCTTACCCCAGCTGGACAGAGGGGCCTTCATCACCCAGCTGCACTCCAGTGTCTCAGAGTTGACTTGGGGCGCCACTGACAACTCTAACCTGGTGTGATGTCATGTGTGGCCTCTCCCTCATTTCAGATCAAGTCTTGGTCAGGTTTGCTTTTGCTGTCATGAAAAGATAGCTCTCAAGACTTGAGAACTAGTAAGCCTGGCAGTTAGCCACCAGGCTCTTGTGCCTGAAGCAAGAAGCAAAGCCACATGCCTGTGGTTAGAAAATCAAAAGCACCCACAGAAAGAAATGTGCACGTGGAGACAGGAGGATGCCTGTGTTGAGATCTCACCTCCACATCTAGGCCTAGATGGTATGGGTTCTTCCAGGGCCACGCCTACCTCTCATGGGGGTGTCCTGCTCAGTGCCAGTGTTGTCGGTTCTGAGGCTGTTACCACCTTGCTGATGGCCAACTGCCTTTGACATCCTAGTCCATCGTCAGGGAAACTGGTTTCCCAGCACAGAGAGAGAGAGAGACCGTCTCTGTCCGTGCACAACTGTGTACATATGTATGTACAGTACACAGATACTCTCAGCATTTTGAGCTGAGTTCATAGACATTTGTTTTCTCATACCTGTTAGTCCTAAAACATTTATCTGTGAGGCTTCCAAAACATGACTTTAAATGTTGGGGTTTCTCACCCCTAATAAAAGCCCCACATGTAGTTAGTGGCTGGTAGTGCCCATTATGCCCGCAGTGCCCACTGTCCATATGTGTGGGACAGGGAGGACATGCATTTGGGGCTACTGCTGGTAGCCTGAGAATGCCAGCCCCACAAGTGGTACCACTGCCTTCTAGAAGGTTCTCTCTACCTTTATAAGCAAACATCTGTTGGTGTGGACGCCTGTACTCATCCTCCAGGATGCACAGCCTCACCAGGTGCTGCCTTCACAGAGGACTGATGTCCTGGCCCCTCTGGCCCTGGTGGCTTCTGCTCCGTCCCTGCGTTCCATCTCACTGAGCCAGCTGTGGCTTCTGTGACGACCTCATGAACATGCTATTCTGTGCCGCACCCTGAGCTGTCTAAAGCTGGGGTGCTGTTCCTTTAAGTGTGTGCCAACATATGGCATTTTGACAAAGTCAGATTCTCTGACTTACAAGTTTATGACTTTGGGTTTGGTGGAGCTCAGTGGTAGAGGGCTTGCCCAACATGCATAGGCCCTCAGTTCTGTGCGTAGTCACACAAACAACTAAAGCCTAGGACTTACCGTAACGCGATCACCTCAAAATCTCTTCCTGCCCCTGCCTTGGTTGGGAAAGAGTACCTGATCAGGTTATATGGGGAGGGTAAAAAACAAACGAACGAAACCCCTCATCTTGGCCTAGTCTGTCTCGGAGACAGAGGACAGACATGTTTTCTGTGGTCGGTGGTGCCATGTTGCTTTGAAGAGGTTATCCCTGTCGGCCTGCTGAAGCCCCTGAGAGCTGCGTCAACTGACGTCCTTTGTGGGGTTGGAGACTGACAGGAACCCCAGGATGGTCACTCAGGCCTCCTTGCTGTCGGTGTCCTGACCTTTTCCACTCAAGGATCCTTGGGGAGACAGGCCCCTAGAACAGCAGCTGCCGTAGGTTCTCAAAGTCCTAGGACCCTGGCAACCGTTAGAATCTCTGAAGGACTCTGGGGGAGGGTGTTCCTGGTCATGGCAGTGGTGTCAGAGTCTAACAGTTCAGGACTGTGAGTTGAGGCTTGCTTCTGTAGATAGTGGCCATGTGCACAATCCCATCTGAAGTGAGAGGAACATGCTTCTGGGTCCTTCAGAAGGGAACTAGTATAGGAGAAAGAGCGCTTACTACATGGCAGGGCTCCTACGCCTGGTTCTTGTGTGTGAGACCCCAGCCTCCTCACTTCTCATGAAGCCTAGTTAACCCCATAGCCCACAGCCCTCAGCACCACGCATCTCAGCCAGTGTCTTGTGTCTGCCTCCCTGTAGGCCGACTTCCGAGTCGTGCAGCCTGGGCAGGCAATGAGGCTCTGGAGGAACACTGCCTGTCCCTTCCTCCTGCGGACAGGGCTCCCTCTAAAGTCACCCCACCTTCACAGGTCCCTCCAAGTGGAGGCTCACAGGGTTCCCCCAGCCTGACCCCTCACCCTTGAAGAGGTGAACGCTCGTCCGTGCACCCCGCCTGCTTTGTTGGTTGTGATGCATATTTCATGTGCCTTGGCTCTCCAGCTGGCTCCCGCTGCAAGCCCTGTGAGTGCATCAGGCATTGTCTCTTTATTTATTTATTTTTTATTTTCTCAGATTGCTCGCTTACATGAGAGCCAAACACCAACCAGCGACAATAGGGGTCTATCAGCAGATAAATGGCTGCACAGCTGTGGATGCTGCCACCCTGTAAGCAGGGCCTTTACACAGAACCACTTCTCTTGCTGAGGGTGCAGCAGTGGAAAGGGTGGGCTGGGGCAGCTACGCTGGAGCAAACTTGCTTCTCTAAAAAAATTAATTGCCTCATCAGTTCTCCACATACAAGCTGTCACTCTGGTCAGCGGACTGCTCTGTCATTGCCTTCTCTCCCTGTGGTCCTCTCCACCTCCTTTCCCTGCTCCCTTATCTCCGCCATCTGTCCCGATGTGTCAGCTGCTGTACCTGCCCCACATGGAGGGGTCGGACAATGATCCTTTACTTCAGATGCGGGTGGCCATTGCGAAGCCATGTGTCCTGTGAGATGTATGTGCTTACCCTCTCTATAGAGGGTTCCTTAGGAGACAGCTGATCCCAACTGAGGAATCTTCAAACCAAAAACCAGATCGCTGGCAACCAGCCTGGCTTGTAGGCAGCTTCTCAGCAACCCCCACTCCTGTGTTTCTGAGTGTTTCGCCTACACATCTGTATGCACCAATTTCATGCCTGGTACCTGTGGATGCCAGAAGAGGACTTTGGATCCCTTGAAAGTGGAGTTACAGAGTGGGGGCTCACATGTTTGCTGAGAATCCAGCTCAGGTCCTCTGGAAGAGTTGCCAGTGTTCGTAACTGTTGAGCCATCTCTCCAGTCCCAGTCAGTACCTTTTTCCTGCATGTGGGGCCTGCCTGCCCACATGCCGTTAGAATGGGTGCTTGGGAATGTGGGGCACTGAGGGAGCACCCCGCCCCAGCTTTTCTTCTGTACCTCAGCCCTCTCCTTCATTGCCACATTCCTGAGCAGCCCCCAGCCCTGCTCAGTTGCTGGGAACCGATTCTTCTCCTAGAATCTCAGGGTCTCCCTACCATCACCCCCAGAAAAATAAATTGTGTAGTTTCTTACTGCCCGGACCTGAGCTTTAAGGTGCTTTGCTGATTCATGTACAGTTCACCCGTGACTGTTGCGCCCAGCAGTTCTTGGTGTTCTCACGGAGTTGTGTGCCTTTCCCAACCATAGTTGGCAGTCACTCTCTGCCCTGCCTCTGCCCACTGTCCTCTTACCTGGTCCTCAAGCAACCGTTTAGCTACTCTTTCTCTATACATTTCCTGTGTTTAAATATTTCAGTGGATACAGAAAGAACATTTGATGGGACAGGACACATACCTCTCGTCACAGGACTCGGCGAGACTACACGCCTGTCATCATAGCACTCATGAGGCTGAAGCAAGAGGGTTGTGAGTGTGAGGCCAGCCTAAGTCTACACAGTGAGTGCAAGGCAAGGTTGGGTCACTTACTGCGGTACTAGCTCAAAAACAAGCAAAGCTCCCGTAAAATCTGACTGTGTAAAAGAGCCAGGTCCAAGTCAGATTCTTAAATGTAGCACCAGAAGCTTTGGGAATGCTAGAAGATAGACTGCTTCGTAGCCGTGGTTTGGGCAGAGGTGATTGGATAAAACTTCAGAAAGAGCAGGCGAAAGCCAAAGTCAGTTGCTGGGATCAGGTTAACTTAACTTCTGCCAGTGAAATGGCAGTGGGGAGCTGGTGGGTAGCATGGGCAGGAACACCTGGGAACCATGCATGTGATAACAAACATCTGAAATCGAGAAGGAACTCTGCTCACTGGCAAGGAAATCAGTAGCCCTATTGGAGGGTGAAAGCCCTGAGTAGACACTAATCACAAAGTGGCGTGCAAGGTCCAAGTGTGTGAAAGTACTAGCATCACCAACTGTCAAGGAGATACAAGTGAAAGCCAGAGCAAATGCCACTCTCCTGTGTTAGAATGACAGCTGTCAAAGAGACAAAACACAGCTGACGAAGCCATAAGGGGACCCGTGCTCACTACAGGCATGTAAATACATTCTTAGTCACGGAAAACAGTGTGGACAGTTCTCAAAAACAATCTCACAATCTATGTATGTATGCCAGGGAGGAGATGTGACATGCATGCCCGTGTTCTGCAGCACTGGTCACAGCAGCCAGTGCATAGCAGCAGCTTTGGTGCATAGCTCAATAAAGAATGTGGCATGTATGCCCAGTGGAGTACTGAGGACCCCCTCAGCCTTTTAAAGGGGGCATACTGAGCATGTCAGTGCCTGCCTGTATATAGCATCGTGAATTCCAAGTCAGACTAGGCTGCATGATGAGACTGGATCTCAAGAAAGGGGAAGCACTGCCATTTGGGGAAACGAGGGTGGTACTGAAGGCCAACACCCATGTCCTCGCCTGTGGAATCACGGAAGCAGGTCTAGGTGGAGAGAAGAGCATGTGTGGAAGATACAGGAGGGGGAATTCCAGAGCTGAATACTCAGCTGAGGTCGTCGCCATCCCGTGAGGCTAGAGCAGGAAGAGGGTATCCCGTATGGGGCCCGGCCTTCTGGGATTCCAGCATCTTCCAGTGTGATTCTACCACGATGGACCACCACAGTCCTGGGTGTACATGGTTGTAGGTGTCAGGTCAGGCTGTGCAGCATTTGCAGGTGGCAGGGAGAAGCGTCCAGTGCTGCTGCCAGCTTCCAGCCAGCAAGGCACAGTCTGGGAATCTAACTACTTTCCCGTGAGTGAAATATTCGTTTCTCGTGGTGGCTACTAGGCATATCCCATTGTGACAGTGTAGCGGGGGTGTACACTAAAACTAGACAGTAGCCCATGTCCCCACGAGCAGTTAGGATTGGTGTGTATCTAACTGTGGCCTTGGACATGGTGAGCCTGTGTGAGGTGTCTGAGGAGAGGATTGGACTGGGTGTCAAGCAAAATTGAGCCAAGTGTCTTGGGGAGCTAATGTCCTAAGGACCCTAAGGACCCTGACTCTGCTCTGTGATTTTGGGTGCTGATGCCGAGTTGAAAGCTGGCATGACCCCACACATCTTCAGGAACCCAGAGCATCCGTGTCTCAGAATCAAAGGTACCGTGGCAGAAGAGCCACAGCCATGGCGGGGCACAGACAGTTTCTCAGGGTCAAGCTGGTGTGCTTCTAGTTCATTCCTCTTGCTTGGGAATACATGTCTCTCGTTTCATATTGTATGGAAGCTGAAGTTAAGATTCGAGGAAATGTCCTGATTGAAGGTTCCCGTGCCTGCTGCCTGCCCACCACATGAGTGGTGGGCACACTGATCTGCTGTGTGGGGCAAGGGGTTTTGATTGGCATTGTATACCTGGCTTTGTAAGGAACATGGCTTCATCAAGTTTTATTTCATCACTTATTAGATCTTAAAGCCCTACACAGTAGGGCTATGGTGCTTGCTTTCCTAGCCGCAGGAGTGAGGTGACTCCCGCACAGAGCAGTGTCTCCTGTTCCTGAGTTAGCAGAGTGTGTGTTTGGTTCCAGTCGAACAGAAAGCACATAGTGGTATTTAAATGGGTGATATTTACTATCAAGATTGGCTAAACCATGGTGCCTGGGAGAGCCCCGCTAAGACATTAGAACTTGGCAGGGTCCCTAGGGAAGTGTCTGTAAGGGAAGGCGGGGTGTGATAAGATGGCTGCCCACTGAGAGGTATCGAGGATTGCTTCTGGTGCCACAGACACAGCAGGTGGCTGTAATCAATGGCCTTATTGGGATGTATGGATCTGTAGGTAGAAGGAGGACACCTGTGTGGACACGAGGCCTGGAATGACCATGCTGTGGGTTAATACATCAATAGAGTATAGCAGCCGCGCCCAGAGCCCCTACTGTGGTGTAAAGTTCCTTCCAGCACTCGGTCCAGACAGCCCAGCCCAGCTCAGCTCTCCACTCAAGTTGTGTTTTCTCCCAGACATCAGGTGTCAATAAACTGACCAGCACAGGTTGTTTCCAGACTCGGGTTATGATGAACAGTTTTGATGGATGTTAATTTCGAGGTTTTCTTCTGCAGCTAAGAATCTGTTTCTCCAGGGAAAGTGCCTGGGAGTGGGGTGTTGTTCACATGCCGTGGCACGCTGGGGAGCTACCCACACCGCTCCTGCAGAGGCCTGTGCTGCTTCACATTCCCGCCTGCACGTGAAATGCTGTCTGTTCTGCAGGTCCTCCCAGCCCTTAAGATTGTCTGGAATTTGCCCCTGACCATTATCCTAGATGCTGGCAGCTTCTAGCGCTTGTGTAGTAGTGTGTAGTCCCAACACGTGCTTAGCTGCAGGGGCTAAGGTGCCACCCGTCTTTGCGGGCACCCACTTCTCTGCAATGTTCTCTCGAGTGACTGCTCTGCACTTCGGATCATTTTATAGTGTTACTTTCTCGATGCTAGGGATGTGTCTTTGTTGTTATATCATTTTACTTGGTTTGTCACCAGCATTTGAAAACCAGACCCAAGTTCTTTCTCTAGGTCTGGGCACATGAGTGGTCTTGCTCTAGTAGATGTTTAGCCTGTCCTGATCATTACAGAATCGGAACAGGAGATAAATGTATGTGTGTGTATATGTATGTATGTGTGTGTGTGTATATGTATGTATGTGTGTATATATATGTATATGTATGTGTGTATGTATGTATGTGATCATGGCCATTCTGACAGGTGTAAGATTTGGATCTCAGAGTTGTTTTGATTTGCATTTCTCTGATAGCTAAGAATATTGAGCATTTCCTTAAGTGTCTTTCAGCCATTTGAGATTCATCTGTTGAGAGTTCTGTTTAGGTCTGTACCCATTGGGGGGGGGGGTTATTTGTTCTTTTGATGTCAAGTTTGTTGAGTTCCTTGTATATTTTGGATATCATTCCCCTATCCAGTGTGGGGTTGGTAAAGATCTTTTTCTATTTTATAGGCTGCCATTTAGTCTTGTTGATGGTGTCCTTTGCTTTACAGAAGTTTGTCAGTTTCAGGAGGTTCCATTTATGAAGAGAAAGTGGGAAGTACACTTGAACGCGTTGGCACAGGAGACTACTTGCTAATTATAACCCCAGTAACACAGACACTGAGAACAACAATTAATAAACAGGATATATTTTTTCGAGACAGTGTTTTTCTGTGTAGTCTTGACTATCCTAGAACTCACTCTGTAGACTAGGCTGGCCTCGGACTCACAGAGATCCACCTGACTCTGCCTCCTGAGTGGTGGAATTAAAGGCCTGCATCACCACCGCCCAGCTCAGAACAGGATATTTGCTGTACTGTTTTAAGAGTTTTGTCGGGAGATCTCCTGAGTAAATTGGGAGCATGGGGACCATGGGAGAGGGTTGAAGGGGAGGGGAGAGGCAGGAAGAGGCGGAGCAGAAAAAAAAATAGAGAGCTCAATAAAAATAATAAGGAAAAAAATACAAATAAGTAAGAAAAAAAAAAAAGGAGTTCTGTCTGGGATACATGATTTGCCAGTTCTCCCATTCTGTGGTTTGCTTTTGAATTCTCCTGTGTTGTGTGGATCCCAGTTTTAAATTTTGATCAAGGCTACTTTCCTTCTTTCTTCCGTGGCTTCAGCTTTCAGGTGTCATGCCTGTGAACTGCAGGTCTTCCTGAGGTTTGCTGCTGAAAGCCTGATTCAGTGTTCAGTCTGTGTTGTAGCTGAGGTGAGTTCTTGCCTAGTATATAAATGAAGATGGCTATCCAGCCAGTCAACTGTAATCTTTGGAAAAGACCATTTTCCTCATTAGCTTGCCTTTGCAACCCTGATGAATGTCAGTTAGACATACGAGTGAATGTGTGCCCTGTGTGCCCTGGGATGGTAGTAAAATCTAACAACTTAATTCGTTGTTTTCAAAGTTACTTTAGCTCCAAATGTCAATCTTTAAATTTAAGCTTTGTGGTGCTGGGAATTCAATCCAGGACCTGTACCTACTCAGCAAGTGCTCCACCACTGAGCTCCCTCCCTACCGTCCTGCACATAGCAATGCTTTATTTGTGTGGGGGGGGGAGGGGGGTGGTGCACACATGCCATGGCATGCATGTGGAGCTCAGAAGAAAACCTCAGGTGTTTCTTCTGTCTTACGGGTTCTCTTCTTGTTCTCTACCATTTGGATTAGAGACACAATTGACCACATGTGACTTTTGCATAGGTTCTGGAGATGCAGACTCCAATCCTCACATTCCCATGGCAAGGGCTTTCCACTGAGCCATCTTCCTTGCCCCTCAGTCTTAGAACTAGCTTGTTTATATCTACAGAAAGTCATTTGGGGTTCTTAATTGGAATCATATTACACTTGTGAATCAATGCAGGGAACATTAACAACTACTAAGTCCCAGTCCTTGAACATGGCATGTCTTTCCTTTTCCATAGAGCTGACCTACCATTGTGTATGTGCCGTGTTCAGCAGACAGGTGGTGTACATGTCTGTTAGACATAGTCAAATGGTTCTTAGCTTCCCTCTTCCTTTTCTTTATCTTCTGTTTCAAATAACACAGGGCTGCAAGTGCTGGTCTCTGGTTGTTCATCACTAGTCTGTAGAGATAGAGCTAGTGTAGATGGGCATGCTCACACCCTTTTATATTCTGGCTGAATCCACCCACTAGTTCACGGAGATTGTTTGATTTAATTTGTAACATGTTGGGATTTTCATATATGATAACTTCTTTTCAAAATTTTATTTATTTTTCTACTTCTCTAATTAGGATTTCCATTATTGTGTCTCATAGAAACAAGAAGTAGGCACCCGTGTGTGTGTGTGTGTGTGTGTGTGTGTGTGTGTGTCCCCGAGTGCGCATGTATGTAATACAGCACACATATAGAGGTCAGAGGACAGCTTGTGAGAGTTGGTTCTCTCCTTTGACGTGGTTCCAGGGATCAACCTCAAATCGTCAGGTTAGACAGCAGGCTCTTTCACCCACCAGTTTGCAGCCAGTCTGGACGCGTCATGAGTTGTAGACTAGCCTGTGCTACGGAACAAGACCTTGTCTCAAGAAATAGAAGAGTAGAAGGATCGTCCTCTGATACCAGTGAGAAGTGTAGATTACTGGACATATTAGGCAGCAGCTTCGTTTACCCCCCGCCTCAAGCATTACATACAGGTGTGACTGTGCTGATCTCACCAGGCCAGTTTGCACAGCATGACCACAACAGGCTCCGTGACAGTACCAGCGTGGCCACATGTTCTTGCCATCTAGGAATCCCTTGGTTGGTTACTCTGGACGGAAGCTGTCGCTGCCCACAGGCTGTGCTGGGGTGCTGCTTGGGTATTTCTGAGAAGCGCACAGAAATGAGGTTCAGGAACAGTTTTTAAGAGTGGGCAGACACCTACCTCCACCTCTGGTCCAGGCTAAGGACGGAGGAGGAGCCCTAGGCTTGGGCATGATTGAGGTCCATCCGCTGACGGCTGTGGTTTTCAAAGATTTCCAACTGTCTAATTTCAAAAAACATTTGGTCTGTGGTGTGGGTGGAAACCGCTTGCCTAGATCAGTAGTGGGGTACAGGAGCAGCAGAGACCCCAGTGCTGCCCTGCTCTGACCTGCTTGTCTCTCCTACCTTCTGCAGGTGACCCCAGGGTTCGAGGAAAAGGAAGGAGAGCTGCTAGTTAGGGGACCCTCTGTGTTCCGAGAATACTGGGATAAGCCGGATGAAACGGAAAAGGCTTTCACTCCGGATGGCTGGTTCAGAACAGGTAGGACCGAGCTCTGAAATGATCGAGGAAGGTCTGGTCCATGCCGGTGTCTCGTAGCCTGTGTATTCTAGGACTTCCACTGAAGGCTGTTTTGATACCCTTCTGGGTGCCCCAGCCTCCTACCAGCTACTAGAAGGAGGGTCTGAGGGCCCACTGCCCTTATAAAGAGTCCGGAGCCCCTGTCCCCACGATATAGCTCATATACTATCCCTCTGCCAGCTGGCTTCATTGCTACAGCCCTGTTGATGCCGCCTGATTCTGGTCCTATTGCCCCTAAGGTCAGGACCTCCACTCCGTCTTGGGAACCCCACCACTCCTGTGCGCCCACACAGCCACACTTTTGCGCTGAAAATCTCCCCTCCCAACCTTGAGGTCAGAAGCAGTTTCGCTTACCTTGATTTGGTTTGGTTTGGTTATTAATTTGCATATTCCAGTTTGGTCTGTTTTGTGTGGCCTGTGGGGCTCATGGTACAGGGGACCCCAGCAGCCTGGGAGACACACAGCATATACTGTGACTTCCCCACCCGTGTGTCAGTTCTCCCGAGACCCCGCCTCATCTTGTGGGAATCCCATGTCCTGAAGGCGGTATGCCTATGCTGGAGATGGCGGCTATACAGCTGTGTCCGTCTGCTGGTATCATGTTTTTTACCTGGAAGTTCATCAAAGTCATGTGAGTTACTGACCTCAGGATATCAAGGTTCTGGTAGTTTTTCTTTTTTCTTTTTGACATAGGGTTTCTCTGTGTAGCCTTGGCTATTCTGGAACTTGCTCTGTAAACCAGGTTGGCCTCAAACACAGAGATCTGCCTATGTTTTTCTTTTTTGCACTTCTGTATTTCTAACATGTTCGTGCACATGCTAACTTCTCTAGCTCTCAAGGTAATACTTCCCAGAAGGAAAAGGCCTGTTTTCCATGTGACATCCTGGCCTTTGTGACAGAGGTGGTTTTACCCATGATCTTTTGGGAAGCAAAGCTTTGTGGGGGCCTTGTGCCCTGAGTGGGTACTGGCTTATCTGAGATGGAGGTCACCCTCAGTCTGGTGACCCCGGAAGCTTATGTTATCCCAGCCACCTTGGGCCAGTATACCCTAGGTAGGTAGGGGCATCAATCCCGCACCTTCAGGAAAGGCCCAGGGTCCACACGTGAGACCCACAAGCCGCCCACCACTGTTCCAGGGTGTCACCAGTTCAGGGTTGGGGAACCTGACGTGATTATATCGGTAGACTAGTGATGGACAGTGGTAAGCATATAACACACGGCTCCCCGGAGCTCCCTCTGTAAACATCCTGGTTAATACCAGCTATCTGGAGGAAACAAACCTCCCGCAATTGTCCCTCCACTGCAGTGCCTAGGAAACCCTGCTTTTGAGTGAACCCTGCTTTTAGCAGGCCCCTCCAGCAGCCTTCTGAACAATCCCTGCGGGAATCCCGACTTCCTTTGTGATCACCTTCCTATGTTTAGGTTTGGATAAAAAGCTGTGTTCTTCCCTTTAAAAACTCAGGGTGCAAGCCCTATAGGTTTTACTGATGTCGGGACTCATGGAGCCCTGGGGTGCAGCAGGAGCCACGTGGGCAGTGAGCACTCCGGGTGGGCCTTTCTGCTGAAAAGGAATAGCATGCATTAATTATTGTAAAGAGATGTCTTCAGGAGAAAACGATTTTGAAATTCAGTTTAATTTCATTGTAACGTGCTGCAAACAGGAAGGGAGTGTGTGTGTTTAATTGGCTCTCGGGGGTAAGGCCGGGAGCTGGCAAGCCTTTGTCACAGGCCATTAGCGATACAGACTGCATAATGAGAGCGCGCAATCAGCTCGCAGCTGCCGCTCCTACGGGGAGAGCATGATATTAAGTAGAAATCAGGATAAATTAAACTTAACCCTTTCCCTAGCTGTCCCTCCTGCCATTCGGGTTGTGGCACAAGCTGAAGAAAACCGTCCTGGCTCTTGGGAAGGGCCTCATCCACAGCCTCTCCCAGGTCATCCTCTGGGTCCAGATGAGAGGGGGGTCACCCACCTGATCCCTAAAGCTCCCACCTTCCCCACCCTACTTTCTGCAGTTATTCTTGCCCCAGAGAATACGCAGAGGAACTCACAAGGTTGGTGGCTATTCAGGAAGGACAGAGACCTCCCTCGCTGCCAAAATTAGTCCTCCTAAATCTGTGACTTCCAACAAAACTCTTTGGAATGCATGGCCTACCTACTGCCCTGTGATTCTGGAGCTGGGGGTCCAGGCAGGCAGTAACAGGTGAGCCTGGAGTCTGGAGTTAACACTGTTTGTGGGGGGACAGGAGGAAGCGGCAGCTCTTCTGGGGTTGGTTGAGGGCCACCAAGGCTAAAGAGCAAGGTCAGATTTCTACAGCAGAGTGGTTAGAATCTTACGAGCTAATCAGTGCCATTAGTGTGCACAGGTAACATGTATGGTTACTAACAAACCAACAAAGGAGGGCCCCAGCTGTGGAGGGCCTTAGAGAATAGTCCCTGATCTGAGGAAAGTCACCTAGAACTTCTAGGCCACGGGGAGAAAGAGATAAATACATTTGCTCTTCCAAAAGGGCCTTCCGTGTACAGATGTTGGGGCCCTGCTGTTGCTATTGTGTGTGGCTGGCCTTGGGGCTCTTGCCCTTCCATGTTGATCTACACTAGACCATCATGTGCTTTCGGAGCTCCGGGCTGCAGAGTGTCTCGAACACCTGGCTTTAGACGGTCTCCTCTTCAGTTGTGACCTATTGACCTTTACCTGTGCCTCCATAGGAGTGGTAGTGCTGTGAGCCAGGGTCTGTGAGTCCCCTGCGTGGTGGGCAGAGGCTGGCTGTTTATCTGCAGGAATGGAATCAGTCAGGACCTGGGCTCGGAGCCAACCTTGCCTTCATGCACCATAGTAATTGTACATGATGGGCAGTCTGTGCTGGTGTGCCCATCAGGAGAGCATCAGGGAGGGCGTGAGCTGACAAAACCCCAGAGGCGCTGGGTGTCTTGGGGTCGGAATCCTCCAGACAAGCTGTGCTGCCCCAACATGGATTTCCATGGGGACTTGGGACATGCAGAAGCCAGAGTTTAGCCTGGAAGAGGCCACCCTCTATTGATGACACTGTCCGTTACCTGCCACATACCCTATGTTGGCCAGGATAGCCAGGCAAGGAAGCGACCACCCCCATCTGCACTGCCATCTGGGCAGAAGGCCCCAGTTCCTCCTCTGCTCGCAGCGTGTGTCCAGTTCTCTATGAGGTTCTGTGTGTGTTTGGTTAAGGTTAGTACCAAGTGCTGCTGTGAAGTCTCCTTAGCTCTGCTGAGTGGCTCCTATCGATGTATTTAGCTTCAAGTTTTTAGATCAATTGTTGATTGATCAAGCTCTAGTAGTCTTCCCATAGACTCTGAAACTGCTCAGTGCCATTGCAGTCAATGGAGCATGTGCGGGGCTTCATTTCTGACTCTTGAGCTTCCTGCTCTTGCCTCGCTGTGTGACTGTCACCTGGAAGGATTAGAAAATACCAGTACACCCTGACTGGAGGAAACAAGATAAAGGAGTTCACCTGGCACTGGATGCTTTGCTCCCAATGGCAAGTCCCTGGCTTCAGGTGCTGTGTATGCTACACGAAGGTGGCCTCATCAACCTGGTACCAGAATGGTATGAGTACTGACGGACTCTAACCCTGGCTTGTTCCTACTCAGTGAGCTGTGAATCAGGCAGGAGTTTGCAAGCTTTTTAAAATCTGAGTTGTGCCTATCCGTGGCTTAGACTGTCCCAGCCCAGGCAACCCAATCACAGCCAAGCGAATCAGACTCCAGGACAGTGTTAGTGTGGAAACCTTCCCGTCCCTCCCCCCAAGCCTCGCTGGTGGATTCTGGGATGCTGACCCATTTCCAGGAGATGAACTGGTATTGCCACTTGGTAACTCATACTCTGCCATCCCCTGCTGAACCCTACTCCCAAAGATGGTGCCCACAGCCTGTTTAGTCCACAGGCTGTCTTGGCCCTGGTGAGCTCGGGCTGGTGGATGCTGCCTGATTGTGCTGGAAAGCTCAGGATCCATAGGTCTCAGGTACTACAGTTTCTTCTTGAGGCCCTGCTCTTTTACTCAGGGCATCCAGAGGCCAGTGATAAGTACACACTTCTGTTCTTTATTTGCCACATGGAGCTCCTGCCAGCCTCTCCAATTCTTGATCTTCAGCCTGTCTGCTTCCTGACATTCAACTTCTTAAATATAATTTCTTCTGTTTTCTCCTATTTTAGGATTTATTTCTTTAAAAGTCAAACAAATAAACTATTGTTTATTGTCTGAGGGTTTCCTCCCTGTGTCTGGTCTGCCACTGTTCTGGACAGCTTTTGCTGAGGTTTAGGATCCTGGGAAGTTATTCTGTGTGTTTTGCTTTTACTTCCTGCTCATTCTAATAGATCCCTAGGTTCTGCCCCCAGGCTCAGGTCTCAGAGGCTTTCTGCTTTGGTGCCAGTGACAGCTGGCTCCCCTCTGCCATAGGCACGCCCTCTGCCAAGGTCATGATACCTCCCCTTACCTGCCCCAGCCACTTCTTCCAAACAAGAGAGGCCCAGGTGGGATTGCAGCTGCTAGGAGACAGAACTGCAGCAGATGTGACAGGCAGCCACAGGACAGGTAGTCCTAGGTCCCCAAAGCTTTGCGAACCAGGAGCCCAAGTGTAGGATGCCACTTTGCAGCTGCCTGTGGTTGCCTGGCATCATGCCAGACTAGCAGCCCTCAGTCCTCAGCAGAGTAGATGCCGTGCTGTTGTTTGTAGAGTCCCTGGCCAGGAGAGTGAGCCGACCACAGGACATGCTCTCCTGACCAGGAGAGTGAGCCGACCACAGGACATGCTCTCCTGGCCAGGAGAGTGAGCCGACCACAGGACATGCTCTCCTGGCCAGGAGAGTGAGCTGACCACAGGACTTGCTCCCCTGGCCAGGAGAGTGAGCCAACCACAGGACATGCTCCCCTGGCCAGGAGAGTGAGCCGACCACAGGACATGCTCCCCGGCCAGGCCCCACAGGGAAGGCCCTGCCTCCTACTCCATCCTTGCATCCCGAAACCGAAATCCGAGTATCCGAGATTTATTTTCAATTACAGTTTAAGGCAGAGTCTGGACTAGCACTGGGTTTGAAAGCAGTGCATAAATCCATGTAATAAGATTTTATTGATTGCATGCTGTTTCTGTCGGAACAAAATCCCTTGACGCACACGTCAGGTCAGACCGAGGAGACCGTTGGCAGGAGGCTAAATCCAGATCATGCACTCTGACAAACATGTTGTTATAGAAAGTAAGAGTTATTTAACTTGTTTGATGTGCATTTCAAAATGAAGAATCTGTCTTTAGCTCCCAGCCCAGCAGCCTGGCGTCTCAGGTGCTTGGAGCCTCTTCCTTGCCTGCTTGCCTTGGCCTCCCTGTCTCTAGTTAATAATTATTTAATTTGGCCCTTGGTAATGGGGTTGTGCTGAACAGACCAGGATAAGCTGGAGGGGCCAAAATGGCCTCTCACTAAGAAGTGCAAAGTCAGACATTAGGTGAATTTCTAAAGGATTAGCTCAAGATAATCAAATAGCAGGAGGCTGTTTGAACCTGTGACATCCCGGGGATTTCCTATGAATGGACTAGGCAGAGAGAGGGCAAGTCTCCTGACAGGGCCTCGGGACCCTGGGAGGTACCTGAGCTTTCTTCTGAGACAACAGGAAGCCGCCTGCCAAAGGGTAAGAAGGGCAGGGTAAGGACTCTGCTATAGAACTGGAAAGACTCACCAGTTCTATAGCAGGCTCACCGTCTCCTGATGTCCTGGTATAGACAGCTGGGCACTGAGGAAGCCTGACAGAGTTAGGCTGCAGTCATGGAAGATGGCTCTTAGCCCCCAAACCAGTCTGCTTAGCCTCCCTCTGCCATGCTAACCCTAAGTCCAGCCTTCTTCTGATGGTCGCATCCCCTCCCTCCCAGAAATCCGGTGGCCTGAAAAGGGCATGGCCACCCATAACTCTGCCTTGTGAGTATTGTGAGCAACACTGTGCTTTCCCCTGCTCCCACCCATGAAAGGAAGCCAAGGTAGTAGGTACCTTCCTTTGAACCCTGGAGATAGCCTAGGACCCAACACAGTGAGACCCTAGGGCGCATCTAGAGTAGTTCTTATATGGAGTCACTGATGCTCAGCCATATGTGGGGTAAAGACCCAGCACGGTGCCCTGGAGCAAAAGCAGCTCAGCCTGTGTGCAGGCTGGCAGTGGGAATCACCAGGTACTACACTGTCTCCACAGGGAGCACCATCATCAAGATCCCCTCCCATACATTCCCTTGAACTCCGAGAGCTCCAAAACTTAGATTTTTTGAGGATATTGATACCTGGTGCCCCCTCTGTGGCTGGAAGGGAGGATGGAGTTAAGAATCCAGCCTCTGGTTACACAACTTTACCTTCAAACCTTGGCTCGGCTGTCCTTTGTAAGCTGTGATCTGCCCACAGAAGCCACTCTGTGTATAACGTTGGAGGCCACCCTGGGCTTTACCTCTGCCTGGTGCCATGCTGGGTATAGCTCGTCATTTCCTCCAGCCTACAAGACCTCGACGTCAGCAGGCTCTGCTGGTCCAAGGACAGCACGTGGCCTGAAGAGATTGGTGTCCCCAAGACTCAGGCAATGGCAAGAGCAAAACCATGGCTGGTGCCATGGAGCTGCCACTGTACCACACTGCAAAAGGCATGGGCCCCGCTCCGGTAGATGGGAGACCTAGGCTCCTTGCCCTGCATCAGATTCTGCAGTGAGCATGACTGTTCGGAGAATGGAATCCAGTCATCCAAGCAGAAGTGGAGGCCTGGACTGGTGGCGTCCTGTGTGTTGGTTCCTGACCAGAGTACCGCAGGAGCCTGGCCTTTCTCATCCTGTCACCTGGGTGTAGGCAGCAGCTATAGAGATTGGGGCTGTCCCCACGGCCAAGGCTGATGAAGGCCAAGCACAGCCCGGTGACTGAGACTCCTTAGTCAGCGCTGTCAGAGCTGTGAGAACACATTGGAGTGGAGGCCCTCTGGGCTGTAGGGAGTGACGAGCTGTGAGCAGCGTGGCCTTGGGCAGAGGGAAGCCCCAGGCGTGGTCTCCATAGTTACACTACAGAGTGGTTCTGTACACAGAGCATGAGGTAACATGTAAGTTTAGAAAGGATAGCCAAGTCAAGGAAGTTGCTCAGTTCTTACCTCCATCTTCCCAGTAATGCTGCTGACACAGGGCACCTTTCATCCAGAGGGGAAACTGAGGTAGACGGACACCAGCACCCATCATCCTACATTGTCCCTAAGCCATGAACTGTACCAGTCCTTTGTACCCATGGCAGCTACTGTTACCATGCTTAGGCGGTGGCTTTGCAGATCCAGTGTCCTCTGAGTGCACCCAGCATTCCCATGGCAGGTGTTTGCTGTGTAGCAGCCATGGCGCTCTGTACAGCCTCCCCCAGGCAGGGAGCTTCCTGTTGCTGCTGATCTCGTAGTTCCTCCTCACTCCAGCCGTTTGCACAGAACGCTAGTCAAACGTTCTCCCCTCTCTTGTCCACAGCATCTCCTCCCTGAGAAGCAGTCACCCTAACTTCCCCAAATACGTGATCCTGTATATCACAAGCAAGAACCAATCAAGCACTTACTGGTACTAAGTCCACCTAGAGAACAGACTGTGCCCAGTGATGCCCAGATCTCTTTCTCAAGAGCATGGAAGAAAAGCCTTTTCTCTGCAGCATGGGAGCACGGCCCCAAAACAGGAACTCGTGTGTGCAGAATTATTTTTTCAAGGCAAAGTTTCTCTTTGGAGTCCTCCCTGTCCTGGAACTTACTCTGTAGACCAGGTGGCCTTGAACTCACAGAGATCTGCCTCTCTCTGCCTCCTGAGGTGCGGGGTTAAAGGAACCACCACTGCCTGACATATACAGAATTTTTTATCCCAAGGGCTCTCACCAGATCAACCTGCAGCATGGGGCACTAGGAGAGTCATACTTTGGGACTGCCCAGAGCTTTGCAAGTGCGCAGCATGACACTTTGGTTTTTCAAGACAGGGTTTCTCTGTAGCTTTGGAGCCTGTCATGGAACTAGCTGTCCTAAACCAGGCTAGCCTCGAACTCACAGAGATCCGCCTGCCTCTGCCTCCCGAGTGCTGGGATTAAAGGCATGCACCACCACTGCCTGGCACATGGCACCTCTTGTAGGACCACAAAGAGAGGCTATGTTCAAGGCAGGGCAGTGGCTCTGCTGTGCTGCATCTTTGACTGAGTGGAGGCCTGTGGGGAGCAGCCTCAGAAGCTTCCTCAGAGGGACCCTCAATGCCAGGCTGCTTGACGCCTACAGGGTGGGGGAGCCAGTGGAAGACTGAGCTTTCCAGTCTGAGTGGGCACAGCTGGATCCAGAGTGACAGCAGGAATGGAATCATAGAGGGTCCCTTAGGACTCAGGACAAGCCATGTATACCCCATAGCCTACACCTGGGTCCTTTCCCTTCAGGTAGTACCTGCCCAAGGGGCTAGCCTAGTCTAGGCTGTGGCTGTCCCCCCAGCTCTCCTGCCACCTGCTACATAGAGAGCTGCCACACCGGAGAGAGAACTGCCCAGTGCCAGTCCTTGCTCCAGAGGCCAGCCTTCCCTCTCCACCATAAATAAGCCCTGGGCTCGTCCAGGCCACCCATCCATCTTGTTTAATAGACTGGAGTGCGCCCTGCACTGCAAGTCCCAGGGAGTAAGGAGGTGATGGATGGTGCCTTCTCCTGACGGACTGCGTGATGTATAATGAAATATTTATGATTTATTCCAGCTAATAACCCACAGGGAGTGCAGGGAGCGTGTGAACAGACACCGCTGCTGTCAGAGCTGCCGCTGGCATCTGCATGCCTGCACACAGTCATAACCATGCAAATGTGCGTGCATGGACATGCATACGCACTAATGTGCAGACGCACACACCTCCCCCATGCCATTGTGCAGGAGGGAACCTCAGCTGGGAATACACTGTGCTCTGGTGCCTGCTCCTGGCCCTGCCAGTGTTCCGTGGGGTGTAACAAGCTCCCTGGGTCCCAGGCTCCCCTGTGAAAAGAGTAGGTGGGGCGGTTATTCCCCTTAGGGAGAAAAATCACTGTAACTGTTTTGGAATGGCGGGGATCAAGGGCAGAAGAGCAGGAGGGTCCTCATCACAGGGCATCCCCATGTTGGAGGAGGAGCTGAAAATGGCCGTCCTTTCACGCAGGACCCACCCATGCTAGGATGATAGAGTGTGCAGAGGAGGGGACACGGCAGGAGGGTGCCCTGCACGCATCTGTGTGAAGCTGTGCATGAATTGTGTCAGGGTCAAGGCTTCTGCTTTCCTGGTGTAGATCCTGAGTCAGAGTCATAGGCAGCAAACTGCTTGCTGCTTTCTTTTGAAAATGCTGCACACTGGCTTATGAGTTCAGGGTATTTACAGACCCCAGAGGCACAATAGGTTCCTAGCATGCCATGGATTCTGGTGGGATCCGCTCCTCATTGCTGGCTCCTCGGGTGCCAGTGTCGTAGGGATAGAGAATGGAGAGGGACACATGCCATTAGAACCAGTCCCCACAGCAAGTGGGTCTGGACCCTGGGAATAGTGGGACTCACACGTGTGCATGCAGTCCCCGAGGACTCCTGTGGGTGATGGTCACGAGCACCAGGTACTCCCAGACTGTCCAGAGCTGTCACAGAACCCTCTTTCCTAGGGGACACCGCCGTGTTCAAGAACGATAGGTACTGGATCCGAGGGCGTACATCAGTGGACATCATCAAGACTGGAGGCTACAAAGTCAGCGCCCTGGAGATTGAGCGGCACCTGCTGGCCCACCCCAGCATCACCGGTGAGTGAATGGTGGCCTCGGGTTTCTTAGAGCACTGCCCCCAAGACCCAGTGCCCCCTTTTCTACTCTCCCAGCTGCTAGTGGGGATCCTGTAAAATGTGATCACACCCCTTCCCTGGCCTTCAGCACACCGATTCCTAATGGCAATCCCAGAATGCACGCCTGCTCTGCAGATTGAGCAAGAGCAGACTGAGCCCCTAGAGATGCCGCCCCACCCCCATGAGGGTCTTGCTCCAGGCGCTTGGGCACTGCGGTTAACTGCCTGCCATCCCCCACACACTCCTGAGTGCTGTTGAGTGGTCATCAGGGCCTTCCCAGGTGTCCTCAACCTGTTCTACTGTCTTCAGATGTGGCTGTGATTGGAGTTCCGGATATGACGTGGGGCCAGCGGGTCACAGCTGTGGTAGTCCTTCAAGAAGGACACTCACTGTCCCACAAGGATCTCAAGGAGTGGGCCAGGTAGGGCTAAAGGGACTGACCTGGGTTCTAGGGTATCTAAGAATCTTGGAATCGGGAGGATGGGAGGGGCCTATCTAGGAACTGGAAAGCAGGGGTGGACCATTCTGGAATTTGGAAATGGGGAGGAAGAAGCTGAGAAGGTCAGCAAAGTGGCCCTTGAACAGCTCTGTGTCTTTCCTGCAGACCTGGGACCAGAAAGGGCTTCCACATGCAAATGGTTGGGAGTCAACAGTAGTCCAAACAGACGTGTTTCTCAGCTTGTAAACCCCAAAGCATAGTGAGGCTGAGGACCCCAGGAAAGTGCCTGGCTAATCCTGTGCTGAACTGAGCAGCAGCCAAACTTGCACAGCCTGCTGCAGAATGGCCTGGGCCCAGCAGTCTTTTCTGATCCTGCCCTGAGGGTGGCTCGGTGCCTCACCCTCTCTGTGGGGCCTTCAGAGTCTGGTGTGCCCCCAGCTCTCAATGCCTGTGGATGGTGCCTGCAGCTCCCTCCTCAGACCCAGGGTAGGGGCTTTGTCCATCCTGTCACCTGTACTTGCTTGTCTCGTTTTTTATTTTGAAACGGCGTTTCTATGTAGCAGCCCTGGCTGTCCCAGAACTTGCTCTGTAGTGGCTGGCCTCGAACTCGGAGCTCTACTTGTCTCTGCTTCGTGAGAGCTGGGATTAAAGGCTTGTGCCACTGCCAGCATACTGGCTTTTTTTCCCCACCTCCCATTCTTTGTGTTATATCCAGTTTTCCTCATCTCAGCCCCTGGTGGCTTCCGATGTTATGTCAGGATCCACAGGACAGAAGGAGACTCACTGGGGCCTGAGCAGAGCGGGCCTCTTTGAGCTTCCACTATGGCCCATGGGATACCTCTGGGTTCCTTCTCTTAAATCTGAATCTGAGAAGTTCTCTCCTCTCTGCTGTGTCTCCTGCCCCACCCCCCTGCCTTCTTCTCAGCGTAAGACTATTTTTGGCTGTCCAACAAGACTTCACAAACAGCAGGAGTCCTTGTTTCATCAGGGGCCGCACAGCTGGGCAATTACCGATTCCCCTGGATTTGCAAAATCACAGTTGGAGCTCTGTAGCTTAGCAGAGGCAACAGTCTGCTTGGCCGGTCGCTGCTTTGATTAAACAATTACTTTCTTGAGAAGAAAAACACCCAGGCATCCTCTACTGAGAGCCACAGTAGTTGTTGGGTGGAGGTCCTACATTGGCCTGGATTCCATAGGTTATGGCCTGCTTCCATGGCACAAGTCTGTGGCTCCTGCGCTCTGAGTGCTTCCCCTCAAGACCTTTCTCTAAGGCTTAAGTCAGACTCCTTGCTTGGGTATTCAGGTGCATGGTGAGCATGAGAACACTCTAAAATGGGGAGCTGAGATTTGGAGCATCCTGGGAGTTGGTATAGAACAAGACAATGCAAGGAAGATTGTCAGACATGTGAGCAGGGCCAGGATGCAGACTGTCCCAGGAAAAATGCTTGCCCCTCAGATTTTGTCCCCATTGTGGGTAGCCACCCCACAACTTGTTTTTTGGGGGATCCTGAAGAGAGATCCCCACTTGTAACCCCCAGACCTACCCACTCCCCAAAGAACAGTGTCCACGCTTCCAGGTGCCTCCTGCAAGGGAAGGCTGGCCTGCCACTAACAGAGGCCTCGAGGCCCAGCCTCACGTGATGTCATATCCGTGCCTGGTGGAGGGGTGCTGCTTGCTACTTGTGACCCATACTTTCTCCCCGGAGCCTTGTTGACCATACTGTTTCAGGCCACAGTGCTGGGCTGTCCAGTTGCCACTAAAGAGAGGCAGGTAGGAGGAGAGATGAGAGTGCTCACCCTGAGGCTCCAGAAAGAGACGGTGTCTGGCGAGGAAACTAACAAAGAAAGCACCATATTTTCTCCACATCGATTGAAAGGGAAAGCTGGGCACAGTGGCACACACCTGTGACTTAAACACCCAGGTGGCAGACACGGAAGTATCAGGAGAAGAGTTCAACCCAGTCTTAGCTACATAGCAAGTTCAAAGCCGGCCTGAGCTGTGAGATGAGAGAGAGCCCAGGTGTCACTGTTATCTACAGGGTGACCTCACCGCAGCCCAGTGTTCTCCAGGAGGTGCCACAGCCTGGCATGTGTCCTTGTAACTGTTAGTGCCGGTGGTGTGGGTACCAGAAGCCAGAGGCTGAAGAGCTCTGTGTCTGTGAAGCTCAATTCCCAGCCAAAAGCTTCACCAGAAGATAAGTATCCTCGAGGGACACTCCGAGAAGTGCACAAAAGTCCTTTCCAGTGGGGAGGGACACTCCCAGCTGACTTCATGGGACCCACGACCCTGCTACCAAAACCAGACAAGAAACCCAGACCAGTTTCCTGTCAGACAGACACATAATGCTTAACCAAATGCTGGAAATTAGGTCCCATTCACAAAAGAGCCAACGCATCATGATCGTGTGGCATTTATACCAGGAATGTGAGGTTAAACATTCAGAAATCCATCCATGTGGCGTGCCATGTTTACAGAGTAAAAGCCGCGCAGTTGTTCCCGTAGACACAGAGAGCACATGTCTAGATCCCAGTGCCACTGCGGAAATTCTCAGCAGGATAAGAGAAGAGACACCCCGAGCCGGGGAAAGATGTGTGCTCTAAGAATGGGCATCTCTCCTGTGCTCAGGAACAAGCACCCCCTGCCGCCTCTTTCCAGTCCCAGCCAGACATACAGTTCATCTGATGTTAACATGTCTGTTACTTGTGATGGGGCCAGACAGTGGTTGTGCCGTGCCTCCCTGTGTGGTTCTGGGTGCCCGCTGGCCACATCACTGCACTGTGGAGGTTTGTACACAGCCCCCATATCACACTGCACAAAACCTCCATGTAAAAAGCTGCCCAGTTTCTACACAGAAGTACACAGGCTAGGCAAACGTAACGAGACTAAAGAAGAAAGGTGGGGGCACCAGGAAGCAGAACAGGACCAGAGTTGCACAGAGGGAGATGGGCGCTGGGAGGCCTGGGGTCCCTTGTGGGGTCTCTACAAGGAGTCTCTGGGGTAAAAATCATAGGGAGGTGGGTGGAGAAACAAGGCCCAAGTGCCACAGGGCGCCTAGCTCTGCTGGGGTGTCTGAGCAGTCACTTCAGATGACCGGGAAAGCTGTCACATAAGCGTCATCGGCATCTGCTTGTAGCATAAGCGCTAGTGGGTTTTCAGGTAGGAGCACAGTGACCTAGAAGCCCACGCGTGGCCTAAAGTGTAAAGATTGTGTCTGAAGTTAGAAATCCTGAATGTGTCCCGGCCCTGGGTAAAGTCTAGACCAGCTGCCTCTGGTCTGGAACTTAGGGCAGGCTAGGGTCCTACTCCAGGCCTCACACATGATCTCTGCGTAGGTTGTCCCTGTACTGGAACAGAACACCTGCCGGGGTCACCTGTGCTCAGAGTACACCCCTGTCTCTGTGCCAGCTGAGACTCTGGTCAGGACTGCAGCTTTCTCCTACCAAGAGGATTGTCCCCATCTGATTAAATTCTGGTGGTGACTTCTCATACTTAACCGTGCTTGTCACCTACAGGGGCCACTCTGCTGTGCCAGAGTCACCTCGGAAGGGAACAGCGTCAGGCAAGCCTGTGGTCAGTTCCCTCCAGGGCAGCATGAGACCAGGAACCCCGCTGCCTCCTCCTTCCCTGGCTCTCTCCTCTCACTGTGTCCAGTCAGTCAGTCTGCTGCCTTCCACCACCTAACTTCGCAGGCCTTGGAGCCAGAAGGCAGGGAACAGTCTTCCCTCCAAAGGGCAAGGTGGCCATACCGTTACCACCCAACAGAGTCTGGGTGAGCCCACAATGGCTGCTGGGTGTATCCAGTGCCCACAATTCCCCCAGAGTTGGGCAATCATCTCAGGCTGTACTTGTCTCTACAGAGGTGTCCTGGCACCCTATGCTGTGCCCTCCGAGCTCCTGCTGGTGGAGGAAATCCCACGGAACCAGATGGGCAAGGTGAATAAGAAGGAACTACTCAGACAATTCTACCCCTCGTGACCAGGGGAGCCGGGGGGCCGAGGCCAGAGGCCAGCAGACATCCCCTGACGATCATGTGCTGTGGCCTTGCAGTGGGCCCAAAGACCCTTAGACGGAAGCAACCCCCTCCCCTGCAATCAAGTCGACCAGAATCAAAAACACTGGGATGGAATCACCCAGGCTGATTGTCCAAACTCCGGTGACCCTGATCATTGGCTGTGTCCTCAGTTGTCCTTGAGATCTCTGATGTATGTCAGTCTCGCAAGCACAGTACGGGCGTGACTGTCCAGTGTGTGGCCATCTTCCCAGTGCCCAAGGCTGCTGACTCCCAAGGGCAGGTCCCAGAGAGGCAGAGGTGACGCTGAGAAAAGAGATGAAATAAAGACAGAAGACAATGTTCTGTGCTCCCTGACTGTGACGTACAGGTTACATGTCTGCACGCACACACCTCCAGCCACCTACAACCCCCTGGACCTGGATTCCTGCTGCTGGGACTCTCACCTCGGAACTGTGGTCTGTGTGGTCAAACAGCCACCCAAGGCTGTCCCCAGATGGCCCTGTAGCTTCCCTGCCTTGACCCTGCCTCACCCCAATTTAGGGTCTTTCTGGTTCTTCTCGGTGCTCTGTCCCCTTTGTTGCCTGCTTCTCAGACCTTCCTTCTCTGCTGTGTCCACATCTGAAAGCTTCCCTGACCTCCATCCCCCAGGCCCCCAGGCACTGTGGGTATCCTGCCTGCTTGGCTATGTGCACATGGAGAAACATGTTCTCTCGCTCTCTCTCCTTCCCTCTCCTCTCCTCTCCCCTCCCCATCCTCCTATCTCTCTCCTTCTGGGGCCACTTCTGTGACAGTGATAGCCATGTTCCCATACATGATTCTCCACAATCTGCAGACATCAAATGAGGGCCAGGAGCAAGCAGGGGTAATGGAGCCTCTGACATTGCCACCGGCAGCACTCAAGCCAGGTAACACTCCTCGCCAGACTGGACTATAATTCAGTGAATGGAAGGTGCTCTGTCCCCAGAAACCAGGATGCATAAGGACCTGTCGGAAGTCTGGTCCTCCCAGAGGCCAGTCCATGTTGGTGGCTGTGCTCCCTGGGGTTGGTGGCAGGATTCCCAGAGAATCCCAGCGCAGCCCTCGGGAGCCACCCTGGGCTGCTTCGTCTGCAGCTCACTCTGTATTAAACCATCTTGCTCAGGAAACACCATAGCTCCTGCTGGGCCCAAGACTTTGGAGTCAAAGGCCAAGGCAAAACATCCTCAGGAATGGTGGGAGGTAAGGCTGACTATAAGCCACACCCATGGCCTAAGCAAGGTTGACTTGTGTGTTAGGCCTAGGCACCAGAAAGGAAGTGAAGAGAGCCACCATGAAAGGGTTCCTCACGTCGCGATGCTCAGGCCATGGCCACAGGTCATGGAGCTTAGGTTGTCATCCTCCCAGCTGCCCTTAAGTTTGCCTCCCAGTCCCTGGCTTCCCTGACTGCCTTTGCTATCACTCTGCAGAAGCCAGGAACCTACTTTCCAGAGCAGTTTTACAAGCCAACACAGACCTGAGTCCCCAAGTTTCCAGAAAGCCCCCTCACATGGTCACAGGAGGAGGCACCCCTCTGTGCACACCTACTCTGTTGACTCCTGGCCAGTGCCATCAAGACCTTGACAGGAAAGCCTTGTGTACCTGGAAGCAGGAGGGCAGCCAGGCACTCCCCTGCTGAGCGGACAGCAGGAAGCCCAAGGGCCCTGGGCCATGTAGACCCTTCCCTGCATCCTCACTGGTAGTGCAGATGTCTGCAGCCCTGATGTGGCCCAGCGTAGGGAAAGATGCCAGGGAACCATCATTTAGACCTAAAGCCGGAGACTGCACCAGTTTAGATCTGCAGAGTAAACAGCAGAGCCACAGATCTGTGCCTTTGTGCATGTATCTCACACATGTATGTACGCACGCACACACACACATACACATTCTCTTGCCATTCTCTGTATGGTGCCTTCAGGTTGGCTGTTTTCTAGACATTCCATCCCTGGCCAGAGAGGGAAGCACCCCTTGTCATGCTCGTCACAATCCTACGGGTACAGTTCTGGTGGCTCACGGCCCTGGCAGAACCTTCCCATACCCAAGAAGACTCACTTCCCCAGTATCTAGGACCCAGGCCCTCGATGCTGGGCCCTGTCCTTTCCCCACTGTGGCCATGAGCAGGGATACCGAGCCACCTCCACCTGCCCTAGTAGAGCTGAGTGCCCTTGCTGACGTCCACCATGTGGTCAATTTAGCTCAGCAAATAGATCGATATCAAATTATCCCACTTCACCTTCATAACTCTTAAGCGAGCTAGAGTGGAGGGGAGACGGGGTCACTAGAAATAAATAGCCACGAAGGCCCTTTGTGATCTATCACCTGAAGACAGTGGCAGCTTTCCGCGCCAGCTGCTGACACGGTCGTTAATAAAGCCCAGGAAAGCACTGTCAGCTACAGTGAAGGATAGCCACAGGTCAGGCCCAGGACCTGCCTCGTATTGGCAGGGTACAAGATGCACCCTTCTCAGGTGGGCAGTGAGTGCCGCCCAGGCAGACACGCTGGACGCCCATCTGTGGGTACTTCTACACACTGGGAGGAGCACCCCAACTTCTGCTGCGAAATGAAACATCTGAAAGCTGGGGAGTGACTGTCACAGCCAGAGAGAAGGGACTAAGGGCTGCTCGGAGGCACAGCCCTTGGTCTTCGGCCTCCCTGTATCCTGGCCACCTCCCTGGAGCACTCGACTGTTCTGGGATGAGCCCAGTGCACCAGGGAAGGTGTTCATTTATACATGATTGATACATGATTAATAAAAACTCAGAGAAATTAGGGTTCAACCTGAAGGTCTGAAAAAGCAAAGCAGCCAGCCACTGGCTCTTACCTCGACCTCAGTCTGAAATGGCGATCCTGCCTCCAGGAATTTTGAAATGAGACTGTCTGAGGACTGTCTCCTCCCATTTTATAATCCTCTCTAGGGCAGCCAGGACTACACAAACCCTGCCCTCTCCCCGAAAGAAAAAGAAAAGAAAAAGTATACTTTAAAAAAAAAATACCTACTTAATACAGGAAGAGTCCACTGGAGAGACCATGGGGATGGCTCAGCAGGTAAAGGCGCTTCCATCAAGCCAGAGAGGACCTGAGTCCAACCCCAGAATCTTCTTGCTGGAAAGAGAGAAATGGCTCTGTATGGTCATCCTCTTGTCACACGTGCCCCGTGGACATGCACACACATGCATACCTACACAATAAATACATATTTTAGTGTCTAAAAATATATATGATGAAAGGCTGGGCATAGTGATGCCTGCCTTTAAATCCAGCACTTGGGAGGCAGGGGCAGAAGGATCTCTGTGTGTCTGAGGTCAGTCTGTTCTACAGAATGTGTTCCAGGACAGGTAGGAGGACATAAAGAGACCCTGTCTCAAAATAAGTGTGTGTGTGTGTGTGTGTGTGTGTGTGTGTGTGTGTGTGTGTGTGTGTGCGCGCGCGCACCGCGCATCCTTTAAATTATCATTGTAACCTAAATATTTATTCTGCTTATTCCTATTCATAATTGTGAATTTTTATAGTATGGATATGGTTGAGTTTGTTCCATTTAGAAACTGACTTATTGTTTCAATAAATATGCCAGTGAAAATGGCATAATCCTGAATACATTAAATTTAAAAAAAAAAGAAATTCCTTATGGAAACCTGTTGGCAGAGGCTGCTCGTTCGTTCCTGGTCGCCCAGACCTGCCTATTAGCTCACACTTCTTATTGGCTAGCTCTTATATCTTAAATGAACCCATTTCTATTAATCTGTGTATCGCCACATGGTTGTGGCCTTCCAGTTAGGTTCCATCTGGCATCCAGGATCTGTCTCCTGTGGGTGGCTACATGGCTTCTCCTCAGCTCCGCCTACTCTCTCCTCTATCCGCTTGGAATTCCCACCTTGCCCTATTCTGCGCTGCAATAGGCCCAAAGCAGATTCTTTATTAACCAATGGTATTCACAGTATATGGAGGGGAATCCCACATCAGAAACCCACTCCTTTGTAAGCTAATTTAACTATAATTTGGGCTGGAGAGACGACTCCGCAGTGAGGCACTTGTTCTTTCAGAAGACCCAGCTTCAGTCTCAGCACCCACATGATGGTCACAGCCATCTGTAACTCCAGTTCCAGGGTATCAGGTGCCCTCTTCTGGCCTCTGTGGTCACCAGACGTGTGTGGTATACATGCCTACATGCAGGCAAAACACCCGCACACATAAAGTAATGAGTGATTCTTTTAAGACTAGCCAGTTGAATAAGCCTGTGAGGTCAGACCTCAGCCAGTGTGGGAAAGACATCCTCAGTTCCTGCCTTCGAGTTCACTCTTCCTAACATCTTCTTGATCAACAGTGAAGTTTGCTTTGTCCAGACAATTTCTTTGGAGTAATGATCTCTTTTCTTTGTGACCCTGAACTTATATTAAAAAAAAAACTTCTCCAAGATTTTGATTGGAGCTGCAAATTTTCTAAATTAATTTGACTAAAATGATCCTGCAAGACCACATGCTAGAGCCTGCCTTTTGCACTGTCCCCTGGGTAGTTCCTGTCTTCGAGTGGGGGTCCTTTGGGGGTACCCGGAGTGAGATGGTTTTGTCTTTCCTTTTTAAATAGATTACTGGAAAGCTCTGGAATGGCTTGTGCTGATCCTCGGGACTCCAAGTCTGGGTCCTTCCTGGTTTCTTCTCTGAACTGTCTAGGTCTAGGATTCTGTCCCCTCCCTTATGGCTTTATTTCCTCCTCTTACTGCTTTGCTGAAATAAAAGCTGAGGCTCCTTCCTGCTGCTTACCTCCCCCCCACCCCCCGCTCCCCGGGGCCCACACAGGACCCTGGCACCGGCCCGCTATTCCATGGCTGCTCTAAGGACTGCCATGCTCACTGACAAGCACTAAATTCTCTTCAGGTTGTCACCATGAAGGTCCAGTCTGTCTTGGGGACTTCCTGTTGCAGACCCTTCTTCTCCTGGAACCACCATCCGGGGTTGCAGGTTTGAGGGCCTGTGAGGGCAGAGCGACCCTGTTGGATCAGACCATGGTTCTGCAAGATCCTATTTCCCCTATTCCCCAGAAGGCCCTGAAAAGCAATGTTGTTTGGGTTTTGTTTTAGTGTTTTTGTTTCCTGCAAACTCATTTCCAAAGAAAGCTGAGCTGAACGCCTGAGGCTCCATCTGGTCCTGGACCCCACTTGGTGAGAATCTTTGCAAGTCATGCTGTGAGCTACAGTACGCTGGCTCTGGAAGCCACCCAGACCCTGCTGGGTGTCACATACCAGGTGGCAACTGTGCCTCTGAGACAGCTGAAAGTTCAGAATCTGACACATACTTCTTGCCGTGGGGTTTGGATGCAGGATGCAGGACCGCTTTTAACCTGAGGTTTTGCAGGGTAGTAAACTTGCCTCTGAAACTTCCTGATCTCTGTCTGAGCTAGGAAGGAGGAAGGGTTGGGTGTCTCGCCCCAGATCCATTTTCTAAAGGCTAATGACTCACTTAGAATTCCACTTGAGCATGTGTGACTCTCCTGCAGGTTTCAGATTTGTGGGCATGAGGTGGCTCAGGCCTCTGGATCTGTCAGTGTCTTGTGTATCTTCCTTAGTCTTGCAGGAAGTGTCCTGGTTGCCGATCTGTGTGCCATTCTTCTGGATGCTCGGCGCTCCCCATGGGAGCCCACACTGAACTTGGGCCAGTCTCAGTTCTCAAGAGTACACCCCACCTCAACACCGCCCCGTCGTCACTGAGTGTCACACACACGGTCACCCGACACACAGTTGTGAGTTATTTGACCAACTGACTTAGATACTGAAAGGGCCAAAGTCAGGGACAGTCACACAGTCACGGGTGACAGGAGCCCTTTCAGTATCCAAGTCAGCTGATCTTTTTCCAGTGGTGCATTTGAGACACCCCTTGTTCTTGCTACAGCAGTGACCCAGACACAGGTGGAGACCATCCCCAGTGTCTGCCTTCCCCACATGGCTGAACCGTCCTGAGTGTACTCTAGCCAAACTGGCGGCTGAAGCTCAGGCCTTCTGTGACCAAAGTCTGGGAGGCCATCTTTCCCTCTGTGATAACTTCGTAGAGTGGATATAACAAGACACATACACACCACACACACAGCACACATGCACACACACCACACACCACACACATACACACCACACACACATCACACAGCACACACACATCACACAGCACACACACCATACACAAAGCACACACACACCACACACACAGCACATACACACCACATGTACACATACACAACACACGCACACACATGCACACACACGCACACACACACCATTTTCATGAAGACCTTTGTTTTGCACATTCAGATTGCATGATTAGGACAGGTGAGGAGATTTAGAGAGAGAGCCCCTTGACCTGCAGAGCCCCGGCCACCCTCTGTCCCTTTAGTCAACATACTATGGGAACACAGACACCCCACCAGTCCCTGCCACCAAGCTGCAAATGTCAGCAGGACCATTCCAACAAGAGGCCCACCTGCCCCGGAAGCCTGGAGGATTGTGGAAGATGTCAGATGCCCGGCTGAAACCCTAATGGATGTGCTTCTGGGGCGACCCTATGTGGAACACCTCTATGAGGGGCTCCTATACAAAATAACTCCTTGGAAACTCCCCCAAAACACCCCTCACAGGCCCCCTCTCTGTGTGAGATTCCCCTCTTGGGACACCCCACCAATTCTGCAGCGCATCCATCCACTCACCCAGGACACAAGTCCACTAGATACTGACACTCATCAGACAGGCTGCCACAAGGCTTCAGTCTGATGTGAGGTCACAAGGGACTGAGGTAGAGATCAGGGAAGGGACAGGGCCATGGGACAGGAACTTGGTGTTGTGGCGCTGAGAAAAAGCCACAATGTATAACAAACCCTACTTGGAAGTTTATTGATAGGGTGTGCAAAGCGGGTCATGGAGCCTGGTTCGGAAAGGGAAGTGGGGGAAGAGAGGGGGGGGAAGGGGCAGAGCTTGCTTTTAAAGAGGCTTTAGTGCACAGAACAGAGGCTTGTGCAACCCAGCACAGCACATGCGCATAGATTACGCAGTGACGTGCAGTAGTAGACACGGGCTGGTAAGTATTTGCCTGGATACTGACAACACTTACGTGGCCGTAAGACCCTGGGGCTGGCTAGGTATTTGCCTGAGTCCTGACAAGTTCATCCCACCACGTGACGGGGCAGGTCAGCATAATTCCTGAACGCTAACATTCCTCCATTTTTGTTTATAATGAAAGAATGAAGAGTTAGAAAGAAGTTCCAGGTGGGACGGGATGAGGGCACCGAGTTCTCGAGACTGCTTCCTGCTGACCCAGGGGGGCGTTGGAATCTTGGGGGACCTGAGAAAACTGGGGTGCTGGCCACGTCCTGGAGTAGCTGGTTGTCTCACCGCTGTCCAGACTGGACCTGGTAAGATGGTGTTTGAGGTGGTCTCAAGTCAACTCCCTGGAGCTCAGAAGAATTCTTTGAGTTTGTGGAAAGATAAGTTTTAGACATTTTAAAAAAAAACCCACAACTAAAGGGAATTTAAAATCCTGAGATTGTGGCTGTGATAATATAGTGTTACCGTATAGTGGGTATAGTCTGCCGGAGCTAGATTAACAATTTATCAAAATTCTATCGGTCAGTGTTCAGGTTATGGACAGTAACATAGTGAGAAAGGAATCCGGAACATGTCTCATCCTTTTAGACATCTCAAATCACTCTCTCCTCATCTCCAGTTAAGCTTTCCCGGCTTCACATAAACGAGCCTTAAAGCACCTGCTCCTCCCCCATCATCATGGCGGCACCGTAGCGCTCAGGAGACACAGGTGGTTGATTGCTGAGGCAGTCGTTGCAGAGTTAGTACCTTTAGAATAAAGGAATCCTAAGGAGTTGCGTTAAAATCTGCTCTGTGAGTCTCTTTTTTGAATCGGGGGCACATGGATGCCTCTGGGGTGCTGCTGGTTCTCACCCCCTGGACGTGTTTGGTGCTCTTGCACCTCCAGCCCTGTGACTCACAGTCGGTAGTCCTATAACAATAGCTGATTCGTTGTTTGATCACAGACTTCTGAATGTATCATTGGAGATGCATAGGGAGGGAACTGATGAAGCAGGGTGTGGTTGGTAGCAACAGGAGAACGTGGAGAGGGGTCAGAAAGGAAAGCATACGGGGCTCCCAGTCCGGAAAAGTTGGGTACAGTGGTGGGGTGAAGCCTCGTTCTTCTGGGATTGGAGACAAGGCAGTTGATCCCTGTGTCCTCTGAAACTTAAGGGAGCAGGGCCCTGTTGGGGTCACTCTGTGTGAAGAAGGATTTGCTTGCAGTGGAGGGGTAAAGGGTTTGAGGTGGGATAAGAGAATCCAATGAGGGAGAGCCTCAAGCTTAGCAGCTGTGGGGTTACAAGAATTACCTTAAAGGGGCCCTGCCATTTAGGGAGACGGGGTAAGGAGAGTTGGTCCTGAGGAGAGAGAAGGACCTGATCTCCAGTGTTGATTGGGGATGGACAGGGGTTAACGCCTGGTTGGGGTAGGAAGTGGTCAGTAAAGATCCATAGGAGAGAAGAGAGATGATAGAGTAAGGGGATTAGGGAGAGGTGAGGGTTGAGATGGGAGACCAGGAATTGGAACTGGCCTCCCAGACATGGGTTCAAATGGCGCAATTGAACGGGATTGCTTGGGGAGAGCCCAGAGCCTGAAACAAGCCAGAGGCAACAGCTTCACCCAGTCAAGGTGAAGTTTTGTGACATTTTAACAAGAATGTTTTTTAAGGAGTGGTTAGTTCGTTCTGTCTTTTCTGAGGACGGAGGGTGATGGGATGTGAAAATGCCAAGGGATGCTGAGAGAACTCTAGATAGGGTTTGGGAGATCTGAGAGGTGAGTTCAGGACCACTGTCTGACTGAAGAGATGGGGATTCCAAATTGAGGTCTAACCTCCCAGAGAAGGAGGGCAGAGACTGTCCGAGCCCTTTCGTTAGTGGTGGGAAATGCTCCTATCCATCCTGAGAACGTGCACACTAGGACCAGGAGATACTTAACTCCATGACTGTGGGCATGTGGGCAAAGTCAAGCAGCCAGTCAGTGCCCAGGAGGGAGCTCCTGGCCCAGTGGATAGGAGGGGGGGCGCTGTGATGTCTGGAGTTAGGGTCTGACATTTGACAGATTTTACAAGAGGCTGTAATAGTTCCTAGGAAATACCAGTCCTCAGGGATGACAAAACGAGACGGAGCCTGGCTATCAGGGTGAAAGAGCCAGTGTAGTTAGGACAGAATCTGTCAGGTGTCGGGTGACTGGGGATGTGAGTGGTAGTGTACGGACTCCCTGAGGTGAGCGAGGTGAGTCTGAGCCTTGGAGGGCTGCTGCTCTAGCTGCCCCATCAGTTCCGTTGTCTCCCCTAGAGATGATGGAGTTCTCGGTCTGATGAAACCGGCATTGAATAATCCCCATCACCTTGGGGAGATGGGAGGCTTTTAGCATGGCCATAATTTGACATGAGTTAGTTATGAATCTTCCTTTTGTTGTAAGTAGCTCGTGCTCTTTCCGGATAGCAGCATGAGACAAGAGGATATGAAAGGCACACGTGGAGTCTCTGTAAATGCTTAGAGATTGTCCTTGTGCCAATTGGAAGGCACCTGTGAGCGCTATTAATTCAGCCTATTGGTTAGTAGTACGGGTGGGGAATGCCCGTGCCTCCACCAGCCCGGTATCTGACACTATAATGGCATAGCCTGCTTTTTGGGTCCCCTCATGTAAAAAGGAGCTGCCCCCTGTGTACCAGGTATAGCTGGCCTGAGGTAGTGTGCCCTCTCTAGGATTCCAGTGCAGGAGTGAGATGGGGAGCTGTCGGTGTTTGGTCGAGGAAGGGGATTTGAGATGTTGAGGGGTGGGCAAGATTGGAAAGTAAAAAAGTGTGGCATCTTCTACTGGTGCCTCCTGGAGAGAAGGAACCTGGGACGAAGGTAGAGTTCGTGAGCCTGTGTAAGTTAAGAGACGGGACCAGTTGTGGAAGGAGAAGACAGTGATTGGTGACCCAGTGGTTAGGTCACCAACTCACAAGTGAGGAATTCAGCAGTTCCTCAAGCCCGTTTTCAGGGTGCCCGTCCCTCGGTGGTAAGGTCTAGGGTCTTTGACAGGTATGCTACAGGTGCAAAGGAAGGTCCCAGTTGGTGGCCTAGGACCCCAAGGGCATATCCCTCTTTTTCTGTTACTAGAGGGAGAAAGGATGAGTTAGATCTGGGGGATGAAGGACTGGAGCCTGGAGGAGAGCCTGTTGGAGCTGCTGAAAGGGCTTAGTAGTGGGACTGAGGAGGGGCTCATGTGGGAGACTGAGGAGGGGCTCATGTGGGGGACTGAGGAGGGGCTCATGTGGGGGACTGAGGAGGGGCTCATGTGGGGGACCAAGGGCTGCCTCATGTCAGGGTCAAGCAAGGAGGGAAAAGGGGGACTCCAGGAACGTAAGAAGCCAGCTATTACTAGGAATGGTAAAATTTCCTCTTTAGTAGAGGGGACTGCAAGAGACTTAGGTGTTCTCTATCTAAAGCAATGGCTTTGTGAGTTGGGGTAGTGGTTAGTCCCAAGTAAGAGACCTGAGAAGTTGACAGTTGGACCTTGGAAGGTGAGACTCTATAGCCCCAGCTGGATAAGAAATTTAGAAGAGCAGAGGTGTTAGTTTGGCTGATTTGTGAGGACAGACTGCCAAGGAGAATGCCATCTGCATACTGTATGAGTTTAGATTGGGGGAGGGACAAAGAGAGTCGGTCAGAAGCTAGGGCCTGGCCAAATAGGTGGAGGCTGTCTCAGAACCCTTGGGGTAGAACAGTCCAGGTGAGCTGTGTGGAGAGGTGAGTATCAGGGTCAGTTCAGGTGAAAGCAAAGCTAATTTGAGTCTGAGTGCTGAGGGGGATAGAGAAGAAAGCATCCCTGAGGTCCAGGACTGAGAATTGAGGAGTCCCTGAAGGATGTAGGGATTAGATACCACGGGATAAAAGCGGACCACTGCAGAATTAGTGAGCCAGAGGTCTTGAACCAGGCGGTAGGTCCCGTTAGGTTTGTTAAACGCAAGTGTTAAAAGGAGACAATGTAGGATGTAGGTTTTTTTTTTTTCTTAGAAGGTCAGAGATGGTAGGTTTAAGTCCCCTACAGCTCCAAGTGAGAGGGGTTGCTGGGCTTGGGTAATGTACCGGGTAGGGTCCTGTAATTGAACAACAATGGGCAATGGTGTCTGGCAACAGAGGAGCTTTGGGTGTCCCAGACTTGGGGTCTACCTGGGAGACTGGCAGAGGAAATGACATGTTGGAAATAGTAGGACGGGGGGCTAGGAGGAGGAGATGGGCTGCTGGTAAGTCTGGGGTCAAGTAGACGGGGGAACCAAAGAAATAGAAGCTCCCACTTAGGCTAAAAGATCCCTTCCCAGTGAGGGCACAGGACAGGTTCATACAACCATAACTGAATGAGTAAGGGGAATGCCCCTGAAAATGCTGTTGGGTGGTGAGGTAGGTAAGGCTGTTTCCCTTCCCCAACAACAGGGAGAGGGGAAGGAGAAGTGGGTCCCCAAAATTCTCTCAGGACTGAGTATGTGACCCTGGTGTCCAAGAGGAAGGAGATGGACCACGCTGGTACTGTGATATCTACCCAGGGCTATGTTAGAGATGACAGTGGTCAGGTCAAGAAAGCCTGGGTCTCCTCAGTCGTCCCTGGTCAAGTCTAGAAGGTCAGCTGGAGGGCAGTCTGTGTTTGATGTCCCTATGCCACAAGGTGCTCAGGAGCAGTCAAGTGGCCAGTGCCCCTCTTGGTAGTACTTCGGACATGGGCCAGGGGGCCTAGGGCGAGCTCGGGCCCCATGACCCCCCTGACCACATTTGAAGCAAGGACCTGGGAGTCCTCGAGTCCCTGGGCGCAAAGGAGTCTGGGCAGTCGCCAAGGCTGGTTGGATAGCCTTGGCCAGCATTTGGTATTTTTGTTTATGGGCTTCTTCATCTCTCCTATGGTCCACCTTAAAGGCTAGCACTAAGACTGTGGGACTAGGAACCCCCTCTGCAGGTGCTTCAGCTTGGCCCTGATGTCGGGGAAGTCCTGGGAAAAGAAATGGGTCATAAGAAGTTGTCTGTCCTCCAGGTCCTCAGGGTCTAGATCTGTACACTGGTATACTGTGTACTGTAGCTGGGCCTTTGTGAGGCCTTCTAGGAACTGATGATTTTCCTGTCTGACCTGGATGATTTCTTGGAGCTTTTCATAGTTAATTGGTTTAAGGGCAGCCTTACGGAGACCTGCCAGAAGGCAGGTTGTAAACTGATCTCTAGCTAGAGCGCCCCCTAGGGTATTATAGTCTCATGGGGGGGGGTCCCCGATCAGGGACCGCCTCATCCCATCCTCCCCCCCACCCCCACCCCCAACCCCCCACTCCTCCAGTCAGACGTGCTGCAATGAATCTCATTGGCTTGTGCTCTGACCTGTTCCCAAACTTGCCTGCAGTCCTCAGGAAGTAAGGTGTTAGCTAGGATCATACGTATACGTACGTGTGTGTGTGTGTGTGTGTGTGTATCATGGGCTGTGAGGCTATATGATTGGGCCATATATTGGAAGTCTTTAATGGAGGAGGTTGAATTAGCATAGGAACTCAGTGTCGTTTTTGTTTTTCTGAGAGTTCACTTAATGAGAAAGGGACATGTACCTTAACCAGTCCATCTCCTCCGGGAGCCTCTCGTAAAGGGAGAAGGATAGCTGGGTTGGAATGAGAAGAGAGGAATGGATGGGGCCCCGTAGCGATGTGAGAGCGAGCAACGGGAGGTGGGAGAGTTGGGCAGTTAGAATGGCCTGTTACTGGAGAGAAAGCAGAGGCTAGTGGAGCTGAAGGAGCAGTTGTATGGTGAGGTTGAAATAGTGGGGGTTCGTTAGCAGGGTCAAGGGTAGCGGGAGGTTCCTCCAGTTCAGATCGCATAGCCAGGAGGACATCAGAGGGTGGACAGGAAGCACAGAGAGAGGGTTTGAAGCTGAGGTAAAAGAAGGTGAGGACATGAAGCAGCTCCTTCCGTTTATCTGTCCGCCAGCAGAAGCTGGAAAGGGCCCACAAATATCAGGGTCCAAAGAGCCATCAGACCGCCATTTTGACTGGTTATCTAGTGGGTATTTGGGCCATGTCTGAATGCAAAGGCAGATGAGTTTAGAAGCCTTTAAATCAGGCATTAAGCGTAGAGGTTTGAGGTTTCTAAAAGGCATCCCAGAGGAGATGTTGGGCTTATATTGCTAGACGAATAATTACCCATGAGTGAGATCCAATGGCTTAGAATTTCTAGCATCCCAGAAATTGAGGATCATCGAGAAGGCGCAAGCTGATCAGTGATTGGTCATACACAGAGCAGAGACCAGGGCTGAGCGGGACATGAGGGTCTGAGAGACACATGGGTTGTTCAGTACCATACAGAGGGGTGAGAAACCACGGTTGAGAAATAAGGCCTCACTCGCGGGTAATGGGCAGAGGTGCTTGTCAGGGAAGGGGACCAGCCTTGAAGACAGTGCCTGGTGGGTTCCCTCATCCCCAAGGATACCAGTGGGATGCTGGATAATCAACGGTCATTTCCACAGGTCCAGGGAAACATTCACACCAACCAGGAATAGGGAGACTCACCAACTGCAGCCGGTTTTGTGCGGAGGGGCCCAGTGGTTGGGTAGCTGAAAAGTGGGCTGTCATTGATGAACAGGGTTCAGCATCCTGGTGTGCTTCAGGGCACCAGGAGGGGCCTGCCGAGTCTCGGGGCACCAATATTTTACTTTAGCGGCAGTGAGAATAAACGACAATGTGCAACAAACCCGTGTGGAAGTTTATTGATAGGGTGTGCGGGGGCGGGGGGGGGCTCGTGGAGCCTGGTTCAGAGAGGGAAGTGGAGGAAAAGAGAGCAGGAAGTGCGGAACTTGCTTTTAAGAGGGCTTTAGTGCTTGTGTGCAGACTTACACAGCCACACACGTGTGCACATTATGCAGTGACGGTAGGCCTCTGGGCTGGCTCAGAATTTGTCTGGGTATTGACAAGTACATCCTACCAGATGACGGCTGGGGAGGGTGCAGGCCAGCGTAATGCCTGAATGCTAACACTTGGGAAAGCATGTGGCCACAGAAGGTAGAGGTGTCCGGCCTGCACATCTTTAATCCTGGCACTCTGAAGGCAGAGGCAGGCAGATCTCTGTGAGTTTGAGACCAGCTCGGTACACAGAGCTAATTCCAGAACAACCAGGACAAAACAGAGAAACTGTCTCAAAAGAAACAAACAAACAAAAACCAGAAGACAGAGGTGTCAAGGATGGATGCTAAATGGGTACACACCCTATTAAAGAGCTGCTGCCTCATCCTTGCCCACAAGATGACCTTGGCTCACACTGAGCGAGCCTTGTGGTGAGACTGTGGTCTGGCGCTGTTCATAACAGCAAGGAAGGCCAGGAATGGCAGGAGGACCCTGCGTGACTTAGCCAGTGTCCCCTTGGGGAAGGAGAGACCAGTGCTTTGGGAGATGGGGGTGGAATACATAGCCAGGTATGACAAAGCCAACTCCAGACAGGTCAGCTGCCTACAGGAGGGCAAGAGGCAGACAACAAGCAAGAAGTGTTGCTTAGAGGCAGCCAAAGGGCGGGTTTCTAATGTGCGAGGGACTTACAGAGGAGACTAGAACATCCTACCTGTATGGAGGCTCTGGATACCAGGCCAATGAAGGAAAAGGGAGCGGATGGTAGGAGGTGACCTGCAGGTGGCTGCTGTGGACCCAACAACCCCCTAAAATGGGCAGAGCAGCATAGTGAGGGGTAGACAGCCCAGGTGGGTGTGCACACCTGCCGTCCTAGCAGAGGAGCATTACAGTTACAGGTGTGGTTCAGAGGGTCTCGGCAGACGCCAAGTTAATCACTATCCTTAACCAGCCTCTGTGAACTCGTGGTCACACCCACTCAGCATGGAACTCTGGGCCTGGCAGGAAGCACCCGCGTTCCCCTGTATGCACCCCCTTCCTAGCTTCTGCCTGTCCATGTCTGTATAGAAAATGGAGAAGCAGCAGGAAGGGCCTTGGACCCTGAGGACTGATTTCCCCCATCCTCCTCATGAACTCAGCCTTCTTCCTGGGCTCGGTGGTTTAAAGGGACACACAGGTAACTGGGTTCCCTCTTTCAAACTGTGAGGCAATCCCGTGAATCCTCTGCGGAGGCCAGCTGGGGAGCGTCCAGATGGGTGAGGGTGCAGCAGCCAATTCTCATCAGCTAAATGTGTTCTAACCCAGAGACTGATCCTATCTGAATGATCATTAATGTGATTTATTTGGCTGTTTCAGATTCTTTGCTCCCGAATTTGTCACCAGTCCTCTTGGTATTGATGAAAGACAACAATCCCAGTTCAGAGTGGAGAGGGCTGGAAGCAAGGCCACCTCACTTGCCCCAGGACCCCTGTGCATGCCTGTTCCTTGCTCCCTGCTCTCAGGGCAGCCGGGCTGGAAGGGGTGGTAAGACAGGAAGGGATGAAGGGGCACTGCCTGGCCCCCGGCCTTTCTACCACTCCTGCTTTGGTGATGTGTCCCCACCTCCCTCGACCCCAGTGGTGGCCTGGTCTCCCCAGGGGAGGCCTGTGTGAGATGACCTCAGCCAACATTGAACTCTCCTGATAACCGGAAACAACTGCTGTGACCACTGGTGGTCATTCCAACATCCTGGCATTGGAGACTAAGGATGCCAAACTTTCAGCTGCTGCTCCAGGGCCATGGCTGCCTGCCTAGTGTCACACTCTCTGCCATGCTGGTAATGGACTCCTAACTCTCATGAACCGTAACCCTCAAGTAAACCCTTCTATTTTAAAAAAAAAAAAAAAAAAAAAAAAAAAAAAAAAAAACAACTATTTCACAGTTGAAAGAAAGGCATTGGTGGCACACGTCTTTGATTCCAGCACTCGGGAGGCAGAGGCAGGTGGATCTCTGAGTTCTGAGTTCAAGACCAGCTTGGTCTGTAGAGAAAGTTCCAGGACACAGAGAAACCCTATGTTAGCATTCAGGCATTTACACTGGTCTGCTCTAGGGGACCTAGCAGAACATCATCATCAACAGCCAAGAGGCAACACTGTAGCTACTAAAGCTGCTACTGTAGCTACTACAGCGCTAAGTAGAGCACCGTTCCTCTGTGCATGCTGTATAGCCCCTTTAAAAAGACAAGCCTTTCTCATCACTCTCCTTTCCTTCTGTGCTCAGAAGTCACCTTTGCACCCGCCCCCCAACAAACCTCCCATGTGAGCTCTGCTGCATGGTGTGATGTGGTGCCCCTTGGTTCCAAGCTGCCAAGGTTGCCTTCTGCCGCTAAACTCTTACACCCTGTCTTAAAAAGACAAAACAAACAAACCAAAACCCAGGATACCAACTGGTAGCATTTGCAGCAGCTCTGCAGCCAGTGCCCTAGCTGCCTCCAGTTCTTGACCATGCAGCCCCCTCACCACACAGATCCTGCAGCCATGGTCAGTGGCCTGTGCTCACAGCCCTAGGCATGGTCAACAGACTAGATTGAGGGGGTAATGCCATGGGAGCAGTAGCCCAGCCATTGAGCTCCCCATGGTGTCCCCAGCTCTTGGTCTACTCTTGCTTCTCTTTGATCACCTGGCCCACCAATCCTGACTCAAGGCTCACTGCCACCCTGTCTTCTCCAAGGAAGTCAGCAGAAGCAATTTCAGCTGAATCAGAGGGGTGCGGGTAAGTACTGGCCCTTGGCACCCCTGCCCTCTGCACCCTGCCCTCTGCACCCTGCCCTCTGCACCTCTGCCCTCTGCACCCTGCCCTCTGCACCCTGCCCTCTGCGCCCTGCCCTCTGCGCCCTGCCCTCTGCGCCCTGTCCTCTGCACCTCTGCCCTCTGCACCCTGCTCTCTGCACCCTGCCCTCTACACCCCTGCCCTCTGCACCCCTGTCCTCTGCACCTCTGCCCGCTGCACCCTGCTCTCTGCGCCCTGCCCTCTGCACCCCTGCCCTCTGCACCCTGTCCTCTGCACCTCTGCCCTCTGCACCCTGCCCTCTGCACCCTGCCCTCTGCGCCCTGCCCTCTGCACCTCTGCCCTCTGTACCCCTCCCTCTTCTTCTCTTCCTTGGCACCAGCATGGGGCTGAGGGGATGTGGGACAGAAGTGGAGGTATAGGAGAATGGAAGATCCTGGGAAGAAGGGTAAGGTGGGCAGGCACCCCAAACTGAGTAGAAATGGCCCCACCATTACACATAGTTGTACGTCATCGAGACCTGTGGATTGTGGCTTCTGGAAACAAGACAGACCCACTCTGTCATGGACTAGACTGTCTACTGGGAAGAAACCACCCCACCCCCGACCTGCCTTTCTGAATTTGGCCAACATGACCCACCTGTCCCCAGGGAGGGCCGCCTGGTTTCATCCAAGCTGCCATGGGCCACAGCTGGAATGGGTTTGGGAGAGGGAAGAGGTGGTGGCCTTTCTTGCCGATCACTTTTGCTGGGGTGGGTTTTCCCATCAAGTGCAGCCTGGAGGCAGCTGGTCCAATGTAAGAAATGCTTGAAAACTGTCCCTTTGGAGTCCGACCCCACCCAGTGGACACCTCCGATCTGAAGCACTGCTTGTTAGTAGACTGGCTTCTAAATCCCCACCTCTCTCTCTCTCTCTCTCTCTCTCTCTCTCTCTCTCTCTCTCTCTGTCTTTCTCTCTCTCTCTCACACACACTCACACATTCACACACGCACATGCACGCACTCACACACGCATGCCTTGTTGCCACATCACATTTAAATCCTAGTCAGACGGGACCCGACCTACGTGTCAGGTTACCTGTGGTGGGAGAAATGACTCTGGGCTCAAGCTGATGGAGCAGGAACACCAAGTTGGACAGGTCAGTATGCAGGGTCACAGAGCAAACGTGGGGCCTCCATGCCTGAGAGTTAGGGGGGCAGATGTGACCCTGGTGGAGACAGCCTCATGGACAAGCCCATCCCCAACCCCCACCCGGGTCTGGAGACAGGGAAGCTACAGGACCAGGTCCTTACCTCCCTCTGCTGAGTCTCTAGAGCCACACTGCCCCCTGCTGCTGTTAGTGGGCATGGCAGGACCTCTAGACTGGGGCTGTCTCCTCATTCTGGTGGAACACAACCCTCAAGTACTTAAGCAGATTCTGAATGGGGAGCCATGGTTTCCAGCCCCAGCAAGAGCAAGCATAAGGAAGCCTGGGCTGGGCCTCCGTCTGGATAGGTGCCCTGCCAGCTCTGCCAGCTACGTAAGATAGTCCACACATCTTTCTGATGGTGAAGATTGAATCCAGGGTCTCATACGTGCTGGGCAAGCCTTCTACCACAGACACAGTCCCAGCCTTTGTTGCTATAATTTGACACAGTCTCACCAAGTTGCCCAGGCTGGCCTTAAACTGGCAATCCACCTGTCTCCACCTCTTGAGTAGCTTCATATGCCACCACTTCAGGCCCCATGTCTTTTTAATTGATTGACTGATTGATTGTCTTAGGGAGTGGGTGAGACAAGGTCTCTCTCTGTAGCCCAGGCTGACCTTCTCCAGGATGGCCCTTGTGGCTATCCTGTTCCTTTCCTCGCTCCTTCCCCATGCTTGTTCCAGCGCCTCCCTCCCTTTGGTAGGAACATGGAATTATATAGATTTAAAAAAAGAAATAACTCAAGTGAGATTTGCTTGCGGTATGGGTCATAAGGAACATAAAATTGGGTTTCCACCTAGAGTGACCCATGTCATGGAAAATGGTGACCAGAATGCCCAACTAGGTTGATAGTGTCAGGACTTACCCCACCTGGCCTGAAGTTACTGGCCCTGCTCGCTGCCTGCCTGGCAAGCCGCCATGGGCCGTGGAGCCCAGGAAAGGTGGATCACACCACATTCCTGAGCAACACACACCTGGGGTTACCACAGGAGCCAGCGTGGGAGCTGGCATCACCACCAGAGGCAGGAGTGGGCCCAGAGAAGCTAAGGCAGAACTGGGAGATGCCAATTAGCCACGCCCTGGGAAGGAGGCCCTGCCAGGGCCGGGCTGATGGGGAGAAAGAGTGTCCCCAGGAGCCACACTGACGCTAGCCATCCCACAGCTGTCAGTGTTCCTGGAAGCAGACACTGGGCTCATCACTCTGAAGACCCACGCTAGAGACCAGGTGAGACACGGTCACCACCTGTGTTAGAATAAAACTATGGGAGGGTCTTGTCCTGCCCGGCTGTTCTTGCCAGCTCAGTTTAGGTCTTGGTGCACCCTTCTTTAAAACGTTCAGTGCATACATGCGTACGTGAGTGCATGCTTGCACGTGAGCATATGTATGTACAGCACATGCATGCAGGAGCCTTTCTTTAGAGCTCAGAAGAGGGTATTGGAGCCCATGGAACTGGACTGGGTGTTTGGACCTGAACCCAGGTCCTCTACAATAGCAGTAATCACACTTTTTTTTAATTTATTCATTTATTGTGTGTACAGTGATCTGTCTGCATGTCTGCCTGTAGGCCAGAAGAGGGCACCGCAATTCATTATGGATGGTTGTGAGCCACACCATGTGGTTGCTGGGAACTGAACTCAGGACCTCTGGAAAAGCAGCTATCTTAACCGCTGAGCCATCTCTCCAGCAATAGCTGCTCTTAATCATTGAGCCATCTCTCTGGCCTCTTGATGTGCACTTTTTGCAAAAAGAAATTGCCTTGCCAGGTTTAAAAAGAAAAAAGCAAAATTGTATCCTGTAGCCTTTCATGAAACATTAGCTCATCGAGTTAGGGCACCAGCATTATCAAACATCAAAAATGAACCAATCCAAAGAACAACAGGATGAAATAGTCTCATGCACCTGGCAAAACATTTCAGTGAAAGGAACCTCCCCTGTCTTTGTAGTATTCAATACGAAATCTAGTAGTCATGTACATACTTGAAGTGTGGCCGGATTGAGGTCATGAATTTTTGGTGACCAAAGCAGCCATACATGGCTAGTGGCAGTAATGTTTCATGGATCAAGCCAAGAGTTTATCTGGAATACTGCCCTAATACTTGCCAAGTTAAGGGTTGTCTCTGGGAAGAGGGAGGCTTTCTGGAACTCCTAGCTGGTTTTGAAGATGGGTCTGACATTGCCTACCACGGGCAGGACTCCTGGGGAGAATTCCGATGCCCTTCCAGCTTTCAGAGTAAAGGTCTGGACTTCGGTCACTCGAGAAGAGGCCTGTAGTCACAAAAAGAACTTGAGATCGGGGCACCTGTGGGGCCATCTGGGCACTGAAATCACTGTGAAGGGTTATTTATTTTAGAACAGGGCTTCCAGAGCCTGAGGAGGGTTTAGAGGCAGGGCAGCGAAGGGCCTGTGCCCCTTCTGACCAAATGCAGGTTGCCCCAGGCACTTTCTTTGTAGAGGATTAAGATCATGTTCTTGCTCTTAAATCCTTCTCTGGGATCCAGCGTGTTCATAAAGGATTGGTCCCCACGAGCAGCCTTGTGCTATGGGCAGTGATGGGTTGACTTGCACTGAGCCATTGCTTGGCCTGTGAGTCAGTGTCACCGCTGGCTAGTGCCAGAGGGGCAGACCCAGAGGGGTGATGAGCAGGCGATGACACACAGTGCAGGGTCTGTGAGAAAATGCCACCGTAACGCAGTCCAGGAGCCAGACCTTGGTGTCATGAGCTAATCCTGACTTCCTGTTTTTGCAGACGAGGGAAACACTCATTGCACAAATGCAGCTCAGATATCATGCTGCGAGCTTCAAAGCTACGCTGGTCCTCATGGGCTTTGTGTGCAGTGTGCGGGTTAGTTTCTGTCAATGTAATGCCAACTAGAGTCGTCTGGGAGGAAGGAACATCGTTTGAGGAATCGCCTTCGTCAGATTTGCCTGTGGACGTGCCTGTGAGCCATTTTTAAAATTTCTTATTGATGTAGGAGGGCCCAACCCACTGTGGGCAGAGCCATCCCTAACGCAGGTGGTCCTGGGCTATTTAAGAAAAGTAGCCGCGTGTGTGGAGGGAGCAAGCCGCTATGCGGTGTTCTGTGCTTCAGTTCCTGGCTCTAAGTGCCTGACTTAAGCTTCTACCCGGACACCTCTCTATGATGGATTGTAACAGGTAAGATATAATAAACCCTTTCCTCTCCAAGTTTCACTTTTGGTCATGGTGTTTATACAGTAATGGAGACTCTAACTACCCGAGGTACCACCCTCTGGGCCTGCCTGGCTCTGCCAGCATCAACGCCTCAGGAAGACTGAGTGAGTTTTGAGGTGCTGCTGAGTACAGTGCTTCCCAATAGACACCTTCTGTGCCTCTGACTTCACACTCTGTGTCATTAGATGACTTCTGTCCCCACTTAGCACACAGCAGCCACAGTGCCAGGCACGTCCATCTTTTAACTATATTTTGCAAGTGGCTGTTTGTGTGTGTGTGTGTGTGCAAGAGCTCCTGGTCAACAGTTGCCACTAGGGTCCTGCAGGCTCTGGGGGTGTCCTGTGTGTGCTACACCCTGTGGTCACCAGAGGGCAGAGGCCTGGATAGGCATCTCAGTCCTGTGCTTAAAGGGCAGGAGAACCCGCTATAAATGCCATTCCTCCAGACCACCGTGCCAGGCCAGGCTCATGGGCCTCCTTGATCAGCCCCCTGCATTCTTTGCCACCTTGGGTCTGGCCCTGTTGTGTGACAGAACCTTTCTTACAGAGATGCTATGTCCACTCACCCAAAGAGGACGCCCCTGCCAGTCCTCTGGGTGAACCAATGGGTCTTATTGGGGTTACGTACAGGAGCAGAAACGCCAATGATAGCATCACCAAAACTAGCCCCAGCCCCGGTGACAACAGCTCACAAAGCTGGGAAGCTGGGGTGCACTGTACAGCCTGCTGGCGGAAGTCTGGAGAGTACCCATTCCAAGTGACTCAGTTGGTCTAAACCTCTCCCAGGCAGCTTGGCTGGTTTCTGCTCCTTTCAGGCAGCTGTTCCTGTCTTAGCATCTTCTTTGCAGTCTGGCTTCCATCTAAAGGGATTCCTGGTTTTTATTGCCTGCTCTGACAGGAAGGGGCCTAGTGAGTCTGGTCAGTTTCAGGGACTTCCTGAAGCTCAGCTGAGTTACTTGCCTCTCTGTTTAAAGAGCTTCGCTGCAAGATGGGTTGTTTTAACCTGGGAGGAAACCACTATACAACACCCCTCTCTCGTGGACTAACTGCCCATCTACCCCCACCTACAAATGAACCCCAGGGCAACAGTATCCTGGGAACCAGAGCAGTGAGACTCTAAGGGACACCATCTGCTCTTCTTGGTAACACAGAGTACCACCTGGTCCTCGGTGTTGGTGTGTGCTGGTGTGTGCTTGTTTGTGCCGCTTTCTGTATGTGCCCTTTTTTGTGCCACACTGGCCTAGCATCACACCACTGTCGTGCTATTGCAGAGTGACGCTGCTTCTCTGGAAGCCCCATTTGATCTGAGGAAAGCAGGAATTTTTTTTTTTTTTTTGAGATAGTCTCACTATGTATCCTTGGCTGCCCTGAAACTTACCTATGTAGACCAAGCTGCCCTCAAACTCACAGAGATTCACCTGCCTCTGCTTCCCAGGTGCTGGGATTAAAGGCCTGTGTCACAATTCCTGGCCTTAAAAATTTTTTAACCAAAGATAAGCCCCAGGCTGGTCCCTGCCCACCCTCAACTACCCTCCAAGGGACAAGCTGGGCTGCCCCTGTCAGCCTCCCTCGCCCTGAGTAGATGCATCTCTTTGTTGCTATTGGGGTTTTGTTTGCTTGTCTGTTTGTTTTTGTTTTTTGTTTTTGTTTTTTTGTTTTTCCCGATCTTCAAGACAAGGTTTCTCTGTGCAGCTTTGGAGCCTGTCCTGGAACTCATTTTATAGATCTCGAACTCAGAGATTTGCCTGCCTCTACCTCCCGAGTGCTGGAATTAAAGATCTGTGCTACCACTGCCCAGCTACTTTTTTTTTTTTTTTGAGACAGGGTTTCTCCATGTAGTCCTGGCTGGCCTTGAACTCACTCCACTCTCTGTAGAGTTCAAGGCTGGCCTTGAACTCACAGAGGTCTGCTTGCTTCTGCCTTCCACATGCTTAGATGTATCTGCTAACAGTGAGTAGAGGCCTCGTTGGCCGCGTGTGGCCCATGTGGGAGAAAGAGGCAGGAAAAGAGGAGTTCCCCAGGGGAGTCTGAGAGGGCTAGACTCTTATCAGGGCTTGGGACACACAGGGCCTGTGGGTGCTGTCTGGAAAGATCTGAGGAGGAGACAGAGCTTGGCCTCATGGGCCTTAGAGACCCCTGCAAAGAAGAGCTTGGCTTGTGTCTGAATATGAGGCTGGAAAGCAGGGGCAGGTGTCCCCAAGTGTCTTCCCAGGTAGGGGGTAGGGCAGAAAGAAGCCCATAGCACCCAGGGAACTTTGCCCTCAGAGCCCCTAAGGGGCTGCCGTCCTGAAGGGCCTCTTCCCTCACCCCCTGACCCGACCATCTCCGTGTGTGGGAGATGAATATCAGGACTGTTAGGTCTCATCCTCAGGCAGTCTGGACGCCCTCCAGGCAGGCCAGGCACAGATGGTGTCCCACCTGCTCTGCTAGTTGTGTTCCCGTCGCTGTGATGGCACACCTGGCAACTGGAGGGAAGGAAGCGTTCGTGTGGTTCACGGTTTGGGTCCACCCTGATGGGGAAGTCATTGCACCTGCAGTCACTGCAGAGTGGTGGATGCCAGGGATAGACTGGTCCAGGGTGGTGGATGCTGGTGATCGACTGGTCCAGGGTGGTGGATGCTGGCGGTCAACTGGTCCAGGAAGCTGAGGTGACCTCAACGCTGTACTGTCATATCAAGCTGTAGTCATCTGAGGGAAGGGAGCCTCAGCGGAGAAAATGCCTCTAGAAGATCAGACTGCAGCCGAGCATGTAGGACATTTCCTCAATTAGTGATTGGCGGGTGAGGGCCCAGCCCATTGTGGGTGTTGCCCCCCACCCCCGGGCTGGTGGTCCTGAGTTCTATAAGAAAACAGGCTGAGCAAGCTGTGATGAGCAAACCAGTCAGCAGCACCCTCCATGCCCTCTGCATCAGCTCCTGCCTCCAGGTTCCTGCCCTGTTTGAGTTCCTGCCCTGATGTCCCTCAGCGATGGACCATTGCCTGGAAGTGTACGCTGAAATGAGCCCTTTCCTCCCGCAGGTTGCTTGGTTATGGAATTTCATCACAGTCAGTGACCCCCACCTAGGACAGCTGCTCAGCATGTTTCTCCTTTTACTTAGTCCAGAACTCCAGCCCATGGGACAGTGACGGCCACGTTCAAGATGGGTCTTCTCCGGGCTATCAGACTTTTCTGGAAATACCAGTACATTCAGAGGTATATTCTGATTGGGTTGACAGCAGCAGCTCACTGGGCTGCAGGACCCTGCATGGGAATTCTCACTCCCTCCCCTTCTCTCCCCCTCTTCCCCATTTCTCCTCCTCTCCCCCTTCCTCTTCCTATCTTTCTCCCAGGTCCAGAGGACAGCATATAATGGCACCCATAAAGGGGCAGCGCCCACCAGCAGACAAGAGAAGGAAGGAACGAACGGCCCTGGTTGTGATGCCTTCCCTTGAAGGCAGCCCTGGAGCTGGGCGTTGAGGAACGGGTAGGAGTTCTCTGAGTAACGGTAGAATGAAAGCCTGCTCCAGGCAGTGCGCATCAAGGAACAAGGTGACCCTGGAGGAAGTGAGTGGACCCAGAGTGGGGGTGGGGGTGGGTTAACAGTTGTTTGGGAGAGTGGCTAGTGGGACAGAATGGTGGGGAGGGCGTGATGCTGGATCAAGGGCCCTGTGGGCTGAGAATGCTGCCATAGGTCTGTGGGGGTTGGGTGGCCAGAGGGTCAGGTGGGTGTGAGTGCTGAGAGTCTCCTGCTTGTGGATTGTGTCTAATGGGACCAGCGGGAGCCCTGGGAAGAGAATGGGGGTAAAGAGCTCTGAGCAGCCTGGAATCTCTGATCCCTGGGGTACTACCCAGGGATGGGGCTCAGAACCCTGGCTGAGCAGATGGGTTTCAGGTACCATATGGATCTCCCGGGCACAAAACTGGGGTCCCTTTAGCCTGGTGCAGTCTTCATTCCTTCTCTTCAGGGTCTGAACCTCAGACCCTGTCTATCCTGACAGCCTGTTCTCTCCCTTCACTTCCTTGTTTGTTTTTTTGAGACAGAGTCTCTCAAAGTAGTTTTGACTGGCCTGGAACTCACTACATAGACCAATCTGGCCTTGAACTCACAGAGATCCACCTCCCTCTGGCTCCCGGGTGCTAGGATTAAAGGTGTGGGCTACAAAGCCTGGCTCCCTCCATCCTTAGCTTCTACAACCCGGGGTCTCTCTGGACAGCTGCCAGAGGCCCCAGCCCCAGCAGCCTACTGCATGCTGGGTACTGGCCCCTATGTCCACTTGCAGTTCCACTAAGCTCTGTCACTCAGGCCAGGACCACCCCTGTACACACGTGCTGACCTCAAAACTTTACAGGTTCTGACCCTATATGCTGTCACTCAGAGCCGGCTCTACTGCACATGCGCTGTCGCTTTGCTCTGGCTCTGCCCTGGCACTCTCAGACCATTCTCTAGCTGCTATCCATGCCCATCTACATGTGCTGTCACTCATCCCTAGCCACGCCCACAACTCACCCCCACCGCACACACGTGCTGCCACTCAACCCTAGCCCTGCCCTGACTCCGCCCCAGCCCCGCCCCACCGCACACGTGTAGTCCCTTGCCCTGCTGCCCCCAGCACTTGTGCTGTCACTCAGGCCGGTGGCTCTGGCTCTCCGTGTGGGGGTAGAGGCCGTCCCACTGGTCGCCCAGTCACTTGCCCTCGGCTCTTCTTCGATCGACTGCTGTCCCAATGGGTTCTACTCTGCTCTTCGCCCTCGGGCTTCTTGCCCAGGTAAGCTTCTGAGCCCTGTGGCATCCCTGCTTCTAGCCATAAGATAGCTTTGCCGGGGCCCACTGTCCCCGAGTGTCTCTGGGGGACCTGAGAGCTGCTGCCTGCAGTGTCCAGGGTGGGCCACACTCTCTGGTGCGTTGTGGAAAGGGGTATCCTGTGCTTAGGGGCTTCCAGAAAGAGGGTGACCCACCGCTCCTGCACACAAGTAAGCAAGATGGTTTAAGACTGGGGAGCATTGCTCCGAGGCACAGAGAACACCCATAGTCAGTTTGGAAGTGACTCCAGCTGCCTCCTTGGAGCCTCTCAGAGCCCAAGGTGGGCAATCTTGTAAGATCCTTGTATTCCAGAGCATGGGGCAGGAAGCCCACGGTATCTGTGAAACTCCCAACTGTGGCAGGAGTGGGTCCATGTCCCTGGTTGGTCTTGGTGGTGTCTGAGTCCCTGTCCCATGGTCCTGGCCAGCTTCAGCAGCTAAACTCTGCCACCAGGAGCAGCCATAGCCTGACCAAGACAGCCACTGGGCCTCTGTGTCCACCTGGAGATGGAGTCGCCTATGGTCCCCAGATCTTCCCATCCCTAGTACTGTGTCTTCCTAACATGGCACAGGGAAAGGTAGACAAAGCCCAGGTCCCCAATATCTCCCAGTGTTGGCCCTCCCCAGACAAGTTGCTCAATGGCCCTGGGCTAGGCCAGGACAGGGGTATGTGGATTCTGTGGTCTCCTGCCAGGGTCCCCTGCCACAGAGATGGCAGTGTGGTGTGGACAGCCTCTGCGACTCGGAGACAACAGGTGGCAAACACAAAGAATTGCTGTGGTTTGAGTGGTCAGCCAGCACTGTGTGTGTGTGTGTGTGTGTGTGTGTGTGTGTGTGTGTGGCGGGGGAGGGGTCCATCCCCTCTGAGAACCTTCTTCAGGACTTTCTTGGTCCCCTCAAATTCCCACAATCCTTGCAGCTCTACTCAGGTTTCAGTCCCTGGCAGCTGATGGGAGCCTGGCCAGAAAGACCCTCTAGCAGCTGGCCCTGGGGCGTCAGCCCTACATCTCCCCCCACCTCCACCCCTGACCTTGGGGGGACCCTCATTCCCTCACTTGGGCACCTAAAACCCAGCACTGTTCTAGGCCCTACCTAGAATGCTGGTCTTGAGCATAACACCCTGACCCATCAGGGGCTCCCCACTGGCTGCAGCAACGTCCAGACCAGCACCCCCAAGGCTGGGAGCTTGCTGAGATCACCCTGGAAGCCCCCGAGTTTCTTCCACACCCACTGCAGACTGGATAGTGCTAGGTAGCATCTTCTTCCCCTCCCGCCTCAAGCCCCCTCTCTCTGTCGCATCTGGAATCCCTAGGAGTCAGGTGGGGGCAGGGACCAGCCCTGAGGCCTGGCCTCTGAACTTGCTTCAAGACAGCACTCAAATTACCTCCAGCATGGGGAACTCCTCCGGCCTGCCCCCTGCCCCGTGTATGTGCCCACCTCCCCCACACTACTCAGCTTTCACCCCTTTGTTTTTTTGGTTTTTATTTTATTTTTCATTTTTTTGAGACAGGCTTTCTCCGTGTAACTTTGGTTGCCCTGGAACTCACTCTGTAGGCCAGGTTGGCCTCAAATTCACAAAGATCCACTTACCCTCTGCCTCTCAAGAGCTGGGATTAAAGGCATGTGCCACCACCACCCAGCCAACTTTCACACTTTGGTCTACTCTTACCCACACACATGGGTCCTGGGAATCCTGCCTTTCCCTTGCTGGGGTTTTCCCTGGTCACGCTAACCCAGTAACTCTGTCTTGGGCTCTCGGGTTGGGGGTGAGTGGTGGGTTCTACACAGATTCACACCTTGCTTCATTGCCTCCCCACCCAGGTTCCCTCTAAAATCTGAACCTCCTTAGCTGGGTAGTGGTGGCGCACACCTTTAATCCTAGCACTCGGGAGGGGGAGCAGGCGGATCTCTGTGAGTTTGAGGCCAGCCTGGTCTACAGAATGAGTTCCAGGACAGCCAGGGCTACACAGAGAAACCCTGCCTCGAAAAACTAACAAAACAAAACAACAACAACAAAATCTGGACTTCCTGAACTCCAGGGCAGCACAGGGGGTTGGATTGTGTTGAGAACTGCTCCCCCCCCACCCAGGCCTGTAACTCTACCTGCTCAGGAAGTTGAAGCCAAAAGATCCCCAAGTTGACAGCCAGCCTAGGCAGTATATTGATTCCTTGTCTCTAAAGAAAGTCAAAGCAGCCTGGGATATAAGCAGTGGTAGAATATGTGCCTGGTTGAAGCTTGGGATCTAACCTCAGTATCACACACAGTACAGTCCTCCTCATAAAGCTGACCCCCCAGTCCCTGCACTTGGGGTTCAGTCTCTCTAGCTGCTAGTCCTGATTTGCATTGAGAAGGAGCAGATGGTCCAGAGACCTCCGTCCATTGAGCGAGTGGGCCTACTTCACCTTTGTCTAGGAACCAAGGAAGCCACATGGCCTCTGAAGGAAAGATGGGCCTCAGCGGTACCTCTGGGGACTGTTCACTGGTGCTGGGAAAGGGCCTCATCTCCAGAGGCCCAGCCTGCAGCCGGCAGTGACTTAGGCTAGAGGGAGGTGGCTTATGGTTCTGAGCGCTGTACTCAGTCTGTGCTGTCAGACAGGCAGGGCTAGTCTGATCGGAGGGAACAGCTGCCTGTCTGCCCCCTCCTCATTCCCTGATGCCTGCAGCAGCTGGACAGGGTGGTTCCACAGTGGGAATGTGGGGCCACCCTAGGCCCGGCCAGCAGCTGGGCTCATTCCTGGCATGCTGGTTGTCCAGGAATGAAGTGGCCATGGATTCCAGCCTGTGGGAGGTGTGCAGGCCTGAGAAGCCTGTGAAGAGTCAGTGTAGGGGTTTCCTGTGCCCCCCACCCCCATCTCAGGCTATTAACTCTACCAAGATGGAGCAGACACCTTCCTCTCTTGGCCAGGGCACTTTAGACTTCCCAGTCATTCCCATCTCCCTGTCCCCAGAACCTCTGTCCAGGATGAGTATGGTCGAGTGCAGGAGGACCGGACACTGGCAGTGACTGATGCTGGTGTTGATAAGCCTCTTGCCTGGCCAAAGCACATACTTCGCCATGGCAGAACCCTCATCACTCTGCAACTCCTTGGGGTTGGGGGTCAGGAAAGACCCCAGAAGGTAGCTGACTTAGGAGTTCGGTTCAGATCAGTGGCCCTGGATTGCCTGAGGAGTTTCCAGACTGTTGGCTGGGTTGGTTCTTGCTCAAGAGCAGGGCTGGGATGAGCTGGGACACACTGGGTATTTACTGTGGGAAAAGAATCTATTTCCTGTTTAGCTTAGTCTGACGGGACAGAAGAGTAGACCAGTGTAGGAATACCTGTCCACAAAGTCACCTTCCAGGTACCTCTGTCCTGGTCCTCTGTCCTGAACGTAGGGAACCGATGAGCCAGCTGGGGCCACGTGGCTTTGTCCTAAGCACTGGATGTCCTAGCTTCCCAAGGCAGCCCCCAGCCTTGCCTCCAGCCTGCCACATCATCTGGGGAGGGGGTTGGGTGAGAAGATACAGGATGGGCTACACAAGAGCCGGAAGCTGGCTGTGGCCTGCCCGTTGGTCGCCCACTCATACCATTGCAGCCTCTGATCTGGGCACACGGCCCTGCCAAGGCACTGTGGTTCTGTGACCTCGTGAACTTGGGCTGTGGACAGGCCAGAGGCTCCAGGTTCCCAGGCTCTGCCTTGACTGCCCTGCCTTGACCGCACCCAGCCAGTGCCAAGCCCATGGGTGCTGGCTGGAGCAGCTGGTGGAGAAGGTGGGACTAGGAGGAGGGTGGGAGGTTTTCCCAGGCCTCAGGGGCTTCAGAGAGCCTGGGAACTCCCATTCTCAACAGCCCTGCCCCAAGCAGGGCAGGCGCTACAGATGCCATCTGCCTGTCGTGCCCTCTGGTGCCAACTCTGCCTGTGTGGCTTTGGGCAGATAACTCAGCCTCTCTGACCCTGTCTTAGAGCTATGAATTAAGGTGCTCCCCTCTGCCATCCTTAGATGTCATGAAGAGCCCCAGGTCCCAACCCACATGCCATCCTGAGGGGAGGATGATGGAACCAGACTCCCCCCACGGCAACTCTCAGGCACATCTCAGGGTCTGCCATCTAGCTCTGGTGAAAACGCCCGTGTCCATGGAGGCTGTAGCCCCGGTTCCCATGCCAAGCAGGCAGGTGTGTGCCTGGTAGGGACACCACTCTGACCTAGAAGCGGCTATGTGTGCTGGTCTTGGCAGGTTCTAAGGCCAAACTGCCATCTGTGAGGCTAGAGCTGCCTAGGCAGGACTCTGGCCCCTCCAGACTCATCCTCCGCTTGAACCGAGTCCTGTGCTCCCTGGACTCTAGGACCAAGTGGACGATGGGACTTTACTGCGGGTGACCCTAGTTGCCGTGGGGACTGTGGAGTAGGTAGCTGGGGTCCCACTGATGGGAGGGGAGCAAGTGCTCCCAGCTTGACTACTGCAGTTGGGCTGGGGAGCAGGACAAGAGAGTGGAGACTGAGCCAGAGCCTTTGATCTCCAAGCAGGCTATGTGCAGGTGCCCACAGGGCCAGTGCCTTCCTGGGCCTTGGCCGTCCATGTGCGCTGCAGGAAGAGACACAGAGAGGCTGAAATCCTGGCTGGCTGGCCGCTCCCTCCCTGCTGCCCTCAGAGCACCAACACCCTCAACCAGCCATTGTGTTGTTGTTGTTGTGTGGCCGCCAGCCTCCACTACCGGGGATCCAGCTGAAGGGGAGACTAAGCTTAGTGGAAGCGGGGGTAGGGGGAGATCGGGTAGCTAGCTGGCAACTCCACAAGGAGGGAAGCTGTCTGCTCTGCCCAGAGTGAGCAGTAGGCTGCCATGGAACTGATGGAAGCTGATAGACTCTGACAGAGGAGGTGGTGCCCGTATGGCCCAGTCCTGCCAGCAGGACTCCCTGTGTGTAAGTGCTGTTCACACAGCCTTCTCTCTCTCTCTCTCTCTCTCTCTCTCTCTCTCTCTCTCTCTCTCTCCATATATATATATATATATATATGTATGTATGTGTGTGTTGTGTATACGTATATGTTATATATATATATAGGTTTTTTAAGACAGGTTTTCTCTGTAGCTTTGGTCCCTGTCCTGGAACTAGCTCTGTAGACCAGGCTGGGCTCAAACTCACAGAGATCCACCGGCCTCTGCCTCCGGAGTGCTGGGATTAAAGATGTGCGCCACCACCACCTGGCTTCTTTTTATAATTTTTAAACTTTGTTTTCATGTGATTTGCCTGGTGCACATGTGTGTACTACATGCTTGCAGTACCTGAGGAGGTCAGAAGAACATGTCAGATCCCTTCCCCACACTGGGCCTGAAGTTACAGAGGGCTTTTTTAGCCACCATGTGAGTCCCAGGAATCGAACCCTGGTTCCTCTATACTAGCAATAAGTGCTTTTAAACATTGAGCCTTCTCTCCAGCCTTCACATGACCTTCTTCCAGAGAGAAATTGGCTATCTGCTTTCTGGTCCCTACCTGGGCCTCTCAGCTAGCTCCCTTGCTTGGAGTGGAGCCAAGTGGGAGCTTCCTTAGGTGTGAGCAAAAGAGTAAAGCTGTGTGTGGGATGTCCTTGGGGAACCTGATACCAGCCCACCTGTCATTCCAAGGGGGGAGGCTGGGGGAAGGTGGCCACACTGAGAAAAGGATGGGGCTCTGGAAATGTGGGAGCCATGCTGAGGGTGGGGCTAGAATGTTCAATGCTGTGTTTGGAGCATCTGTGTGTAGTGACTCTGCCCTCCACATTTCCAGCCCTGCTCTGTCCTGAGGACCATCCAGGACCCCGCTTCTACATGGGTAGTTCCAGGATCTGTCCCAGGGGTGACCTCAAAGAGGGAGGCATTCACAGCACTTGTATGTAGAGAATACACGTATAGTCAGGCACATACACACATGCACACACACACAGACTTGGGAAGTAGAGGCAGGAGTGCAGGGTCATCTCTAGCTATATAGTGAGTTTGAGGCCAGCCTGGGCTATATAAGATAAAAACAAAGAACAGAACAGCAGTCTGAGCTGAGGGCAGTTGAGAGTCTGAGCTCCTCCCACTCAGGGACCTGCTACCCCCACATGGCAACCCCTACTGACTACGTTCTCATACAGGCACCCACCCCTTGGGTCTCATCCTTGCTAAGGCTGGCCATAGTTCTGATAGCTGGCATCCTGTACTGTATAAAGCAAAGGCAGATGCTGGCCCGAAGCAGTTACTTACATTGACTAGAACGAGACGGCATGGAAAACACAGCGGTACTTTCACATCGTGTCCTCTGAGACTGACTGCACCTGTGGACAGGACAGTGTCTAGGAAGGCACCACTCTGTAGGACAGAGCCTGTCAAGAGGGAAGTCACCAAGAGAAGGCATATGGCAGGTAGCAAGACGCTCAGCAGGTTAAGGATTTGCCATCTAAGATCCAAGTGTGTCGCTAGAACCTACAGAATGGAAGGAGAGAACAGACTCCTGCAAGGTGTCCTCTGACCTCCACACTTGACCCTCTGCCCCCAAAATAAATGTAAAGAGAAGGCATGTGACTAGCCCTGAGGGGGTGACTGACATCTCTCAAGCTCTGCCCTTGGCTCAAGAAGGTCGGTCAGCAGGGAGTCTGAAGGATTGGCCCCTTTGCTTGCCCTTGGCACTCCCTTGGGACCAGGGGAAATGCAGCTACGGACAGCCGTGAATGCTGAGAGCATTTCCAAACCACGCAGTCCCTGTGTGCTCGAGTGCCCCCCCCATGCCCATCTCTTCCACATATCCTGCCAGGCTGTGACCCACCCAGCATTGGCCTGACAACCTCCCAGCACCCTGGAAGCATACGGCTGCCCTCGGCTTTGTTCCTAGTCAGCCTGTGCTGTGGACGGTGAGATCAACGTGTGGCCGACACCCACACCTATCGTGGCAGCCTCCACCGGGCTGTGCTTTGGGGTGAGGGGTCTTTCAGAAGTACCAGTGGAGCCAGTGATCACAAGGGTGTCCCCAAAGTCCTTAGATGACTGGCTCTCATCGCCTCTCCAAATTAAGGAGTGAAACAAGGAAGAACTGGAGGGTGGAGCACTCGGGGTGAGATCCATCCCCAAACCAGGGATGGAAACCACCTGTGAGAACCAGGTCGGGGATGCCTTGTGGGGCTGCTGTGCGGTCTGTCATTTACTTGATAGACAACTCTCTTCTCCAATCCGTAGTTTCCCCCTCTGAGGGGTGGGGCTATCTGCAGTCACAATCAGGTAACAGCGGTGGATTTGGGAGAAAGGGGCTCAGGAATGTGCCCTCTGTGCTTAGAGACTTGACTTCCTCTCCTGTCTGCAGCCACACAACCCCCAGACACTGCTTTTTTCTTTTAAGTTACATTTATTTATTGTGGTGGGAGCATACACGTTTCATGTGAAGGCCAGAATACAACTTGTGGATGTCAAATCTCTTTTTACCACGTGGCCTCCACAGATGAAACTCAGGTTATCTTTTGGGAGTGAGTGTCTTTGGATACCGAGCCAAGCCGTCTCCGGTTCAGCTCTTCTAGGTGGCCACTGCCTGGGTGATGAGGAAGAGAATATCCCAGGAGTCCTGGGTTTCCAGAACTTTGATCCAGTTATGAAGCTCATCCCTTTTTCCCAGCCGCCCCCTTAGCTGAACCATACAGCAAGCCCAGGGTCACCCTGTACCCCGGAGCAGCTCTGACTGTGTCCCAGCCCAGTCAGTCTGTAGAGCTTGTCTTCCCTGGACCTCCATACCCCTCATCCTGGTCACAGACCAGCGTGGCCAGCAAATGAGGCCCCAGACATCAAGATTCCACTGTAAAATACAGCTTAAATAAGCTCCTCATTGCCCTTGTCTGCCTAGGGACCGGCAGTTTGGACATTCCTTCTGCAGAGCAATATTGAGACGTTGGATGAGGTGCCCTGAGCATATCCCCTCCCTGTCCTCACTGCAGGCCATAGGAGAGGAGCCATCCCCTCTTGAGCTCCCTGGCCTGGTTTCTGGAAGTGTCTGAAATCAAGCGCCAGGTTTGGTGGCAGAGGGAGGTTTCAGACACTAGGTCCTACTGCCCTGGGTGGCTAGGGTGGGTCTGTGTGGGTCAAGGTTGGACACAGGTGCTTAGGAGCCCCTCTGCTCATGTGGCCTCTTCTGATAAAAGCAGGCGCTGTTGCTGTTAACTTGTGACATTTAAGCTGTGAGGCTGAGGAAGGACACATGCCATCTCTCACCCTAATGCAGTGACCCTGCTTCTGCCTGAGCCTCTGGCCCCACCAGCTGCTGTTCATCCTCCTGGCCCTGTTCCGAGGAAGCAAGAGTTGCCCCCTGGGCACTTTCCTGAGCCCTGTTGGCATCTGACCTCACAGGGACCTCAGAAAATGTGCAGACCTTCACATTGCCTCCAGCTAGCCAATAAACTCTCTACTTCTAGGGATCAGATGATATTGTGGACACAACCTGTTTTCTGGGCTCTAGTCAAGGAGAGGAGACAGGTGTATGGGAGAGGAAACACCTGTATAAGAAATTTGAAAATTAAACCACCCCAGAATGTGGCCGCCTAGGCCCACATAGCTTATACTCTCCATGGCTACACGACCAGATGGTATAGGGCCCAACCACAGCCCCAAGAATCATGTCACCCTGTTACTCCTATACCTTGTATGACTGTGTCCCATCTGTGTTTTAGAGCCTTGGCCTGCCCTGGGCACTCCCTGAGCCAGAGCCCAGCATCCTGTACCCCTGGCGTCGGGGACCAGCCCCAGGCCGTGTGCGGAGAGCTTGGGTTATCCCACCCATCAGTGTGTCTGAGAACCACAAACGCCTCCCCTACCCACTGGTGCAGGTAAGGGAATGGTGGGAGAGGGAATAGGGTATTTCCTCATTTCTTAATGATCCTCTTGGGTCTGGGGGAGCTCCCTCTGCCGACAGGAACTAGTCACTCTGAGTTTCTGGAACAAAAACGGGGCTCCTGTAGCCTTGAGTCACACGCACCCCGAGCTACTCTAGTGGGCATGTCCCCAGAATATACGCCCCTAGAAGACATATGCTTTGTTTATTCACCAGTACAAGTAAACCTGTGACATCAACAGTCGGCCGCCTGCATACTTGGAATGGAACTGGCTACCGGGCCCAGGATGCCCTGGAGCAGGGTTTGAGTTTAGGAAGGAAACATGTTGGGCTTCAGAGCCTTGGACCTTTGCTGGGGAAGAACTTGAAGGTGTCGGGGTGCCCTCTGACCCTCACTAAGCCCCACTCCTGTCCCACAGATCAAGTCTGATAAGCAACAGCTGGGCAGTGTCATCTACAGCATTCAGGGACCCGGCGTGGATGAGGAGCCCCGAAATGTCTTCTCCATCGACAAGTTCACGGGGAGGGTGTACCTCAATGCCACGCTGGACCGTGAGAAGACGGACCGCTTCAGGGTAGGGCCTGATTGGAAGCCGGGTTCCTTCCTCCTCCTCAGGCCTCTGCTCCCCACCTGACAGGCTCTAGGTCAGATGCTTCTGAAGCAAGATCTGGTCCCCATAGGACCCACATCTGAGGAGTCAGTGTTTGAGGCCATGAAGTAGGACTGGGTGTTCCTCTGGAGGCGAGAGCATCTTTGCAGCTGCTGAGCTGACATGACAGCCAGTTCTCCCTGGAGCCACGTAGTGCTGGTGGATAGGTATATCATCAAGAACTCCCAAATAGTGTTACCATCAGCAGAAGGATATGATCTCTGAGGTGTAATCGGCCACCAAAGGGGCCTCACTACCATTGCAGTGTTGGGGTTCAGGAAGGGAGGTGAGAGTCACACTGAGGTGTACGCAAGGGCAGGAGATGAGCCCAGGACCTCCTTTGGGTTCTCGGCAAATAGTTATCTGCCGGACTGAGATGTAGGTGCTTGCCTAACATGTAAAGGCCCTGGATTCCATCCCCAACATGACCAAATAAATAGAACTTTACATAGTGTTACAGACCTGTGATCCTGAGGAGGCTAAGACAGGGAGATCAGGAGTTTGAAGTCAGCCTGGGCTACAGATCAGAAACCTGGTACAAAACTAAAGCCAGGTAAAATCATGAGGAACCTGTGCATTGTAGCCAGGACCCTGTGGGCTGCATCCTATCTGGCTGGAGGCAGGGTTTCTTTTCTTTCTTTCTTTCTTTCTTTCTTTCTTTCTTTCTTTCTTTTTTTTTTTTTTTGGCAGGGGAGGGGGTTTGGTCCGAGATAGCCTTGGCTGTCCTGGAACTTGCTCTGTAGACCAGGCTGGCCTCAAACTCATACAGATCCGCCAGCCTCACCTCTCAAGTGCTGGGATTAAAGGTGTATGCCACCACTGCCTGCCTCCAGGATTTCTCTGACATCCTTGAGACATTCTTCCAAATGGAGAGACCACTATGGCCTTCCTACAGAGGAATCTATGAGATGATTTTCTTCTTAAATGTGATTCACAATGTCTTCCTGTGAATCTCTAGCTGGGCTTGAACTCACCTTCTGCCTGTCTCTGTCTCCTGAGTGGAAATTCTGTCATCCATTCTCCAAAAGGAAGCAGGTTAACATGTCCTAAGCTCATATGAAACCCTGCTCCAAAAAGTAAAATGACTTCAGACAGGCACAGCGCAGACAGATCTCTGCAAGGTCAACTTGGTCTATAGAGTTCCAGAACAGCAGGGTTCATAGACCCTGTCTAAAATGAAGGAGGAATGTGGTAATTTTGAAAGAAGCCAAAACCACATAGAATAGGGGAGATAAACCCAGAGCCTTAGTGAGTACATCACTTCATTGACAAGATGTTCAGTGGGTGGCCTGTATGCTGAGAGAAAGCAGGCTCCGTTCAGGGAAAGGGTGCTTGCCCACGCGTACGCTCCGTCCCATGTGCCCATCACCTGTGTTCAGCCCATGGGTCCTTGCTGTTCCTTCTGCATGGCTTTAGGAGTCACAGAGCCAGCCCTTGCCTTCTGTTTGGACAGCTGAGGGCCTTTGCCCTGGACTTGGGTGGCTCTACCCTGGAGGAGCCCACGGACCTGGAGATCGTTGTGGTAGACCAAAATGACAACCGGCCGGTCTTCCTACAGGACGTGTTTAGAGGCCGCATCCTGGAGGGTGCCATCCCAGGTGAGGTGGGAGCGCAGACCCCGCCCACGGGCTGGGTCTTCAGAAGGTCCAGGTGCAGACTAGAGATGCAGCTGCCCCCTGCCCCTCTGCTCTGTGGTGCGCGCTCGCCTAGCATGCCAGCATGCCAGGTGAATCCCTACGCACTGCAGAATTGACAATTCTAAAGTCATCCAAAGGGTCCACTGTAAGGAAGCAATCTCCTTCACACTTTCCATGTCAATATGGATTTGACCTTCAAATCACCCCCTCCCCCGAAAGAATTGACCCGCACAAAAAGCTTCTGGGTGTCTGTGTTCCGGTCGTTCCTCTCTTTCACGGTGGTGAACTTTGCATAACGTGAAGCTGAGCTTTTCAGGGAACCATTCAGTCCTGTTTAGTGACCCACAGAGCCTGAGCTTACCCCAATGCCGTTTTTATCCTCCAGAGGGAACTCCACAAACAGCCCAACCAGCTGTAACTGCACATACGCGTGAACCCAGCACTTGGGAAATGGAGCCTGAGTTTACGGTCGTTTTCAGTTACCTGAGCAACCTGAGGCCAGCCTCGGCTACATGAGACTCTGCCTTTTCCCCCAAGGAGCCCTTCAAAATCATACAGCAGGCCTGGCCTTCCTCAGGCAAGCTGGCTGGGCAGGGCCAGGCGGAGCGCTGTGCCCACTCCCCCTCCCTTCCTCGTTGCCTGCTCCCAGTGGTTCAAACCTGGACTGGGCGAGGGTTTCAGGAAGCCCGAAGCACACAAGCAGCAGAGTCTGGCCCTCTTGCCGCTCAGGTTCCTCCTATTCCATCTCATTTGCTCATTTGTCAAGAGTTAAAGTAACAGTGTGCTTAGAATCTTTATTTTGACCTGATTCCAGACTTACTGAAAAGCCAAAAATGATTCCTGTGTGCCCATTGCAGGGACCTGTTTATTAGTTTAACCTTTTTTTTTTCTTTTCTGTCATCTCACTCAGCTGCTTGGCTGTGGACTGGATACTGAGCATTTTTACAATGTCAGTGTGTTCTGAAAGTTCCCTGTAATTACCAAAGTCAGGAAATATGTGTGCACACCACCCCATCTACTGGCATCTACTGACCTTATCCAGTTGTAATTTCCAAAATAATGAGTCTGTAAGGACAGAGAACCGTTGGGCCAGTTGTTCTAATCCTGCAGCCTTTCCTTCCTTCTCTCTACCAGGCTGGTTTCTTTCTGCCTCTCCTGATTTTGCCATCTCTCCCTGTGTGCCTCCCACCTCCACCAGGCCCACACAGTGTTTGGCCATTACAATCCCCTGGAACAGAGTGGCCTGCCCGCCCTGGGGCTGGTCCCCAGTCACAGTGAGGGACTGATGTGCCAATGAATACGGGGGCCGGGCTGACCCCAGTTCCACCCCAGTCGTGGTGAGCCACAAGTGGTTCTTTCGGGTGTTTCCATCTCTCTCTGCCTGGCCAGCACGCCCAAGGAGCGTTTTCTACCCACCACCACCCTTCCCAGCAGAGGTTGCTCTTGAAGACACCGGAAGCGGCCTCGGCTCTGCTCCAACCCTTTTTAGGCCTGATACCAGGGCACAGACATTTTTCACAGTCCTGGTCCCGACTGTATGTCTCTAATTATGCCTCAAATTCCCCTGCCAGCTTCAGCTCCTTACAGAGTCCTTGTGGCATTTTTTAGTGCCACAGTCATGGGCTAGAACTGTCCCCCCTACCCCTACTACCCAGGCAGCTTTTGATCATCCTTTGGGCCCTTCTCCCCAGTGTGTGTAAATGCTCATTTTCTTCTGGGTAGACATGTAGCATTGTATTTCTTTTTATTATTGTGTGTGTGTGTGTGTGTGTGTGTGTGTGTGTGTGTGTGTTTTATTTGTATGCTATGTGCATGTAGGGTGCTTAGAGACCAGAAGAGGGTGTTGGATCTCTTGAGACTGAAGTTAGGATGCTTGTGAATCGCTAGAATGATGTGGCGCTAGAGATTAAACCTGGGCCTCTGGAAGAATAGCTAGTGCTCTTTTCTCTTTCTCTCTCTCTCTTTTTTTTAATGTTTGTTTGTTTGTTTTGTTTTTTGAGACAAGGTTTCTCTATAGTTTTGGAGCCTGTCCTGGAATTCGCTGGCCTCAAACTCACAGAGATTCGCCTATCTCTGCCTCCCGAGTGCTGGGATTAAAGGCGAGTGCCACCACCGCCCAGCTAGCTAGCACTCTTAAACTCTGAGCCATTGCTCTGGCCTCTGGAGTTGTGATTCTTGTTGTCATAGCCTGATGTTCCGTGCATCTGGGAAGTGTGTTCATATCTGAATATACACACATCTGGACATGTGCACATGTGAACACACTTGTGAACTCATTCATGCCTGTATGTATCACAGCACACTGGTTCCAGCTCCTGGTGCTATCTCTGCTTCCAAATCAGCTCAGGGTCCCTTGCCCCCAGCACGCTGCAGCCCCTTCTCTGATGGGGGAGTTGACTCCTCACACCTATATTTCCTTACCTGTGTGCCAGAGAACACTCCCAGAGCACAGGCATGGAAATCTGAGTCCCATGACCAAGAAGCTTACTGGAAGCATTGCCCTTGACTTCAGCCTGGGGGCCAGTACTATGCCGAAATCACCCAGTCAGGGGTTCCTGTCTGTATAAGGTAGGCCTGAAGCAGTGGCATCCAGCAAATGATATCACACGTGAGCCCTGTCCTCTCGCCCTGACCCACTCCACTGCCTCAGCTTTCTTACATCTGTCCTGGAGGGAGGGTCAGACCAAATCTCTTCTGAGGGAAAAGCGGGTGACAGGTGAAGAGGACCCATCCCCCAGTACCACCTTCCCAGTGGCCACCACTTCTATACAGGCAGGACCTTGGAGAATGCTGGGTACCTGCTTTGATCTGTATTCTTCACCTGAGCAGGTGTCACCCCCAGGGCTCAAGGCTGTCTGAGGATCCCAGTGGCTTTACTGCTCTGACGGGTACATTAGCTCCACTTGCTGACCTGGCATCTGGTAGAAGACCCATTGTTTCTCCGCTGAAATGCTCCTGCAGTGGTCAGCCTTGTATAGGCAAGACAGTGGGAGAGCCCTGGACTGGCGGCTGCCATACGCTGTCAGCCCCAGTGACACACGCAGTCGAGAAAGCAGACTACCCACTCTGTGCTCAGTGTCAGACCTAGGGAGTCTGTGCACACTGGGAGCACTCCGCTCCAACTGGTGCTCCACCCCACCTGCCTCCATGGTGGTGGACCACATTCTCCCCTGTCCTCCCTAGGCACCTTCGTAACCAGGGCTGAGGCCACGGACGCTGATGATCCAGAGACAGACAATGCTGCTCTCAGGTTCTCCATCCTGGAGCAGGGCACCCCTGAGTTCTTCAGCATTGACGAGCATACTGGAGAGATCCGCACAGTGCAAGTGGGGCTGGACCGTGAGGTGAGGCAGCCCCGGGGACACAGCTGATCTCCTCAAGCCTCAGGGCTCCTCACAGGGCAGCGCCTTCCCGCCTTTCAGCTCCCATTGTGATTATTACTCTTTTCCTGACCCTTCTTTGCTCATACGCTAACCCTCCGGGCCAGTCACTTATGCTAAAGACACCTCTGAGGCTCACCTATGCGGCTGCACCAGGGTGTTCCTGTCCCAGCCACTGATGTGGCTCCCTCAGCCAGCCATCTGCTTACTGTTGCCCCTAACATCTGACTTTTCTGGTACCGCAACTGACCTCTTGACCTCTTGTTCGCTCACAGGCTGAGGCAGGGGCAGACCCTATAAGGGGCAAGCCTGTAGGCGGCTCTGCTGCCATCCTAGGTATCACATCTTCTGAGTTCATGCCACATTGTCCCCCAGGTGGTCGCCGTGTATAACCTGACCCTGCAGGTGGCAGACATGTCGGGGGATGGCCTCACTGCCACAGCCTCAGCTGTCATCTCCATAGATGACGTCAACGACAATGCCCCTGAGTTCACCAAGGATGAGGTGAAGATGGATGGTTTCAAGGCTGGGGGAAGGGCGGTGCATGAGCAGGAGGCCTAAAATAGAGGGACCCCAGGAACACGGATTGCATGTGAGGTTCCATAGAGAGAAGCAGCTACACGGCCCAGAGTAAGTCTCCGGGACCCTTGCTGTGTGAGGAGGATAGTTGGTCCAGTGTCCAGGAACATCAGGCTGGATCAGGAGCTTGGGGAAAAGTCAGACCTGTGAAATGTCCTGTGGTGAGCAGCGTAGTTAGGCCAGAAGCAAGGACAGGCACCCTGGGTCACGGGGCCGGGCATTCTGACGATTCCCACCCCCAATCGGCCAATCTGATGAGTAACTGGGTCTGGGCTCTCCCAGTTCTTCATGGAGGCTGCAGAAGCTGTCACTGGAGTGGATGTGGGACGGCTCGAGGTGGAGGACAGAGACCTGCCTGGGTCCCCTAACTGGGTGGCCAGGTTCACCATCCTGGAGGGCGATCCCGATGGGCAGTTCAAGATCTACACAGACCCCAGGACCAACGAAGGTGTGCTGTCTGTGATCAAGGTGAGCCGTGCCGCTGTCATGGGCATTCCCCTCAGCTAGAATCTGCCACAGGCATCTTCCTGCAGCTTGCCCTGGGTTCCTCACTGGTAGAACGGTGCTAGCTAACCTACCAGTACGCTAGGTTAGGTCAGGGCACAGGATGGACCTAGGTGCTGACTGTGGGTCTCCAGCCAAACTGGGCAGCAGGGGGCACCCATTACTGCAGCCTTCTCCTTCCTTATTAGTTAGGTTCACATTTTTAAGTAAAATTCTGCACCAGCATGAGTCCCGTTCCTACCGAGAAGCAGGTATAGGTATAGTACAGGCATCGGCAGTCGCACCCGAAGACACAGATGCATTTGGATGCCGGTGCATTTGAAGATTTGTTGGAAGAAACTGGTCAGACAATTTGAGGCAGACTGGAACTCTTAAGGGAGAATTTCTTGCATGCTGCTCTCAAAACCACTGTGAGCCAGAATGGCCCCTCTGCTTAGCATCATCTGGCACATCCACCTCATAACTACATACAAAAACTGTAGCCCAATAAAAACAAATCTTGAAAAAAATAAGTTTAGTGATAAAAGTAAATAAATAATTTGAAAAATAACTGTAGTCATTGAGTAACACATGGAACTGCTATACCACACCCAGCACATTCTTCTTACCTATTAATATTTGAGCCATGCATAATTTTTATTGTACCAAGATTTAAAGGGGGGGGAGGAAAACTGGGCTCTTGGGACAGGTCCAGGGACAGAGTCTCCAGAACAGACATCTTGACACTTGGATTTCAGCTGTCTCTACCGTCCTCCCACAGCCCCTGGACTATGAAAGCCGTGAGCAATATGAGCTCAGAGTGTCTGTGCAGAATGAGGCCCCGCTGCAGGCAGCTGCCCCCCGGGCCCAGCGGGGCCAGACCAGGGTCAGTGTGTGGGTTCAGGACATCAATGAAGCTCCAGTGTTTCCAGAGAACCCACTGAGGACGGGCATAGCCGAAGGAGCACCCCCAGGCACCTCCGTGGCCACCTTCTCTGCCAGAGACCCTGATACACAGCAGCTGCAGAGAATCAGGTGGGGTGCCCTGAGGTGTTGGGGGTCGGGGAGAGGGTTCAGTGGTCCCATTCCTGTGGAGAGTACATCTGGATTCTGAGGGTGAAAGAGAATTGGTGGTGGGGTCTATGGGGTATTGAGTCCCTCAGATACCTATGTGTGCATGTGGATTGACCACACCCCACAGGGCAGGATTGGGCGCCAGCAAGGACACGCAGTTCAAGACTGGTCTTAGCCAGTCTCTCTGACTGTCAACCTGTCCATTTTCATGGGCCCTTGTTTCCGCAAGAGCTCCTGATGCTGTAAGTTTACCGCTAGTCTCGAGTCTGACGCAGTGTCTCCATGGTGCTAGGTTCTAAGCAGGGTGAAATGCAGACCACCCGTTGCCAAGGGGCACTGGGCAGGAGCATGCCTCATGTGCAGCTGGGCCAGATAGCCAGCTTCGGGAGTTGGTGGCTGGTGACATGGCTCAGTGGGTTAAGGTGCTTGCCACCCAGCCTGACCACATAAGTTCATTCTCTGGAACCGACCTGGTGAGAGGAGAGAACCAGTCCCCACACATCGCCCTTTTACTTCTCGTGTGTCATGGTGCTCGTGCAGGTATACATACATGCAAAAAAAAATAGGCAGGTGCACACACATGCAAAAAATGTGAAATATTTAAAATATAAAATGGAATAAAAAAAAGAAAAGTTAGCTCAGGGCTGGGTAGCCACTGCTCCTGTTGGACACACATGGGTGTGTATATGATAATAGGTGTATATATGATATGTGGCCCCATGTCTGTGTATGTGTGTGTATGTGATAATAGGTGTATATATGATATGTGGTCCCATGTCTGGGTGTATTGGGTGGGCCTCATCCTGCTTCTCCCCTCCCCACAAACAGCTACTCCAAGGACTATGACCCAGAAGACTGGCTGCAAGTGGACGGGGCCACGGGCAGGATTCAGACCCAGCGAGTGCTAAGCCCTGCTTCACCCTTTTTGAAGGATGGCTGGTACAGGGCCATCATCCTGGCCCTGGACAATGGTGAGGGAAGGCCCTGCCCTGGATTGCATCTCTGTCCCACAGCCCAGCACTTTCCTCTGTGGACTGACAGGGTAGGTTGTGGGTTGACCCTAAGCTTATGAGCTCTCCCTTCCTTCCAGCCATGCCACCCAGCACAGCCACGGGCACCTTGTCCATTGAGATCTTAGAAGTCAACGACCACGCCCCTGTACTGGCCCCTCCTCCATCCGGCAGTCTGTGCAGTGAACCAGACCAGGGCCCTGGCCTCCTCCTGGGTGCCACGGATGAGGACCTGCCTCCGCATGGGGCCCCCTTCCATTTCCAGCTGAACCCTAGGGTCCCAGATCTTGGCCGGAACTGGAGCATCAGCCAGATTAACGGTGCGTTGCCCCCATAACCCTGGGACCTAGGAGATAAACCGGCCAACAGAATGTATCGCCATGACTACATCCTCGGGCGGGGCCGGGTTTACCTTCCACTGTATTCAATGGGTAGTGGGGAAACCGGCACCCAGTGACTCTGGTACTCTCTGGGCGAGAGCGGGGTAATCTTGGAGCTTCTGTTGACTACTGCACCTTCTGCAGTGAGCCATGCACGCTTGAGGCTCCGACATCAGGTCTCTGAGGGCCTGCACCGCCTGAGCTTGCTGCTCCAGGACTCCGGGGAGCCACCCCAGCAGCGAGAGCAGACGCTGAACGTTACCGTGTGTCGCTGTGGGACTGATGGCACTTGCCTGCCTGGGGCCGCTGCGCTGCTAGCAGGAGGTGTGGGCGTCAGCCTAGGTGCACTGGTCATTGTGCTGGCCAGCACTGTGGTCCTGCTCGGTGAGTGCAGGTCCTTGGTCCTGCCCTCTCTCCTGGATCCCTTCCCCACCCTAAGTCCCGTAAGCGCCCACACTACAGCCAGTCTCTCCTGCTTCCATAGTTCTCATCTTACTTGCTGCGCTCCGCACACGGTTCCGGGGACAGTCACGTGACAAGAGTCTGTTGCATGGGCTACAAGAGGACCTTCGGGATAACATCCTTAACTACGATGAGCAAGGAGGAGGGGAGGAGGACCAGGTAAGGAGACAGAAGTGGTGGTTTAGACACACGGAACCCTGGAAAGGAGTTCCTAGAATTCCCACCAGCCTCTTAGAAGGTGTAACAACCAGGCGGTCACTACTGTGTCTGAATTTAACTGCTTACTGGCTTACAGGATGCTTATGACATAAACCAGCTGCGCCACCCAGTGGAACCAAGGGCCACCAGCCGCTCTCTGGGCCGGCCACCCCTGCGCCGGGATGCCCCCTTCAGCTACATACCACAGCCACATCGAGCGCTCCCGACAAGCCCATCTGACATTGCCAACTTCATCAGTGATGTAGGTGCCCTGGGGTTTATTACAGGGTGGGCACATGCACACTCGTGTGCATACATGCGCACAGACACACCCATGTCCAGACACTGCTTCCAGACCTCAGGCTGTAGGATGTCAGGGGGGTAAGCTCACCAGGAGGACCCTGGCCGAGCCTTAGGAAAGCAGGAGAGAGTGGGTGAGCGGGTTGGCCAGGCGCTTTTCAAACGCTGTGGGTTGGAGCAGGACACGCATTACTGGCCGTGACACCCGTTTCCTGTCGCTCTGTGAGGCACACATACCCTTGTGTGTTGCCTGACCTCTCTCTCTATGTTTACTATGATGAGGTGTGGGCAGCACATGCATCGTGGTCATCTGGGCAAAGCATCAGTTTGAACACTGCATGGATGAGTACTGTCTACACAAAAAATGATCAGAGTGCGGGGTGGATTGCAAGGTTGGGCCACGCAGGGAATGTCCTATTAACAGGCCTGCCCACACAGCCCAGAGAAAGCTCCCAGCAGATCAGGGGTATCTTTGGGGGTGGTAAGCCTGGTGCAGGTACTGGTTACAAGATGACAGGGTGGCAATGGAGATACTGCCTTTGGAGGAGGCCAGATGCTTTTTTTCTCTGTAGCTTTGGAGCCTGACCTAGAACTTGCTCTGTAGACCAGGCTGGTGTTGAACTCATAGAGATCCACCTGCCTCTGCCTTCCACGTGCTGGGATTAAAGGCGTGCACCACCGCCTCCTGGCTTTGAGGCCAGATGCTTAAGGAAGGGTTCCTGAGAGGCTGGGGATGGAGGAACACCTATGACAGGAGATGGTGTCTCTCCATGCTGATGGGGAAAGGCTGGCGGTAGCAGAACCTTACTTGCTAGCCCAATAGGTACTGGGAGATGTTCTGCACCTGCCCCACCCCTCTTAAGAAAGGTTCCCATCTGGTGCAGTACCCAGGGCAGATTTAGCCTTGGCCAAGGCTGAGCACAAGAAGGCTCCTGGCTTGCCTCTGAGTGGTCCTGAGGTCTGTGTGGCTTTCCCACAGGGCTTGGAGGCTGCAGACAGTGACCCCAGCGTGCCTCCCTATGACACAGCTCTCATCTATGACTACGAGGGAGATGGCTCTGTGGCGGGGACACTGAGTTCCATCCTGACCAGCCTGGGAGATGAGGACCAGGACTATGACTACCTCCGTGACTGGGGCCCCCGCTTTGCCCGGCTGGCAGACATGTATGGGCATCAATGAGAAGCAGAGCCAAGAGCATTTGTGCTGTCCGGACATGGCCACTCTGTCATGACCACACGCTGGGGCGACATCTGTTGGGGTCCTGCCTCAACGGGGTTCACACGTTACAGAGTAGGGACGTGTGGATTAGAAAAACTAGATAGGAGAAATGGAGAGACAAAGGAAATACAGAGACATAGGATAGAACCAGGAGGGAAATCCAGTAAATATTGAGTTCATCTGCATTATTTTCTATATGCTTATATACTCCAGTCCCGAAAGGGGGTGGGGGGAAGAAGACAAAAGATTGCTTTAACATAACACAAAGAATAAACAGAGCTATTACTTGCTTCAATACTTACTTGAAACATCAAGTAACTATACCCTGAGTTAAGCATTCTGATGTTCTTGGCAGGACATGCAGTGACTACACCTTAGACCAAGCATCCTGTAGGCAGTCGCTCCCTGGGTCAAACCTCCTGTCATAGCCTTAAAGGAGCAGAAATAGGCTTAAATTCTCTGACCTTTGGTCAGGGTGGAGTGGATCCACCTCTACGGGTCATCTTAATATGCAACACACCAAGTCACCACACCCTAGGTCAGAACATCTTGTTTGTAGCCACTCCTTAAGTCAGACCTCTGGTCAACAACTTTGAAAGAGCAAGATAGGCTTAAACTCTGACCTTCAGTCAAGGTGGAACTGACCCACTCCTGTGGGTCCCCACATATTCTTCCCTCTTTAATTTATTTAATAAAGCCTGTGCTTCTGCTACAGGACAGATGATTCTGCCTGGCTTAGGCATCTCTTCTGCTTTCCAGACCTACCTGTCATCCGTACATACATCACGTACACCCTGTCTTAGGTTGCCTGGGTGGGGGAAAGATCTTACCCATCATTGACTACCATGATCTACTAACAAAGGGCTAAGGGAGAGTGCATCTCTAGGTGCTGTGCATCTCTAGGGGCTGTGCATCTCTAGGTGCTGTGCACCTCTAGGGGCTGTGCACCTCTAGGGGCTGTGCATCTCTAGGGGCTGTGCACCTCTAGGGGCTGTGCACCTTTGAGTTAGTTTTCTGTCAAGAGGGTGAATCATATGCCAGCAGATAATGCTTTATGATATACCTGCTCCAAGGGACACAGTATCTCCTAATAAAGTCATGGAGGATGTCCAAGATGGGATGGCCTTTTAAAATTGGTCAAGGATGTCTTTAACAGTTTCTAGCTGCATCAAAATCCAAATTCGTCTTATTAAACATATCAAATCTATGAACTTTTTGGCATCATGTCAAATTTTTCTTAGACAGCTCTAACCTTTTTTTAACCAGTAGCATTTTCATACTGGACTAAGGCAGTCACAAGCATCAACGGGTTAATACTATAATTCTATTATGGAAGTTAACAATAAATACACATTTTGTCAAATCACAGTTCTCTTAAATCCACTCCAATCAAAGGACAAGAAGAGGTTTCTGTGATGGGTGAGCTATGAGTCTTTTTCCTCTCCTAGCCCAATTGCATTGCTGCTTTTAACTTTCAAAGGTAAGTCTGAACTGTCCTAGTCTCTGAGTAGCAGCAAAGACTTTTATGTCGTTCCTCTTTCTTTATGAAGAGGGGTTCAGTCACTCTTTGTTTCCATACTAGTGTTCCATTGGTTTAACAAGTCTCTCCCCCACCCTCAGGGGAAATTTTCTAAGGTCTCAGTTTTCAGGTCCTTTATTTCATCAGCAGATTGCACACCATACTGGCAAAAATGAGTTCTGTGTCCCAAGATCTAGTATGGATGAATTACCAAATATTCAATAAGTGTTTCTGGGCCAGCTCCAAGGTAAATAGGATTCACTGAGTCCAGTACGTCCACCGAGAAGATGGGAATCACCAGCCATCATCAGGATCTTCCTTCCCTGCTCCGACTGCAGCACGGTGACAGAAGAGGGTCAGGAACGCAGGTTCAGAGACCTCATCCCACACCAGCGGCTATGATGTCAATAGGGCTGGCATCCTTTTGCTGTGAACACCAAACATGTCATAAGCCACAGAATCCATCATGCCTCATTCTCCTACTGTGAAAACATAGACGTGCCCTCGACCCCATATTAAAACAGGGTCGGGTCCTTTCCATAATCCAGTGCAAGGGTCTTTCCATTTTGCTTTAGCGATGGTCACTCTGGTGCCATCATGCCAAAATCTATCTGTGACAGATTGTTCACGGGTATTCACATTCAAGAAGTTTGGAGTAAAAAGGGCACGATTTAAGGCATTGTGTGACGACTGAAGGTATAATTCCTCTGTCTTTATCTTTTGAAGTTGAGTTTTTTAAGCAGCCATGGGCATGCTCCACAATACCTTGTCCTTGAGGATTATAAGGGATGCCTGTTTTATGTTTGATATTCCATTCGGAACAAAACTGCTGAAATGCTTTGCTGGTATATATGAATCCATTATCCATCTTTATAATTTTAGGGATTCCCATATACAGAAAGCATTTTAAGCAATGAGTTATCACATGTTTAGTGACATTTTTAGTCTGTGCAGAGGCCATTAGGAAACTTGAATATGTATTGTCACATGCACATTTCTTAATTTGCCACATTTTGCAATATGAGTAACATCCATTTGTCGTAAGTGATTAGGAAGCAGGCCTCGAGGATTTACTCCCTGATGAGGTACCGGTAAATACTGTGAGCACATATCACATTGCTTAACAATCTGACAAGCAATTTTTTTTTGTTAATTTGTTTTTTAAAACTTGTACTATTTTGATGATGTAACACCTCTGTATGAAAGCAGGAGTCTAAGGAGTGTGTGGGAATAAAAAAACATACTATTAGCAAACCGTGGGTGACCGCTGCTGCTCTCACCACAGAGTGCCTCAAGTCTAGTGTCAGGAGGGACCTCAAGGTCAGCACAGTTGGTGAGAGGGAGGGGGCAGCAAGTGCAGACCTGGAGAGTTCAGAGTGAGTGTGTGCATGTGTGTATGTACATGGGGGAGGACCAGAGGGGCATGAGCGAGATCCCCTCCAACCCCCAGATTCAGACAAAAAGAGGACTGAATTCTACAGCTGTCCTTATCTTAGTGGGTCTGACCAAAGCAGAGACCAAGAACTGCTCACTTTCCGTGCTTACAATGATTCCTGGGTGTGTGTGTGTGTGTGTGTGTGTGTGTGTGTGTGTGTGTGTGATGTCCGCCCTATTGTTAGTCACACCTGTGCTAGGCATTTGAAATGTTCAACCATGTCCTTTGTCCCAGTTTATAGGGGCTGCTGGATGGGATTGTGCTACTGGGAATGTGGCCGGATAGGGGAGTGGTGGATGAAGTGGGTGTCTTACCTGGGGGCTTTCTTGGCTGGGCAATGGTGGCACACACCTTTGATCTCAGCATTTGGGAAACAGAGGCAGATGAACCTCTGTGAATTTGAGGCCAACTCTGGTCTACAGAGCTAATTCCAGGACAGCTAGGACTACACAGAGAAATTCTATCTCAAAGGAAAAACAAATAAACAAACAAACAAACAAAAAAAACCCCAGAAAACCAAAGCAACAACCCCAAAGCTCACCCCAGTGAAATACTTTCTTCAACAAAGCCAGACCTCTTAATCCTTAAACAGTTCACAAACTGGGCACTAGACATTCAGATATATGAGCTATGGGGCCTTCTTATTCAAATCATCACATTCCCCACGTGCATGTACTTTGTATATGGGAGGTTTGCTTACCTATTTAATACTTGTGTGTTATAGTTTTGATTGTGAGTTTAACCTTTAACAGCTGGGCCATCTCTCCCCAGCCTGTTATTTGTGTACTATTTCAAGAGCAACCCCAGAAACCAGGTGGGGCTGGACTCAGAGCTTTTCTGTTCTGGACGCCAAGGTCCTTGACCCAAGGTCTCCTGCCTCTCTTTTCTGGGTTTCTGCTGTGCCAAAATGACGCCAAAGCCCAGTCATTTGTGAGAGTAGACAGTGAATGATCCTTGTACAGAAGGGAGGGGGCCAGCTGGGGCAGGTTTCAGCACCCTCTGGCAGATCTCACAGAGATGTGGCCACTTTCCAATTTCCACCCAGCCCAAGGGTATAGCTGTGAGATTAAGGTTGCCAAAGGGGACAGTAGGGAAAACAGGTAGCCCAGGGTAGGGAGGAATGAAAGTGGCTCGAAAGGCCCATCTACCCCTCTCCATTTCTTCACCCAGACTCTGAGCTGCCTTTGGCATACACTACTTACAGCCTGGTGCCTTTGCATCTCATGGACAATTCCCTTTGAGTCTGCCCTTAACCTGAACTACCAGGTCATGCCATCAAAGACACCTTCTGTCATGGAATTCTAGTTTTAGCAGCACCAGCCCAGATGCACAGTATGGCATTTAGGCCCTTATTAACCCCACCTACCTACTGTTACTATGTGGTTTAAATCTTCCTTCCCAGGCCCACCAATCTGCCATCCCTAGGCCTGATGGGAGAGTCAGCCTGTCCACCCAAGAGCAGCCTAAACAAAACAGGAGGGCCGCATGAGAACCCTAGCATGTCACCCCACCAGACAGAGGGCGGAGACCCAGGAGGACCGTGGGGAAGATAGCAGGCCGGTTCACTGTTCTAGGACAGGTGTCTTGGGTTGATCAAACTGTGCCGCAGGACAGGGTGGTACAGGGTAAGGGGCGAGCAACAGAGGCTCAGCTTTTCGCTAGCCCCAGCGCCACGGGGAGCGGTCACCAGAAGTCCAACAAGGCTGAGCCGAGAAGAGTCAACCCGCAAGGATGCCAAATCCCAGAGCACCGGCCGAACGGTGGGCGGGTCACACAAAGAGGAAACCTGCTGAGGGCGGGGCCCGTGTCCAGGAAGCGTGGAGGTCCCGAGTGGGAGGGGCCGGTCCTGGCGAACGAACTCAGGTGTCTCCTTGCTGGGCTTGAGTCCAGATATGACTGCCAGGCCAAGCCTTCTCGCCGAGGCGTCCCAGCAGCTGAGCACGTGCGGCTCTGGGTGGAAGCTACGTCCCACGGGTCTTAAGGTCTTGAGGCCTCTGTCGCCGCAGACAGCGTCACTGTGCTGGGGCGGCGCCAGGTTTGCTCTGCGCGGGACCGGCTGGTTTCAAGCTCTTCGGCTGCAGCAGGTTAGCATTCTATGAGTTTCTCGTTGATTCGGTTTTTGTTTTGTTGTTGTTTTGGTTTTTTTTTTTTTTGCGCTATGGATGGGCTTTGCGTTATCATAAACATAGTTGACAAGTTTTTGTATCGAGCATATCTATTTACTTTTTTTTTCCCTTCGAGTTTCTCTGTGTAACCTTGGCTGGCCTGGAACTGGCTCTGGAGACCAGATTGACCTCGAACTCAGAGGTCCGCCTGCCTCTGCGTCCCGAGTGCTGGGTTTAAAGGCGTGGGCCACCACCACCAGGCCTTTAAATTTTAAAAGTTGAAGTAGGGTCACAACGCTACTGTAGTTCAGTGTGGGGGGCTTTGCCTAACATGCGTTCTAACCTAACCCTAGATCCCCAGCGTTTTGACAAAGAAAAAAATGGTGGTGTCCATTGAATAAAACAGTTCTAAAAGTTTAACATAACCTTGTTCCAGGCAGCTTCACTACCTGCCTCCTCGCTCCGGCAGCCACCAACCACCAACCAGCTGCCTCTGATTTGGATGCTTCAGACAAGGGACTCTTACATTCTCAGGCCTTGTGTGTTAGGAGTCTTTACATAAAAACTACGTCAGTCAACGCCACTTGAAGGCTGTTTCAGCCCTGCATGTCCGTAGGACTGAATAGTGCTCACACTGTTCACGGTCTCCCGTGGGTGGACATTTGGGTCGGTCCCACCATGCAGGCTGTAACCAGCTGTGGCTAGTGCTAATTATCCATTTGAGAGCCTAGAATCACCAGAGAAGGCTAACCTCTGAAGAAGCCTGTGGGAGATTATCTTGATTATGTTAACGGAGGATGCTCCCACTGGGGTGGTGCTGTTCTCTAGGCAGGGGATCCTGGACTGTATTAAGAGTGGAGAAAGTCTGCCTAGCACTACTACGGAGCGTTTATCTATTGCTCTTTTCTGGCTGTACTGTGATCAAGGGCTTCAAACGCCTGTCACTGTGACATTCCTGCCGTCATCGACTGGAATCGGAACTGTGGGTCAAAAAAAGCCAGATTTCCCTACGACGCTCTTATCAGGCTACGCTATTGCAGCAACAGAAAAACTAAGACACCAGCTTTGCCATGAACCTCTAAGTACAGGTATTTGTGATAGTTGTTTTCATTTACCCTGGGTATCACCTGAGTGGCAGCTGCAAATATAGGGTCTCTGTTCAGCTCTTTATGCAATACTTTTCTTTTGGTGGGGGCAGAATCTCTGTAGCCCAGGCTGCCCTGAGTAGCCAAGGATAACCTTGAACTTCTGATCCCTCTGCCTTCACCCACCTCCCAAGTGAGAGTGCTGTGATTTCAGGTGTTTCCACACCCTGTTTGTGTACACTGGCTCTACCAACTGAACTACATTCTCTGAATTCTCAGCCCTCCTTTGATCTTTCTAAACTGCCGACTAGGCCAGGCGGTGGTGGCGCATGCCTTTAATCCCAGCGCTTGCAGAGGCAGGCGGATCTCTGTGAGTTTGAGGTCAGCCTGGTCTACAAGAGTGAGTTCCAGGACAAGCCCGAAAACTACAGAGAAACCTTGTCTCAAACAAACAAACAAAAAACCCACAAAAAATAATGACTAAGTATATGATCCATGAAATTGTCATTTTTAACTAGCTTTTCTCTGTCACTTGTTTTGGGTGCTTTTTAGCTACTCACTCCTTTTAAAGAAATTACTGCATTTATCTGCTTTGTATGGGGAGGTGGTGCCTGTGCCTTGGCCCAGAGGGCTACTTGCTACTTGCAGGAATTGGTTCTGTTGTTCTAAGATGTGGGTTCTGGGAACTGAATTCAGACTTTGGGCTTTCTGACACATTGATACCATGCCCCAGCCTTCTTTCTTCATTTCTTATGTCTTCCTTCTTTCTCATGTCTGGATTTTTGTCCTGCCATTGTTACGTTGTGTTTTTCTCATGAAAGGAGTCATTTGGAGGCTACTAGCTCAACAATCCCAGTCCTTGTTTTTGAAAGGAGAGTTTAATCTTTGTAGTTATTGCCGAGAGAAGATTTCTGCCATTTGCCGACTATTTTCTGTACAATATGGTTTGTTTGCATTTCCTGAATCACCGTCTTTTGATTATGTGCTTTTTTTTCTGTAGTGGAAAAAAAACATTGAGTTCTTTTCTCATTTCTTTCTGTATACAGCCTGTCACTTTATCTTCCTTGAGGTTACCATAAAGATTTTGTTTTCCTCTTTTCTTTGAGACAGTGTCTGTCACATGATGTGGTCCAGGCTGGCATCTAACAGAGTCCTCCTACCTCAGCTTGCTGAGTGCTGGGATTACAGGTGTGATCTGTCTTTTGGGCTGGAGCAGGGTTAACTAAAGGTGCAACACTCTACTTTGGATTTAAAGTGGTTGACTTCACTCACTTCAAACGTCTGCCCCTGTGTAGCTCCTTCCCATCTGTTTTGGTTATTGATATCACAAAATTCTATCTTTAGCCATTGTGAGCTCCCAAATATAAACCAACTTAGTGCATCAGCCTCTTAAATAACATAGGAAACAAAATTTGGAGTCAAAACAAATGACATTTTGACTTTAAGTGAGTACCAATCCAAATTTTCACTCCCTCCCTAGCTACTGCTTTCGCTTTGAAAGCATTAGTTTCCTAAATCATGAGAAACCCAACATGGAACCTCAAACCTTCTCTTGACGCTTGCAAGCTTTTGGGAGATGGGGAACCCCTAAGTAATTGTCTCCCAGAGTCTGCTGTCTAGCTGGGGAAATGGATTCCTGGAGCCGTCCCCTCTGCCGTTTCCCAGAGCCTCTCCCTTTATCTAGGTAGTTACTGTGGTGGTCTTGGTATCCAGCCCCTGGTGCTGTGTCTACAGTCACTGTCAAACTCAGGCTCCGGTCCTCGACATGTCATCCTGTGGTAGTGTCTGTGCTTTTACAGTGTTTTGGATTATTTATTAATTTTGTTTATTTACTATTTTTCAAGTTTTTTTAAACATTCGTTTTAGATCTTATGGATATGAATGTTTTGCCTACATGTATGTCTGTGTATCACACGAGGTGCCTGGTGCCCATGGAATTCATCCGATCCCCTGGAACTGGAGTTTTAGATGTTTGTGGACTACCACATGGGTTCTGGGACTCGAACGACGGTCCTCTGGAAGAGCATCCAGTGCTCTTAACTACTGAGCTATTCCCCCGCCCCCAGCCCATTTGTTTTTATTTAAAAGTAGATTCAAGAATTTATATTTGCTGGTGAATGGGGTGGTGGGGTGGCACATGCCTTTAATCCCAGCACTTGGGAGGCAGAGACGGAGGCGGAGGCAGAGGCAGAGGCAGAGGCAGAGGCAGAGGCAGAGGCAGGCGGATCTCTGAGTTCCAGGCCAGCCCAGTCTACAGAACAAGTTTCAGGACAGCTAGGGCTATTACAGAGAAATCCTGTATCGAAAAAAAAATATTGGTCTATTTCTGTGCTACCGATTCTATTTCCCCACGCCTTTTTCTGTTTTGTTTTTGAGACAGGGTTTCTCTGTAGCTTTGGAGCCTGCCTTGGAACAAGCTCTTGTAGACCAGGCTGGCCTTGAACTCTCAGAGATCCACCTGCCTCTGCCTCCCGAGTGCTGGGATTGAAGGGTGTGCCTGACCACCGCCCGGCTCTATTTTATTTCTAAATCCTGTCTTGGTTCTCCTGTAGCAGCCAATGGTTCTAGGGAATGTGAAAAAGCAGGCTGGAATGGTGTTTTCAGAGAGCCAGGTTTGGCTGTGGTGGTTCCCTCCACTGATGCCCTGTGCGCTTCACTGGCTTCTGTTCCAGCCTTTTGAATAGACTTCTCTGCTCTTTGGGTCGGTTTGCTCTCCCTTTCCTAGTGTCCTAGGTTGGAAGGTCAGGTTATTGAGTTTATGTTCATCTGTTGTGTATCTTAGAGGCCATACATTTCCCTCTCCGCATGACTTTGGCTGCATCCAGCAAATTCTGATGTTTTAAAAAGCAGATTGGCTATTTTTAAAAATATTTGATTACTTTTATTTTATTTTGTTTTTTTTTTTTTGAGACAGTGCCTGTGGAGGCTAGAAGAGGGTTACAGATCCCCCTGGAGCCAGAGTTACAGGTGGTTATGAGATGCCTGATACAGGTGCTAGGTTCCAAACTTGTATCAAGCTTTCTCGTAGCACAAAATCTACTTGGTCTTAATAATAAAAACCCGCAGTTAGATATCGAGGGTGAAAGCAGAAAGATCAGAGAAGCAGAGCAGCAGCCACTAGAGAGTTTTTACTTCTACAGATTCTCAGACTAATTCGGGCTGAGCTCCTGTCCCGTCCTTCCTTATATTCCTCTCTCAGCCCAGCCATATCATTCCTGTCTCCACCTCCCTAGTGCGGGGATTAAAGGCCTGAGATCCCAAGTGCTGGGATCATAAGGTGTGAGCTCTGTGTCTCTTTTAGACTGGTTAAATCTCATAGTCCAGGGTGGCCTTGAACTCCTGTCTTCCTGCTACTTCCTAGTGCTGGGATTGAAGGTGCCTGCCACCACTGCCTGTCCTTTGTGGTTAACCAGTGATTAGCTCTGCACTCTGGTCTCCAGGGAAGCTTTATTTGATAGTGTTGGACTAGAAGTCCAAATATCAGGAAGGAGTTGCTCCAGACACCACTCTCATAACCACAATTGATGCAAAAGCAAGAGGATTTTTATTCTGTCATGACAGGGCCCTTCAGGTTCGGGATTTGAAGGACCTCCGATAGCTGTTACAGTCCATCTTTTAAAGCAAAAAGCCACAGACACAAGGGGGAACCTGTAGGTTGTTTTCCAACTTATTAGATTGGCTTATTTAAAAGGTCACTAGCAGTGATTGGTCTATTCCAGGGCAGGAGAATAGCTGCGTGGTCAGGTGAGATAAGGGGAGAGCATCTGTGGGCCATCCTGACCTTGTTCTAGTGACTAAACCAATACATCAGGAACTGAGGCAACATCTGTGGGTTGTCTTTGCCTCAATTCCCAGAATGGAGCTATGTTTGAAGATTATTCACAAGGACACAGGAGGATGAGCAGTCCAGCATGTGTGTGTGTGTGGGGGGGGGACGACTGTCCCGTTTCCAAGAGAAAGTGAGTGTAAGGTTTTAGAAAAATGTCTTAGGGTTGAGGGGGCTTACAAATGCATTTGGAGTCTTTCAATAGAGCACAAACAAGATATCTCCACACTTTCTCTCTAGCCCTTGACAGTTGTTTTATTCTCAGTAAATTACAATTATTTAAAGGGCTGATGAGATGAGTCAGCAGGGAGGGATGCTGGCCACTGATGAGTCAGCAGGGAGGGATGCTGGCCACTGATGAGTCAGCAGGGAGGGATGCTTGCCACTGATGAGTCAGCAGGGAGGGATGCTTGCCGCTAAGACTTAACACCTGAGTTTGATTCCCCAGGACCCACATGGTAAGAGAGAACTGAATCTCAAAAGCTGCCCTCTGACCTCCAAACATGAGCGTGCTCTCTCTCTCTTTCTCTTTCTCTCTCTCTCTCACACACACACACAGAGTAAATAAATAAATGAATAGAAATAAATGTAATTTTAAAAAAAGTTTTAAGTTAAAACCTTTAAGCCGGGTGGTGGTGGTGCACGCCTTTAATCCCAGCACTCAGAAGATAAGAGACAGGAGGATCCCTGTGAGTTCCAGGTCAACCTGGTCTACAAAGGAGTTCTAGGACAGCCAGGGCTATACAGAGAAACCCCATCTTGAAGAAATAAAACAAAAACTTTTAGAAGCTGGAGAGGTGGCTCAGCGGTTAAGAACACTGGCTGCTCTTCCAGAAGACCTGGATTCAGCTCCCAGCACCCACACAGCAGCTCACAACTGTCTGTAACTCCAGTTCCAGGGGATCCAACACTGTCACACAATCATATGCAGGCAAAACACCAATGTACATAAAATTTAAAAATTAATTAATTAATTAAAAAGCTTTTAGCTAGTTTGATAACATGCACCTTTTAATCCCAGCATGAGAGAGGCAGGCAGATCTCTATGAATGTACAGCCAGGTCAACATAGTGAGTTTTAGGCCAGCCAGGGCTATATAGTAAGACCCTGCCCGCTCCCCCACAAAAAAAAAAAAAATTTCATCTTTGACCCTTGTGTTATTTAGAGGAGTTTTGGGACTTCTGTCTTTCTGTTACTTCCACTTTAATCCACTGTGATCTAAGAGCAGACTGGCATGATTCCCTTGAAATCTGTTAGGGTCAGAATGTGCTTTCCCACGTGTTCCATGCAAGCCTGAGAGGTTGTTCTGCTGTTGACACAGTCTGTGAAGCCAGCTGCATCCAGATGCGGGTGCTACTCACACCATGATGTCATTGTCGACTGTCATTCATTCTCTTCCTCCCCCTCCCTCTCCTTTCCTTCCTCTGGCCTCAGACTCATGATGTGACTGTGGATCACCCAAATTCCTGATCTTTCTGCCTCTACCTCCAAACACTGGGACTAGAGAGGAGCCCTGCCACGCCCACTGGAGCGGTTTCTGATGGTGCTGAAGTCTGATTGTGATGCTATAGGCCTGTCAATGTCTCCTCCCCCCCCCCTCTCTCTCTATATATATATGTTTATTTTTTATCTCGAGGCAGTGTCTCATACGATAGCCTAGGCTGGCCTCAAAGTCGCAATGTCCTACTGCCTCTACCTCCAGAGTTGAGCGTACAGACGTGAGCCACCATTCTTGGCTTTGTTCAGATGGGGTCTTCTTATATTGACCAGACTGGCCCTAAACCTCCTGAGGACTGGAATTACAGGTTGCCCTGCAAAGCCTAGATCAGTTGTAGTCTTATGGCATTTATGGGCTCGGTGTCCTTTGTGCCTCCCCATGTTTGGTTTGGTGTCTTAATTTTACTTCAAAGGAAAGGCAGTAGCCTCTAGGCAAGGGTGCCTGGCTAGTAGCTGTGACCATCAAGCTCCAGAACAGACCCTAGGAACCAGGCATCTGAGCCCGAGAACTCCGTGAAATATGCCAAAGCCTCCCAGGCAATGACTAACATGTTTTGTGCATGCCTTCGAGGTGGAGGGCATGGAAGAAGAGAATGGAAGACTGGAGAATGAGACCACCAAGGCTAAACAGAAAGTTTGTTTATATTCTTCATGTTTTCTTGGAGTGGGGCTTGGGACAGGATCTTGCTATGAAGCCCTGGTCGCGGTCTTCCTCCTCCGGCCTCTGGGTGTGAAGACTGTGGTGTGTGCCCTTATGCTGGGTTGCTCTTCCTTTCTTTATGCAGATCTGTGTTTTTTCTTTTTTTTCTAAGTCTTAAATTTTCTTTTTTTTTTTTTTTGTTCTTTTTTTTTTTTTTTCCCATGACAAGGATTCACTGTGTAACAGCCCTGGCTGTCCTGGAACTCAGTATGCAGACCAGGCTGGCCTTGAACTCACAGAAAGATGCCTGCCTCTGACTCTGAGTGTTGCGATTAGAGGTGTGTGCCTGACTCTTAAATTTTCTTATTGTTACTTACATATGTCTGTGTAGGTGTATGTCAAGTGTACTGTTTTCTGCCTTGGAACTCACAACATAGACCAGGGTGGCCTTAGTCTCCCAATGCTGGGATCACAATCATGAACTACCATGCGTATATATACACATATGGCTGATTACATATATGTCTCTATATATAGTCAGCCATTTGGGTGTTCTTTTTTTTTTCCATGATATTTATTGAGCTCTACATTTTTCTCTGCTCCCCTTCCTGCCTCTTCCCTCCCCACTTCAATCCTCTCCCAAGGTCCCCATGCCCCCAATTACTCAGAAGATCTTGTCTTTTTCTACTTTCTACTTCCCATGTAGATTATATCTATGTAAGTCTCTCTTAGTGTCCGCATTGTTGTCTAAGTTCTCTGGGATTGTGGTTTGTAGGCTGGTTTTCTTTGTTTTATGTTTAAAAACCACCTATGAGTGAGTACATGTGATAATTGTCTTTCTGTGCCTGGGTTACCTCACTCAAAATAGTGTTTTCTAGCTCCACCCATTTTCCTGCAAAATCCAAGATGTCGTTATTTTTTCTGCTGTGTAGTACTCCATTGTGTAAATGTACATTTTTTTAAATCCATTCTTCGATTGAGGGGCATTTAGGTTGTTTCTAGTTCTGACTATGACAAACAAAGCTGCTATGAACATAGTTGAGCACATGTCCTTGTGGCACGATTGAGCATCCTTTGGATATATACCCAAAAGTGGAATTACTGGGTCTTGAGGAAGGTTGTTTCCTAATTTTCTGAGAAATCACCACACTGACATCCAAAGGGGTTGTACTAGCTTGCATTCCCACCAGCAATGCAGAAGTGTTCCCTTTACCCCACAACCTCTCCAACATAAGTTGTTATCAGTGTTTTTGATCTTGGCCATTCTTAACAATTGTTAGATGGAATCTCAGAATTGTTTTGATTTGCATTTCTCTGATGACTAAGGATGTTGAACATTTCCTTAAGTATCTTTCAGCCATTTTAGATTCCTCTGTTGAGAGTTCTCTTTTAGGTCTGTACTCCATTTTTTTTTTTATTGGATTTGTGATCTTTTAGTGTCCAATTTCTTGAGTTCTTTGTATAATTTAGAGATCAGACCTCTGTTTAATGTGGGGTTAGTGAAGATCTTTTCCCATTCTGTAGGCTGTCGTTTTGTCTTGTTGACCGTGTCCTTTGCTTTACAGAAGCTTTTCAGTTTCAGGAGGTCCCATTTATTAATTGTTTCTCTCAGTGTCTGTGCTGCTGGGCTTATATTTAGGAAGTGGTTCCCTGTGCCGATGCATTCAAGTGTACTTCCCACTTTCTCTTCTATAAGGTGCAGTATGGCTGGCTTTATGTTGAGGTCTTTGATCCATTTGGACTTGAGTTTTGTGCATGGTGATAGATATGGGTCTATTTTCATTTTTCTACATGTTGATATCCAGTTATGCCAGCACCACTTGTTAATTATGCTTTCTTTTTTCCATTTGCTTTTTTTTTTTATTCTTTATCAAATATCAGGTATTCGAAGATGTGGATTGATATCCGGGTCTTCTATTCAGTTCCATTGGTCCTCCTGTCTGTTCTTATGCCAGTACCAGACATAATGTCTCCAGACGTTCTTTTATTGCCCAGGATTGTTTTGGCTATCCTGGGTTTTTTGCTTTCCAAATGAAGTTGAGTACTACTGTTCTTTTGAGGTCTTTGAAGAATTTTGCTGGGCAAAAGATTTATTTATTTATTTATTATGTATACAACATTCCTTCCATGTATGCTTGCATGCCAGAAGAGGGCACCAGATCTCATTATAGATGGCTGGGAGCCACCATGTGGTTGCTGGGAATTGAACTCAGGATCTCTGGAAGAGCAGTCAGTGCTCTTAGCCTTTGAGCCATCTCTCCAGCCCAGGGTATTCTTTGTCTTCTGTTTCTTTCACAAGTTGTATATTTCAAATAGCCTAAAGACTGTTAGATTTGCTGCCTCCAACACTGTTGTTGAGGCATAGGCATCTGTAGGGTCTTCCCAGGCGAATGAACTTTTGTTTTTGTCTGCTTAGTAACTTTTCCTTGTATACAGGATTATAAGACTTGCTTAAAATCTGTGAAGACTTACTTTGCTTCATCAGTTAAGAGGACTAGTTAGAATCAGACTATGGTCTTGCCAGTTCCCGTTGTCTACCCTTTCCTCTCTCCCACCCACCCATAGTCTTAAGGTCAGTTTGGCTGCTTCTCAAGGCACCAGAGCCAATGTGGTATATGATAGAATAGATGCTACATTATTGTTGGTACTGGGGATGGAAACCGGGCAAATGGTATGCTGAAAAGCTGTATTTCCAGACCTCAGCTCAGTTCCCATACTCATGCTCAGTCTGGATCAGAGACCGTATCTGTGCTAGCGTGGGTTGGGCCCTCTTAAAGGACAAGTGAGCTGTGACCTTTGGCTCTTCTGGGACCCCCTTTTTGGCCCTCTAGGTGAGACACAGATCTGGAACGGCTGTGAATGCTGTTGGTACCTGTGGGCACCACAGCAAAAAGCATGGTGGAGTTACCCTGATCTTGAGGACTTCTGAATTGGGCCATTCTCCGTCAGACTGTTCCCTTGTGATTTCCTTGCTAGGCTACTGGGCTACTTAGGAGGGTGATACATTTTCATGTTCCTCAATCACCCAGATTCCCTTCGTTCCAGAGTCACAATGTTGTGCCATTTCAATCCTTTTACATTTGCTAAGACTGACTTCTGGCCTATTACTTGTTCTTCTTGGAGCGTAACCCACATACAATAGACAGCAGGCAGTTTGCTACTGCTGGGTGCACGCTGTATGGATACTAAAAGACATAATTAGTTTGTGATGATTTCCTACCTGTCTGATCCCTATGGAAGGTGGGGATGCTAACATTTCCCCAAAAAGAGCTGATCTGTTAGCAGTTAAGACAATGTTTTATTAACTCCTCAGTTTCAGGGGAGTTTTTCAGTCATGCTTGGCACACTCAGGGAGGCCAGCCAGCTGCCCCTAACCCTCATGCCTCTGCGTCTAGTCCTGGCTGTTGGTCCTTCCTGTGGCTGCAGTGGTCTCTCCTGCTGCTCTCTTACACGTTGACACTATATTTAAATTTATTGAACTTAATTTTTTTAAAACCAAATTTGGGCAACTTCTGACCATTCTTTCATTATTCCTTCCTCCTTCATGGACACCCCACCCCCTTCAGGGATTGCACACTGGCCTTGGGCCTGCAGAGGCGAGGCTTTATTTTTCTTCAGTCTTTTTCTCTCTTAAATTTGATTGTCTCAACAAACTGCTTCCCAGAGCACTGGCTTCCAACTCAAATTCAACCCCTTCATCATTTATCAGAATGTCCATTTCATTCTCTAAAGCAACTTGTTCTGGCGAGTAAGACACCTTTTTCTTTCGTTAACACAAACTTCTAAGTTGGTTTTTAGTCTTTGTCTAGTAAGGTCAGTTTCTCATCCCTAGGGTTTTCTCTTCAGTAGCTCTGACAGGTTATAATGCCACTGTAGACGTCATTTGCTATTTGCATAAGCAGTTTGTATGCACGAGACCAATCTCAGGTGGAGCTAAGAAAACGTTCTCAGATGCTTTCTGGGCATGTGCACAGGCCTATTACAGCTTTCCCTCCCCTAGGAGTGTGTCCGTTAAAGCTTTCAGGATGCCCATGGCATACTTTTCTCCATGTATTGGCTCATGTGTTACTGAGGTGTTTCTGACTAATGCTGTGGGAAGAAGAGGGAATACCTTTTAATTCCTTTGAAGTCCAGTAATGACAAACCAGGAACAGTTGCTTTTCCAGGGAGCTGTCACGTAGGCCAGATGGTCATAAGCTCTAAGTAGGGATCCCTCCCGGCTGGCTGCAGGCAGATTCTCAAGGCCCCAGAGCCAGTGGGGTATGATAGACTAGATGACACAGACATCATTATTCTCACATTTCGGTCGCTTTCTTGCATGAACAGACCGTGTATTTTGTAAGCCTATGTAGTAGCTTCCGCAGCACTGGAATAGCAAGTCTCAACAGTGTCTGTTGACTATCTGAAGGAGCAGAATCTTGGAGGTACTTTGCTGCTTTGAAATCTTAACCATTTCCTATCAAAATAATATTCCCTATTTTATCTCCTCAGAGGATTATGACCTATAAACCAGTGCTTTGCATTTGTTCTCATGTTTTGGGACATTTTTGGAAAGTAAATTGCACTGAACATTACTTTGTGGTAGGGTGTTTGTGACTTATCATTTCTGGTACCTTGTGAAGACGGAGATATGGCTCCTATTTGCAATTTTCTCCTAAATTTATTTGTGAAATATAAATAAGAGGTGCCCAGTCAACCCCAGTTCAAGGACCAGAACATCACCAGCCCCGGGGCACAAAGCTCACTTCTGTTTTAGATTTTACACAAATCCAATTGTTTTGCATAAAGGTGTTATTTTATGGCCTTCAATTGCTCTATAAATTGTCAACTGGAATCAGCTGACCCTGCAGGTTGTCAGTGTGTGTGGAGGGACATGTGGCACTTTCCACATGGGGGCCAGGCATGTTGTTGGACCTTCATTAGTTGGCAGTTAAAAGTGTTCAGGACTGCCTCCACCTAATCATAACTTCAGCAACACTGAGGTGGCAAACTCCCAATGTCTAGAGTAAGGTATAGTTACTGTGCCTGTTGTAGCCCATGTTGGCTGTGACTCCTACTGCCCCTCTGGTTTAAGTTTCTCATTCTCTCCACTCTGCTACGTGCCTTCCCAATCTCCAGGATAAGACAGAAATCAGCTTCTTTTTGGAAGACGGAAGACACTTGTAGGGAGGGAACTACTCTGGTTCTCCAGGATAAAGCCCTCACCAGGTGCTACCTGGACAGGAAACTCCTAGATGGAGCTCTCTGTCTTTAGGCCAACCTAGGACTCAGTGGCCCTAATGCTCCCAAGAGCCATCTGTGCAGGAGGGAAGCTGCTCCTGAGTTTTCTATGAAAACTGGCACTCATTTACAGGTTGAAGAAGTGCTGCCATCAATGTTCCACATCTTCTTTCCCTTTTTCTATCCTAGCCTGGCACCCTCAGCTAGGTATCAGCCGTGCGTGTGTTTGTGTGTGTTGGAGGTGGGGGTGTTGAAAAACGCTGTCTCCATGTGTCTAGAGGTCTAAACATGTTCTGCAGGCATCATGTGTTTCAGAGTGGGGTTTCATGTACATGAGGTTCCTGGCTCTCTGGTAGCAGAAATCTTGAAGGTCTAAATACTCCTTACCTGAAGCTCAGCTCAAAGTTTCTCAGGTTGGCAGGCCACTGATATATGGATAGTCTTAGGTTTTAGCGATACCAGGCATACAGAAAGCTCACATAGATTTTTGTCTGGCTTCTCAGACTGATATAAGATGTGTGTCTATAAATACTCTATGCATTTATGTCAACTGTCTTTATGGAAGGCTCTGGCAGCAATACATCAGACTTGTGCAGAGTTGCAAGGAAGTCTTATGCGTAGGGTGATAGAGTTTGTGATTTGTCCCTATGGGCTAAAATGGGTGGTTCTAAGGATGCCTTGAGAAAATCAGATAATGCATTTTTTTTCTTTGTAGTGCAAAATGGAGCTATAAAGAAGCATTTAATGATTAAGTCCCATGATTTAGGAACAGGGGAACTTTGTTTAGAAAACAGGTTCCCCTAGTTGACAGGCTGCTTAGGGGCAAGTTCTGGGGTTCTGGCCCCTACTCCTTTGGCCCCTACTCCAGCCTTGTCCATCTACCTGAAACACAGGAATGAACTATGCAGCTGAAGCACAGGATTCTGCTTTCAAGTTGTCCCCTGGAAGCGCAAGCACTTTCACGTGCTAATTAATATACGGCCCCTCCTAGGAGGAACCCTGCTATCTGAAGGGACATTGCATGTACAAAGAGCATTTTAATTAATTTATTTATTTCTTTACACATAACTGAAAGTGATGTTACAGTACATAAGTTATTTACAACTGTGCAGTAATGTGTTGCAAAATAAATTATCTAGAAGGCAGCAAAAGTACATTGTGAATGTATATAAAACTGTACAGGTTTGCGGATACACTCTATAGGATTATTGGCTCTGTAGTGTTTCAAGTTACGTTCTCAGAAAGAGAAACAAAATGCCCAAGATTAAAGGAAAAATATACAAACCACGTGGATTTGACTCCATTAAAAACACTATTGGAGAGTCCTGGCTGCGTCCCTGTGTCCAGGCAGGTGGCAGCCAGACCCTTGCCGGCACCAGTGTCCAAGCCTGTCCCGGGGACCCGTGGCGGGACAGCACTTTCCTGCCTCTTTGACCTGGAGGTCACTGCTTATGCGAGGTTGACGCCTTAGTCTATTTTCCATTAGTTGATCAGAATGGAACGAGAAATTAAAAAACACACTCTGTTCTGTGACTCCTCAAGTGCCCTGTCGTTGGCTGCAAGAAAACCCAGAGGGCGTGGCTGAAACAGAGCCACCTTGTCTGCGGCCATGGTCTCCTTGTCCCAAGGCTGGCAAAGCTCTGCAGTGTCTAGGCCTTGTGCTCCCCACAGCAACTGTAAAAAGAGATGCATTCTGCCTCACTGGTATCTGAAGCGGGAGACAAGTGGCCAGGTGCAGTCTCTGGGCTCCTCCCACTTAATGGACGTGGTGCTCCCTCCTCCGCTGCCGGGACTCATCGGCAGCACTGGGCGACCTATGTGGCCCTTGTTTGTGTCCGGTGACCTTCCTCTGAATGTCATGCTGGCAATAGTACGAAGTCATCATTGACGTCAACCATGGGCACGTAGAAGGATGGCACCTCATTTACACACAGGGACTTGTGCCCAGCAGGGTCCAGCTCCTGGGCCTTCAGCTGCCACTCCATCCTTTGCACAGCATTGAGGGCTGCAGCCTCATGCTGCTGTCGCATCAGCAAACATGTCTGTGGGATATACAAGGTGAGAGGAATGGCTAGCCCCCAGTTTCCACACTGCCTCTAGGTTCAACACAGCATTGCAAACTCACCCTGGTTTTTATCACAGAACCTCCATCTGGTGAGTCAGATGCATCAGGCAGATGGACCTCCCCAATTCTGCACATCAGACTGGAGGTCTGACCCTCAAGTGCTCTACCTGCAGTTGTTGGTACATCTAACTCACCTCTAGGAGTTGTAGCATTTTACCAGAACCGAAACAGCTATGCTTTCAGTTTTCATTTTGTTGTGTGTGTGTGTGTGAGAGTGTGAGAGACAGACAGAGATAGTTTTGTGTTCACAGTAGAAACGTCAGTTAAACATGTATATAAGGGACCTGGATGTAGTAGGATACATTTTGGGGCCAAATTTTAAGCATGGACCAGGGAGTCCACCCATGCTCAGAGCTGATGCTTAAGCTTGACGTGGTAATGTGACTGACTCTGGTTAATGAAGGACAGATAGCTTTGGGTATCCAGTTGACTGGATTATCTCAATGAATACATTGCTCATCATATACTTAAGTTTTAAATGACTGAAATCAATTAAATTGCTAATTTAGGTGCATGACTTACTCAATCAATGCAAACTACCAGCTGGCATGTTTCCCACACTATGGGGAGACAAGATAGCCTCCTCCAACCCATACTTGCATAGTCTTCTGAATGAAGAAACCCATTCACATTTTGGTTCTAAAAGACATTAACACTGAGTATGTTTTTACCAAGATTTGCCATTTTATCTCTTTCATCAATTAAGGAACAAAAATGTGGTATATTAAATGTATGTCGTCAAATTTTAAGCCCTTTCCTCCTCTCATAGTCTCTCCTGGGTCTTCTGGGCAACACCTCACCTGGGATGAGGTGTCAAGGGCCTAGAGTTGACTCTAGGATGTAAGAGAGATGGTAGTAGGAGATGGGAGTAGAAGCTCATGGGAAAAACACCTCAGGGACATATATACATTGTAGCCCATTTGCCACTGGGCTTCTCTGATTCTCCCAAGGTCTGTTATGATATGCTAACTGTCTATCACCCAGCTAACTCAGACATCTTACTGTCAACAACATGCATTTGATGGCAGCAATCAGGAGGTTTTGGATTGCTCCTCTTTTCTGCATTTGAGCAGTATTTATGGGGAACCTAATAAAGAAGAGTTATCAACTTCTTTTTCTCATTTTGTGAATAGCATGCTGGAATCTCATGGTACCCTATGTTTGGCTCTACAGCTACAGGTGGGGACTTGCTTCTTCCTTGCTGATCTACCCCTTTACCCTATCCACTGTACTAGTCAATTCTACAAGTGTAGAAGATTATGCTGTGATCTCTGAAGAGGGTTCAGGTTAGGTTCTGTCAGTAGACAGAAGGGAAGACACTGAAGAGACAACAGACCCAAGACCTTTGTTCCTTGACAGCAGCAGTAATGGGGAACATGCAAAAGCATCACTTGCTCAGAGAACTCTGACACTACAAGAACTCACCTTCATACGATCATACTTGTCATCTACGTCCTGCAGCCAAGAGATGAACTGTCGGGCATTGAAGCGATCCCGCACAGACTTGTTCTCATCACCCTGTAGAACCAAACAGATGTTCACAAAAGTTCTTGGAGACTAAGGGTGAAACTGCTGATGGTTCAGTTCTTTATCCATCAGCGAACACAAGGGTATCCTCATCTTAGCAGTACATGTTTCAACCACTTGCTCTTGCCCTTGAGGAAAAGTACTCCCAGGCACTGGTGGCCACAGACTGAGTCTTTGACCTACCAAGTGATGAAGCAGTCAATATTTACAGGGTAAGGCTGAGTGGAACCAGTTTCCTATGTAAGAGTCTAGTGTATTCAGAGGGACAGATCAAGGCCTTATATAAATTGTTTAGGATTACAGGATCATATAAAGCTAGCAATGGCATATTTTAATTTATTCTTTTTTAGAACCTAAAAGGCATTTTCCTACTTTGAAAAGAATAGCTGAAAAGCCTGAGGTGTGTTCTGTAGACTGGGACCAGCTTCCTGGCTGGCTCCCTCTGTGTGCAGCATGAGCTGTAAGGAGACCCTCACCTCATTTTCATTACAGAACCTGGAGCTGGAATGGCTGCAGCAAAACAGACTGCTCTGATATAGTTGGCCTTTATCTCTGGATGCCAGGGGCAAAGCCAGTTAAAAAGTTCTGAAAAAGTTGGCCCATGACCTCTTGTGGCCCAAGTTTTTATCCAATGTCCAATATGCATCAGCAAGGAGTCAGGCAGAGATTGTCTCTTGTCTTTCACCTTCAAAAGCATGCTTGAAAAGTATCGGTATTTTGTATTTAAATAAAATTCTCAATTATCTGCCCCAGTTTGCTGACAACTGCAGAATATCTTTTTGTGCTAGGCATGGTGGTACATGCCTGCAATCCCAGCACTTAGGAACTAGACACAGGGCAGGAATTCAAAGCTGGCCCAGGCTACATGAGATTCTGTCTCTAAAAAGAGTTCTGTTGTTAACTTGTTCAAAATGGGGAAAGTATGTGTGTCCCTTTCCCCCCAAATATGTTAACGAACTGAAAAAAGATCTTAATTCAATTCCACTCCATCATCTACAGCACTCTTGTAAAAGGACAGATGACAGATATATCACCAAGGTCTCAACAGCCAGCTGCATGCTGAGCAGGGGAACACAGCCCAGGAGTAACTCTGATATAAGACTGTGCAGAGTACAAAGAGAACAGTGACAAAAAACAATCCCGGACATCTACAGCCTGGCAGAATGGGGTTAGGGTGCTTATCTACAGAAGACTTAAGATCTGAAATGATGCAGGGCAAGAAGAGGTCACAGAGAAGAGCTGAAGAGCATGTGCTATCTGCTGGATCTGAGCCACAAATACAGAAATCCCGATATATGTATCTACAAACATATATATATATATACACACTCCCACACAAAATATAAACATAAACATAAAAGATTAAGATGTAATAAAAAAAAATAAAGATTGCTAGGAGTTTCCTTAGGGTGATACTAGGACTGTGCTCAGGGGCAGGTTAGGACAGGAATGCACTACAATGCTGCTTTGGTGGGTAGTATAGTGCTTTCAGGCCCTGTGGCTCCAACTACCCCAGATAAAACCAGCTAAGAAGCTTGTCTAGGCCTCTGCAGTCTCACAGGAACAATTGGCCTGAAGCCACAATGTCTTTTTGCTGAAATTATCATTGACCCATCATGGCCACTAACATAACAGCTTTGGTCACCCTTTAGCTGTAGATGGAGCTGCAGATTTAAGCAGACTGCCATCAATCACCCCTGCAGCCTGTGAGAGGGAGTGTGCTGCCTACTTGTGTACATACACAGATGTCCCAGAGGAACTTAGAAATGTTGTAAGAGACTGAAATATAAAGGCTTGAGGGCCTTTTCTATGACACTCCCCTGACTTCTGAGGCAACCTGGGGTTAGGTGCTTGGATCCCAAAGCATGCCATGAGCAGGGAAGAGGCTTGGGTATGCAGAATGAGGCTTGGGGGGATGGTAGTGGTGGTGTTGTAAGCTGGCACCTACACCAGGTAGTGTACTGACCTGGCTTTCCAGAGGCATGTTATAAACCTCAGAGTCTAGCAGCATTGTGCATGCACTGAATGGTACTGCCTGGTTGGCAATGGTCCTGGCTGCACGGCAGTGAACCCGAAGGATCTCTTGCTCGCAGGACACAATCAGCTTCTCCTGAGGAAAGAGAGGAACAGGTGAACTTAAAGTCATTGCCACCAGGCGCCTTGCCCAAGGCTCCACTTACCCTTTCTATGCTGTGCTGCAGGCGCAGCTTACCCCGCACAGCCTCTTGCTGCTTGAACAGCTCCTTCAGGGGCTCCGCCAGGGAGGGAGGGGGTGCGATCTACAGATAAGAGGAAAGGGGTAAGCTCCAAAAAACATACTTAAAATTCAAACATGTTCTAGCTCGGCACCCAAATCCAAAAACCTGCTTAGAAGTACCAGATGCTTACCTAAAATCAACACCCAGGAGTTGCTTGTGAACTCTGCCCTATAAACAGTGACAGAAAAGGCAGGGCAGAGAGCATCTAAGGGCTGTGGTTCCTTGTGCAAGGAAAAAGTCAGGTGTACCCATGACAAAGGAGCACAGTAGGAATGCGGAGTGAATAGAGGGCTCAGCAGGGTGCATGCGATTGAGGCGCAAATAGATCCTGGACATCTGTCAGGGATGGGGGACACACTAAAACAGTGAGTAGAACCCACCCTCATTCCTATGGTCCAGCGGAAGAGGCTCTGGGATGTTGACAACATATTGTAAGCAAATGGTGAGCAAATAACACCACAGATAATGAGTGAGAGGAGAACACAGAATGTGGCGGTGCAGAGAAGTCAGGGAGGGTGGTGTTAGACATCCAAAGCAGGCACAGAAGTTGGTATGGTATGGTACGTTCAGGGCCCCAGGAAAGCAAATTCTGCTGTCTCTTGTCACTGTAAGCCAAAGGAGGACCATGCAGTGGTGGTAGCAAGGCTGGATTGGGGCACCAAATATAGTTCCCCCTATGAGCCAGGAACGTAGAAGCTTAGAAGATAAGCAAAATGCTAGAGCTTTCTACACCACAAGGCAAATTCAGTGACTAACATCAACCTCAGGCCATGGGGCAACTTTTCCTGATAGCAGAATTCCATCATTATAGTTGGTGGAGAAGGAACAGAATATCCCGGACAAAGAAAGCTACAGAATAACTGTTGCAGGCAAGACCCATCTGAGAAGATTTGAATACAGTCTCTCAGCCTTTCTACTAAAGTGGACTACAAAAGGCAGGCAACAACTTCTCGGGAGGGAGGCCAGGCTAGCAGCCTCCCCTCATGTGTCAGGTTCATACCAAGTATATGACACAAAGACTCTGTGTAATAGAAATCCCAGGCAATGATAGTATGCCTTGTGAACACTCTCAGGAAGGACCCACCCATGATTAAATTTAATCATGATAAAATCTGTTTGTATAGATTCTGTGCTGCTTTGAGGTTTGAACTTTTTTAGTTAAGTATCGGGGCCAGCAGCTACCAATAAATTGGGTTCAATACCTGGGACCCACATGGTAGAAAGAGAACACTAACTCCTAATAGCTATTCTAACTTCCATGTGTGTGCTGTGGCATGTACACACAAAAACAACAAAACCGGAGCAGGGAGTGACCCTAAAATTTCAGATAAATTTCTGACGGCCTCACTTGTCATATTTCCTCAATAAGTCTAGCCTCCAGTGAGGTTCCCAATTGGACTTCAAGTCATCTTCAAGGTGGACCAGGCAAGAAGCTTACTGTAGGGATGAGTATTCAACTTTCCTGTGACACTGTTCATTAAAGAAAGTAGACTGCTGTGGGGCCAGCATGGTCCTTCTCTTAGGGCCTCGTGCTCATCTAGACACACCCTATGAAGATCTTTAAGTTAAGAAAGTGGCATGTGCTGCTTGGGGCATGTGTCTGCGTGAAAACAGGCCAGTTCTGAGGTGTGACTCAGATGAAGCTATTTGCATGATGATGGGGGATGTGCTACAGGAGGCAGGGTCAGGACACAGATGGCCCTGTCAGACAGACCACAAGTCATGGATGTCTTAGAATGGCAATGAAGAATAAAGGAGGGAAGGTGTCAGGGTGCCCAGTCAGTGAGACCCAAGAGCTGTGGCAGGTGAGAGGTAAGAACAGAAAGGGAGATAAACCAGCTGAGACCATTCACTGTGAAAGGGGTGTAGAAAGGAATCAGGAGGAAAAGGAAAGGGACCACTGAGGACAGGGTCTCGATCTGCACACCCACTGTACAGCTGGGTTGGAGGTGGGTGAATATAATGCAGGGCTAGTGAGATAGAGGCACTGAACCTCACAAATGACAACCAAGAATGCCAGGGCCTCTCTTGACAAAGGTGCCAACACAGCCCCAAAGGTCTCTATTCGTCAGTACCCTCTTGCCCTACTTACTGCCTGGTGTTGTGCATACACAGATCCCACAGCACTCACCACAGGGATGTGCAGCTTGCTGAGTGGCTTGCCATCCAAGAGGTAGGAGCCCGTGTAGGTGACATACTCAGCATAGCATTGGGGTGCCTGCGGAGTGATGCAGCAGAGGATCTTGCGTTTCTCTTCAATCTTCTTTCGTATTTGAAGGTACTCAAAGTATGGGTTGGACCTGTCACTGTGGTAGGGCTCAATGGCATCCAGCTTTATAGCATCCACAATGGCGGCCAGTGTTTGCTGGATGACCTCCCGAGTCTGCTGTGTGGATGTGTTCAGCTGCTGCTGCAGCTGCTGACTAGAACGTTGGAAGCGACGCTTGCGGGGGTGTTGGGCCTGGGCATCTTCCTCCTCAGAGGAACGGCCCTTGGCTCTAGAGGTTGGGGCAGGCATTGGATCCTTCTCTGTTGGGAGTATGCTCTGCTTGCTCTGGCTTGCTAGCATCTGGGCACGGTTTCTGGTCATGCGCTGAGGAACTTCTTCCACTTTGGGGACCTTGGGGGCTTCAGTTGTAGGTTTGGGCTCTGGGTCTGTAGCTTCTGGCTGAATGTTGCCTGGGGGCCCTTCAGCTGCAGCCACAACACAGGTGGTCTCTGCACTGTTGTGTGCCTGAGTCAAGCCATCTGTGGTGGGGCCATCAGGTGCACAGCAGGGAGCAGAAGCCTCTTCAGCCTCAGTCTCTTCATCAACACTTCCCAGGGGATGCTGTTCAGGAGGACTGGGTGCCGGCACCAAATTGGAGACTGAAGCTTCAGGGGCACTATCATCTGCCAGGACCTCTGTTTCCACTGCAGCTTCTAGAACTACATCCAGCTTTGGTTCCTCCGAGGACTCAGGCTCAGTGGAGAGCTGAGGTGATGTTTCCTCAGGAGGTGGGACTGGTTGTTCTTCAGCTGCTGAGGCAGAGACCTCCCCACTGTTGAGGACCCCTGTAGGGCCTGGAGAGCTCTCCACTGGAGGAACAGGACTGCCCTCCACAGCTTCTGCCTCAACATCTGAAGTATCTTTGGCCTGGAGAGGGAGCTCTGGCAGTGAGAAAGGCCCTAGGTCAAGGTCATCCTCAGGGCTGGTAAAGGCTTCGTGCCATGGCACTGGTTCTACCTGGCTGAGGGCAGATATACTACGATTGTTGTCTAGGAAGCTGCTCTCTAAGGGTCCCAGAGCTTCTACCTGAGCCACAGTAGTTACACATGTAGGCTCAGGGGCTGTGTCCAGGGGTGCATCTGGGAGTGATTTACAGTTGCTGAAGAAGGACTCCAGTCTGGTGGGAGCTGCGTAAGGAGCAGCCCCTTCTGCAGAAGAGATGGCCACTGGGACTGCTCCTGTCCCACCATCTTTGACTTCCTCTAAGCCTGATTCAGGGGCTGGCAAAGGGTAAGCGACTGGAGAGACGGGGTAGGTGGGCTCTGCAGCACTGAAGGGCACTGGGGTAGTGGAATGGAGGGACTCTCCAGGGCAGAAATGTTTTGGGGATTCTGCAAACCTCTGTGGAGACTTTAGCAGAAGTTCAGAGCCCACAGGCCAGCTGACAGGGTTTTCAGAGGCACTAGCAATAAGGGTGGAAGAAAGGGTCTGTTCTGCAGCAGTGTGTGTCCACTCAACAGGTTCCTCGGTAATCACCGTGCTGAAGGGACCCTCATCCAGGGGCTCCAGATAGCTGGGCTCTCGGGGAAGGATGGCAGCTGTGGCCTGCTGGTCCTCTGTGGCATCCAGAGGTAGGCCTAGATCTGAGGGCAGGGACCCTTCCATGGCTGGGGTCAACAGTTCACCTCTTGGGGAAGGGGAAGACTTTGCTGGTAGGCTGGAGAAGACGCTGTCTGGCGGTGGTGTGGCACTGACCACAGCTGTTGGTGGACAGTGCAGAGTGTCCACCTTGGGTGAGGGGATACCATAGTCTGGGGAGTAGTACCCAGGGGACAGGCAAGCAAACTTCTCTGCAGGAACAGGTGGCAGAGGAGCCTTTTCTTCCATTAAGTGCTGTACTGGGGAATCAAAACTAGAGGCTGCAGGAACACTCTGTTGCCTGAACAGCTTGTCTCCAACACTGAATTCCTCTTCTGGTGTCCTTCTGATATCCACAGAGATTGAGCGATACAGGTTTGTGGAGACAGGCCTTGTAGGTGTCTGGCCTGGGTTTTCTGAAACCACACTGGAAGCCACAGAGAACCTGTCAAAAAACGGTGGAGAGCAGGCGCTGGTGGATGTGGTGGAGACAGGCATTGAATGTTGGGAGTCAGTGCAGTCAAACACCAGGTCAGGGTAATCATCAGCACTGCAGGATGGTGTCCTGGGCGTGTGCATCACCTCCTCATAGCTGGGGCATGACACCACTGAGGTGGGGGTAGGCACCCCAGTGGGTCGGCCCTGTTCAGTCCGGGGTGAAGCAGGTAGAACCTCCTTCAAGGGTTGCCCAGTTAGCCAGTCTTTGGACTCTGTACCTGGTCCACTGTGTGGCTTGTTTTCACCAGTGGGCAGCATGGGAGCCGATTCCTTGAGCTTTTTGTCTTTAAAAGGAGGATCTAGGCCCAGAGCTTTCTTGGAAGGAAGGTCCAGGCTCTTTTTGCGCCCGTCATCAGTGGGCTTCTTCTCTTTGAGTTTGGGGTCTCCAGACCTATGTCTCATCTTCTCCATCTGTTTCATGCGTTCCTTGTGCCGCTTGTGCCGCTCCTCAATCTCAAGATCTTTCTGGGATAGCATCCTTTCAAAACTTGTCATCATGAGATCGCCATCTCCCAGGAGCTTCTCGCGGGGCCTGATGTCTTTCTTGCTTGAGTCTCTAGATGGCAGGAGCTTGTCATTCCCATTGCTCATCTTTATGGGGTCGCCCTTTTCTCGCTCTGTGTTCTCCTTGAATTTCTCCTTCAGCTTGGTCTCGCTGAGCTTCAGGCTTTCATCCCTAGACTTCTCCTTAAAGGAGTTGGGAGGGTTGTCCTTATCTTTGGCTGCAGGCTTTGGCTCATCCTTGTGATGTCTCAGGAACCCATCTACATGCTTGTCCCGATGTTTCTCCTTCTCCTCCCTCCACTTTTCTCTGTGCTTCTCTCTCTTCTTCTTCTCTTTTAGGATGCTGATGGCACTTGACCCATACGGCTTTAGTTCCTTTTCTATTTTCTTTGCAGGTTCTCTTTCAGAATCAGTTCTGTCTTTCTTTTCTGAAGAAAACAATTCAATAGCTTTATCTAGCTCCTCTTCAATGTCAGCTTTTGTGTTGTAAGAAACTCCATAAGTTTCTGTATCTAAGAAGTCTTTTTCATATTGGTTGGAGTCCTTTCTGGTGCCACTGCTACTGTCCTTGTAGTCTTCACTCTTTTCTTTCTTCTCCGCCTTTTCCTTCTTGGCTCTCTCGCGCTCATGGCTTTTCTTAGAGGATGATGAGGAATGCCTGTGCCTCTCCTTCTCCCTCAACTTCTCTGAGAGGCAGGCACTCTCCCTGGCCTTGTCCTCTGGTGGTGGCTCAGAAAAGGATACCTCCAGAAGCGTGCTTAGGCTGGGTTCCTGACCATGGTCAGCAAAACTGTCAGAGGAGACTTCACTGATCTTGTCATTGGAGTCTTCACGGTAGTCATGTAGAGCCTCTTCTTCCAGCTTCTCCAGTAGACTCTTCTCCACTTCAGGGCCTCGTGAAGACTTTCTTTCTCTGGAGTGCTCCTTCTCTGACTTTTCCTTGTGCTTATTCTTGGTTTTGTCTTCAGCAAAGTGCTTCTTCTCCATCTTTTCAGGGAGCTTCTGTTTATTTTTCTTGTCTTGGGCAGAGTCGACAGAAACTCTGTCTTTCCTGTCCTTGTATTTTTCTGCACACTCTTTATCTTTCTTTTCTTTGTGTTTCTCAAAGATTTTTTCCTTCTTGTCCTTCCCCCCTTCCGCAACTCCTCTGTCCTTCTTCTTTTCCTTGGGCTCTTTGTCTCTTGGCTTCTCTGTGTGCTGCCTGTCAGAAGAGGACTTCCTGTGCCTATCTGAGGGATGTTCTCTTCCATCTTCCTTTTCCTGGAGGCTATCCACTCTCTGTGTGTCGCTGGCCTCTGCAACTTTGAAGCTGCTGGTCATGTAATCGTCTTTCTCGTCTTCACTTTCATCTGTGAATATGTCTGCGATGTACCAGCTCTTCTCCTTCCCCTTTTTATCATCCTTTTTTTCTGAGAAGTCTTCTGAGATGATGCTAGGGAACATCTTCTCCTTCTTCTCTCTCATTTGGTCAAGGGAAGCTTTCCTGTCTTTGCTGTGTATGTCCTTATGCTTTTCCTTGCCATCTTTCTTCTCTTTAAAACATTTTTCAAACTCTTTGTCTTTCTGACACTTCTCGAGGACAGACTTCTCGCTCCTGTCTCTCTCACTGGACTTGTCTTTATACTTTTCTGCCCTGCCCTTGTCCTTCCTCTCTTTTTCTAGGACATCCTTTTTCTCTTTTTCCCGGGCTGCATGGGGCCGTTCCCAGGGCTCCAGGTTCTTGGTGAAGTCACAGTCTGACTTGTCCTTGAAGGTGCTCTCACAGCCACACTCCTTTAGGTCCTCCCTGTGTACCTCTTCAGATCGCATACGCCCATCTCTCCGTTCCCGGGAGCCCTCTAGTGTATCCCTCCTGTCCCGAGCCACTTCAGCAGACTCTCGCCTCTTCTTGTCTTTCTCAGAGAGATAGCTAGGGATGCTTTTATGCTTTTCTGTTTGGTCTCTCCTCTTCTCAGAATTCTTGTCTAGATAGTCCCTGTCTTTCTTTCGGAAGAAAGAGTCTCTGAAGTCTCGCTTTTCCCGGGCTTTGTTGTCACGCTTCTTTTCCTTATTCTCTTCTTTAACTGTTTCCAGGATAAGTTTGGCCACTGAGTCAGTCTTGATGTCCCTATAGTCTGTCACTGGAGAGTCCCAGCTGTCCTCTCCTTTGAAATCAAAAGAGGAATCTGACAGGTCAGAAAACCACCTCTCTTGTTGGTCATCAGAAAGGCTGAATTTGC